>NC_071353.1:170933682-171243679 GCF_943734655.1 Sabethes cyaneus
ACGAAACCAGCGCAGCGAGCGTTTAGGCGGATTCACCTTACCTGCTGCTGCTGCTGCTGATGCTGCTTCGGGGTTTCGGTCCAGTCCAGTCCAGTCCCGTCCCGTCCCGTCAGTTCGCGATCCAGGGGCAATTACCTATTCATTTTTCCGCTATGATGTGCCAAAATTTGCAATCCCCTCGAAAGCGCAGCGCCACGGGAAGAGCCAGAGAAAAAAAACATGAGAAAAAAAAATCGAAAGTCAATCATTTCCGATTATGGATTCCCAAAACGCCAGCGCGAATTGCAGGGAAGGGCCACCAATCGTTCCCAGCGGCTGGCATGAGGGCCCGGTATGCCTGCCCGGGTTGGCGAAAGTAAATAATTCACTGGATTAGACGCAAAGGGGACGGAACTGAGAGACTGAGACTGAAACTGAGACGGTAGGTGGAGGGTTTCTCCATTTGAGTTAATTACGGCGCCCCGGTCGGTCGGGCAGGTCAATTCGCTGCCGGGTGTAATTCCTTTTTGGCGAATGTCTCATCTAGCCGTTTTTGAGCCGGAAAGTGGCGCCACGGATTGGTTTGGGGGGAGTGCAGCGAGCGAGGAGGAGGAGGAGGAGGCGGCAGCTAAATGGAATGGTAATTTTGCCGAACGGCTTTTTGTTGAACTCTCGTTCCAGTTTAGAGTGTATTCGCTTACACACCGGTAAAAGTATTAGCCAAACCAGCCCCGGGCGGATTCAAGGGCAACCGTTTGTTGTCATGGATATTGCGGACCGAGCTTCTGGCAGGTTTTAGATTTCAACTAAATTAATTCAATTTATGTTTGTTTCCGGTGAACGGTCCTTTCTTCTCCTAAACGCTTCGCTGAACGGAACGAAACGAAACGGATGTGCGCGGAAGTTTCATTTAATGATTGAATTAAAGAGGTACATTAAATACATTGGGAATAGCCTTACAATCCTGGCAGGAATGCTGAATTGAAGTCTGTAAAATCCGAAAACAATGAATATACGGTCGTAAGAATAATCTGATTTCCGGATTAGTGCTCTTGCCGGTTTACTACCGCTATGCTCTCCCATGCCATTAGCCAGGAAGCGCAAAAGAAGATATCATTTTTCAATTTTCCTTTGCTACCCGAAGTGCCGTGACGATGCAGCACTTTACTAACTTCATCTCCGGGAGGGAAAGAATTCGCAGAAAGTGCCCTTCTTCTCCGGTCGGTGTGCCGTTGTTCGTGTGCACTCAGACAGCCGGAGCTGTGTGGTCTGTTATCCTTTAATAACCGCACCAGACATTAAATATCCTGGAAAATTTATTTACTTTCCCGTTCGTCTTTGCGAAAGGATCTGCCGTTCGTCGTTCGTTGATTATTTTTGTGAGTAAGATGATGCAGGACTCACTCCCAATCCAGCTTCGCTGGAGTTCGCTGGAGTGCTTCACATTTAATATAAGTTTAAACCAAATTTGCATAGCATTAAAGTTCTTTCGATAGAATGAATATTGATTCTTTCTAAATGTGGGGATAATCTTCAATCAACACATCCCTTTTTAGTGATGCATCCGAATAAATTCACCCTTTATTCAGTCCAACCGGTCACCAGTCACCGGTGCTCATCCATAGCAAATCCGACCATTACCGCCTCTGACCTCCACCGGTGACCAGCCCCCGGGCCATCGGTTTTCATGAAGGACACCGAACAAAATCCCTACTCACTAGAGCAACACAAACACAACATCAGTTGAGCGCTGTGCTCTCGAATTCCCTCTAATTAATTAAAGGATTGAATTTTTCCAACCTCCCAGCAACGCACGGCTCCCCCGTGGCAGATCGTGGTACAACGCGAATAAACGAAATCGACGAGGAAAACCCAGTTTAAATCAGTGTCAGCACTAAATCAGAATTAAAACTTCCTCTGCCGGTAGGTGGCGCAGCGCCAGCGGCACGGCCATAAGCTCCTTTTTCACGCTCCGTCTGTCAACCGGAACAACCGGCACGGGACTAGCGTGAATGCGCCCGTAGAGATATGCGTCTTAAGGGCTTGATTTGACGCCCGAACCGAACCGAACTGTGGCTGGTGGATGTATCAAATCAACCAGTCAGACCAGTACAAAGCGATACCGAACAAAGCTAAGCAGCGATTGAATTCGGTGATTCTTCCAGAGAAGCCATCAGATTGATGGAGGAAAAGAAAACCACAAGGTCACCAACGGAACGAGCCTCGGGGACCGTCTCAGTCAGCGGGATTACTCATCCAACAGGCATCGAAGGCCGAAGGATCCAGCCGAGCAGCGGACGTAATTTCACGGGTGAGTCAACTTTTCCTGGTAATCAATTACGGCAAGCAAAATGGCACGCAGACCATCTCCCCGCTGCGCTGGCCCTTTCGCCGGGCGAGTCCGCGAAATTGTTGCATCCATATTTTTTAGCTGTTCTGGCTAATTTACGGTTCGCGTTCCTTTGTGCGAGCGACCTTGGAAGGAGCCAATTCAGCGGCTATTGGTTGGTTGGGTGGCTGTTAAATGGATTTTTTTTTGCAGTGAAGTTGGTTGAGAACATTGAATGATCTATTTTATTCTGTTTCGTTGTTGTTAGTTGAGATTCAGGCGTTGAGGAGTTTTTTCCGTATTAACATTTTAATATTTTTAAACTAGGTATTAACATTTAACAGTGGCTTGAAAGTTGGCTTTAATCTATGAAAAAAATGCGGTGAAATCTATATATATATAAAAGTGAACGTATGTTTGTATGTTCTGCCATAACTCCAGAACGCTTTAACCGTTCTCCACCAAACTTGCGCTACATGGTTCTTGGTATGAGTGAATCAGCACTAGGGCGCTGACAAAAGGAGGAGGGATCTAAACAGGCAAAAGGGATTTAATAGGGATTGTCAAAGAGTAAAAAGAAGCAGAATTAGCTACGTGACAGAAGGGAGAGTTGACTGGGAAGGACCCAATCGGGCGGAGGACGTGGACCGTGAGTATGAATGTATGTTCCGCTATAACTTCGGAACGCCTGAACGGGTTTTCATCAAACTTGGCACACATGTGCTTTGGCATAAAAGAATTAGCGGCAAAAGGGCGAGGTAGTCTCTTATAAGTGGCGAAGAAAGTTTAAATGGGTGAAGGGGTGCGTTTCTATAGTATTTGGAACAATAGCAGTTCTACAAGTGGCTGGATGACCAGAAGACATTTCTGATAGAAGGGAATAGGGTGACCATTATCAAGGGGAGGCTCAAAAACGTAGAAAAAGGTTCGTCTCGTTTTATATGGCTGTTTATAAGCTGACCGGACAAACTTCGTATTGCCACAAATTAAACTGTGTTGTACCAATAAGCATCACCAATACTATTCAAATGCAAGCCGATAAGCATATAAGTCGCCTTTAATGCTACTTAAATGCAGTTTTGGCAAAATATACAGTAACTTTACTGCTAACCTTCTTATAGTGCTGACAATGCTAATTTGCAGTAAATTACCGACACGAAGAATTTGAATAGAATTTTGGATGCCAATTTACAACACCTATGCAGTCAAAAAGCTAACAACAACGTGCAGTATAAAATGCCAGATATGCTGATTTGCTGCTTACGTTATTGCTTATTGGTTAACTGAGATGGGTACTTTAATATACAAATTTGCAATTTTTCCTTACAATAAAGTAGAAAACAACTCCCCTCATTGCTTAGCCAGAAAGCGGATAGTAATATTCGCCGTGATTGTACCATTTCGCGAAAAACCTTAAGAGGAATGTACCATTTCACGGAAAACTTTTTCGTGGAAAGTACCATTTCGCAGGGGTGATCCTTTCCTTACTCGCTACCGCTCGTTCGGACCCAACTAAAGGAAAAATAGAGGCCAGTAGACCTAGGAAAACAAATAAACCTAAATAGTGGTGATTTCTGAGGAGGGGTTGTCCCCCCCCCCCTCTCCCGTGGCCGGCAACACTCGCGGTCGTCTCGCCCCGAATCATCTAGTGTTACTTATTGACTAATGTTTCATGGAAGAGTCTCGAATTTCTCGACTTCGATTAGTTTTCGATTCACGCAAAAACTTCTGTTTTATTTGTATGAGAGTCCGTATCCCCCTACCACAGGGGTGAGAGATCTCTAACCATCATCAAAAAAATTCAACAAGACTTCAAAATCCCTCACATGCCAAATTTGGTTCCATTTGCTTGATTAGTTATCGAGTTATGAGGAAATTTGTATTTCATCTGTATGGGAGCCCCCCCTCTTAAAAGGAGGAAGGGTCATAATTCACCATAGACAAAATTTCTGCCCCCTAAAAGCCCCACATGCCAAATTTGGTTCCATTTGCTTGATTAGTTCTCATGTTATGAGGAAATTTGTGCTTCGTTTGTATGGGAGCCCCCCGTCTTAAAGGGTAGAGGGGCCATAATTCCCTTCCTAAAGAGGGGGGGTCTCAATTCACCAATTCTTGCCTCGAAAAACACCCACATGGCAAATTTGGTTCCAGTTGCTTGATTAGTTCTCGAGATAAGAGGAAATTTGCATTTCATTTGTATGAGAGCCCCCCCCCCCCCCGTCTTAGGTTAGGAGAGGGGTCTCTAACTATCATAAGAACCTTCTCCGGCCCCAAAAACCCCTACATGCAAATTTTCACGCCGATCTGTTCAGTAGTTTTCGATTCTATAAGAAACATACCGACAGACAGACAAACAGAAATCCATTTTTATAGGTATAGATAAGATTTACGAGTGGCTGGGGTACAACAGGAGCGGGGAGCTGACAAAAGGTAGACACATTCAAATGAAGAAAAAGGGTTTTGTTTCTTGCATTTTAAAAATTTCGTAGCTTCGTAAGAACATATCAATCACAGATATTGCTGAATGACTGTGAATTTTTAAAATAAGCGTTGTTCGGGAAATTTCTATTGAAATCATCTTTCTTTTTCGTTTAAAAGTCATCTGAAAAATGCCTAAAAATCGTTTGAAGGGCGGTTGAACATCGTGTAAAAATTCAATCAGTGTTTGCAAAAGGTGTCAAAAACTGCGCTCAGAGTCATCAGTAAATCGCCTGAAGGTCGCGTCGAAGGTCATTTGATAGTGGACTGTAGGCCATTTGAAAATTATCTGCAATTTGAATGACTGTCGCACGCACGCCGCCTAAAGGTCGTCTGTAAGTTGTCTGAAAATCGTCCGAAAGTCATCCGAAAGTCGTCTATGGGACGTGTAAAAATCGTCTGAAAGTCATCTGACCGTCGTATGAAAATTCGTAACGAAAATGTATAAAACTAAACCAAAAGCCGTCCATAAAGTGGCCTGAACGTCATCTAAGATCAATCGGGACTATCTACAAAAGACAATCTCTACGGCTGTCGCAATGGTATTTTGAGCTCAGTACTGGCATCCAAAAATAACGAATCCTCCGAGGGTATCCTGAAAATCGTCCGATAGTCGGTCAAAAGTATGTTTAAAAGTCATTTGAAAGTCACCAAAAGGATGCCGGAAAATCATGTAAGAGTCTGCCGCCTTTAGACGGCTTTAAAATCGTCTGAAAATTGGTCACCTAAAGCCCGTTTGGAAGTCGGAAAGTCATTTGAAAATCGATTGAATTTTTTTTAATCGTCTGGAGATCGTCAAAAAACCATTTTAAAGTCGTCTGATGGTAGTTCAAAAATTAGTTGAAATTTAGTTGAAAATCGCCCGAACCCATTTTCAGAGTATCTAAAAATCATTTAAAAGTCGTGTGAAAGTCGTAAGTAAATCGTCTGAAGAATTTATGAAAATTATGAATGTTGTTTGTAAATCGTATGAAAGCTCTCATCTGTCATCTGAAACTCGTCTGAAAGTTGCTTGAATCTGAACAGAGTTTGGATGTCCCATGCAAATCGTTAGAAAGTCGTTTGGAGACAGTTTACAAGCCATCTGAACGCCTTCAGAATGTCGCATGAAAATCACCTAAAGAAAGATTGTTGCCGTCACCTAAAACTCGTTTGAAACATATATGAACGCTGTCTGAGAGTCACGTGAAGGACTTAAAAATTATCGTCTTGGAGGTTTCAAAAAAAATGTCTGAAGGTTGTTTGATGATTACTAGAAAGTCGTATTTCAGTCCCCTGAAAATCATTTAAAGGCTACCTAAAGGTAATTTCAAAGACGTCTAAAAGTAATTTGACAGCTGTCGTGTAAATGCGCTCTAACCGTCATTTTAAAGTCGATTAAATACTTGCATTATTGTCATCTAAATGGTCTCCGAGTACCATAAACAACGTATCTATAGACGTTTAAAAAATGTCTTTCAAAGGTCATAAAATTTCATAAATGCCACATTACTAGCAAATTATCTACTGAATCTCGACCAACAAGTCAACAAGTCACCAGAACGCAGTCGTTGAGTAGTAATAAAAATCTAAACGGGGTTTAAAAGTCATCTGGAATCATCTGAAAGTCGACTAAAATTCGATTGAAATTCTTCAGTGAATCAACCATCATAAAGCCATCACCTGAAAATCGTTTGAAAGTCGTCTGAATGCCATTTACAAATCATCTGAAAATTAAATAAAAGTATACCGAAAGTCCTGCAAAAGTTGCCTGTAATTCATTTGAAAGTCTTCTAAAAGTTATCTGTAGGATACCTAAAAACCGTTTCAAGGCCGTTTGAAAAACGCCAAGAAATTCATTCAAAATCATGCAAAAACCTAAATGCAAATCTAAAACTAATTCTAAATGTAAATCTTTTGGTAGTCGACTGCTGCTCACTTGAAAATCGTGTGCAATTTGAATGAGTTCACCTATAAGTCGTCTGAAAATCGAATAAAAGTTATTCGAAAATCGACTAACGGACGTGTAAAAAGCGTCTGCAAATCGTCTGAAGGCCATATGAAAATTGTCTGAATATGGAACAAAAGCCGTCCGAAAGCCGTGTTCAAGTCGTCTGAAAGTCGATTAAAAGTCTGTTTAAAAGTCGCTTAAAAGTCATCTAAAAATCGACTGAAAGCTATCCGAAAAACGTCTGAAGGACGTGTAAAAATCATCTGAAAGTCGTTTGGAAATTAATTAAAAGCCGTCTAAAGGTGGCCTGAAAGTCATCTAACAATCTGATGAGGGCTTCCTGAAAATCTTCCGAAAGTCGTTTAAAACGCCGTCTAAGTCGTGTGAAAGTCATCAGTCAGATACTTACTCGAAAATCGTCCGAAAGTTGTCTGAAGGCGGCTTGGCAATCGTCTGAAAATTCCTCACCTACAAACCGTTTCAAAGTTTGAAAGTCGTTTGAAAATCGCTTGAAAGTTGGTTGAAAATTGCCTGAAAATCGCCTAAAAGGACTTCGTTTACTCTCTCTCTCTCTCTCTCTCTCTCTCTCTCTCTCTCTCTCTCTCTCTCTCTCTCTCTCTCTCTCTCTCTCTCTCTCTCTCTCTCTATCTCTCTCTCTCTCTCTCTCTCTCCATCTAAGAATTGTCTAAAGGTCTTCTGAGAATCATATGAAAGTCAAGGCGACCTGAAAATCGTCTGAAAATTCGTCACCCAGAAACCTTTTCGCATTTTGTAACTCCTTTGAAAATCGCGTGAAAACCATTTCAAACTCTTGGCTAAAGGCCGCATAAAAATCGACGTAAATTTAGATGAAAATCGCTCGAAAGTCCTCTAAAAGTTGTCTAAAAAGCGTTTGAAAGTCATCCGAAGTTCGTTTGAAGGATGCCGGAGAATTATTAGCATGCCGTTTGAAAATCGTCTGGATATTGAGAAAGTCACGCAAAAGTCGACAAAATGTTGCCTCAAAGCCATCAGTAAATCGAAAATCGCCTGAAGGTCACCCGAAAATCGTTTGATAGCCGACCGAAGGCCGATTGTGAAAATCTTTGGAAGTAATCTGAAAGTTGCCTGAAAGTAATTTTGCAATCGTCTGAAGGCCGACTCAAAGACGCTTGAAAATCGCCTGAAGGCGATCTGAAGGTCGTCTAAGAGTGATCTGACAGCCATCAGAAAGTCGTATTTCAGTCAACTGAAAATCGTCTGAAGATTGCCCGAAGGCCGTTTGGAAAACTATGCAAAACGGCTTCTATAAGTCGTAAGAGAATCCTCTCAAAACCGTTTGAAAGTTTCCAGAAAGTCAAAGGAAAAGCGTCTGAACATAGTCTGAATGTCACATAGAAAAAAGTCTAGAAAAAGTCGCCTGGAAATCGTCAGAAATTTGTAATTTTGAAGCTGACAGACATGCTCTGAAAATAATTTCAATTCTCAGCGTAACTCAGCGTAACACAGCGTAAGAGAGTAACTTTCTCTCTCTGCCAGATTTTACTTTCTACGCAAAGCAAGGAGAATTAGTCTCTGGTTTCACTATCTCTTTAGGATT
The DNA here is from genome assembly GCF_943734655.1 of Sabethes cyaneus. NCBI lineage: Eukaryota > Metazoa > Arthropoda > Insecta > Diptera > Culicidae > Sabethes > Sabethes cyaneus. The sequence goes on from NC_071353.1 coordinate 170,941,978, forward strand.
AATATGAGCAAAAACAAGTCTACCTGAAAATTTGCTCGAAACCATCAGTGAATCGTTTAAAGATCACTTGAAATCGTTTGAAAGCCGCTTCAAAGACGTCGGAAGGTCCGCTAAACTTATCTGAAAGTCGTCTGAAAGCCCTCAACAAGTGTTGCTTTTATGGTCGTTTAAACATCGCTTGAAAACGGTTTGGAGGCCTTCTGCAAACTCAATGAAAAGTCGTCTGAAAATCGCCAAATGGACGTCGGAAATTCGTCTGAAAGCTGAATCAAAGTCACAAGAAAACCGACTTAAAGTAATCCGAAAGTTGTCTAAAAGATCGTCTGAAAGTCGCACGAAAAAAATCCAAAAGTCATCTGAAAATCGTATAAAAGTCGTGTGAAAGTCAACGGAAAATCGTCTGAAGAAAATCGTTTAAAACTCGTCTAAGGACCGCTTAAAAGTCACCCGGTCTGAAATTCTTCTACCAGTCGTCTGAAGGGCCTGAAAGCACTCTGAAAACCAGTTGAAAATGTACAAAAATTGTCTGACAGAACTCAGCTTTGCCAACCGGAAACCAACGATTCGTGTGTGAGTCACTTGCGTTCATGTTCGTGTTGTTCTCAACATTCATTCAATTTCGATAATAGTGAATGAAATCAAACGTGAATGATTTATTCATTTTGAACTGCAGACAACGGCAAACGAAGTTACAATAAACGTAAACATTGCTCCGAAGTTTTAGTTAATTTGCTTTAGCCCGATTTTGGTTGATTTAAAAAAACTAAACTTTGAGATCTAAAATATCAGTCAAGAGCAAGAAAATTGACTGACAGGTTAGTCGAGCAATCTTTCAGGAATGCAATTCGTAAATGAATTGCGTTGAACGATAGAAAACCGAGCAAGACAAACACTGTCAGTAGTTCAGTAGTCATATCTGTGGGCTGACAGGTAATGGCTAAAACTGTATGCGCTGAATGAGTTTCCATTAAATCCACTGATTTCCATTAAAAATATTAATTTTACGACTTGGTGAGCAATTTTGTACGATAATTTTGAAAAATTCCCATGTACTGATTGATACAGCTACCATATAAGGAAACATTTAAACTTGATTTTTCTCCTCATATTTCGAACAAACGGCTAATTCTGCAAAATTGCACCAAACCCGAAGCGACAAACGTTAAGCACTATTAATAGTAGAGACAGTGATGACTTCCAACGTTACGTCATTTTTTATTACACGATATTTATGGACCTAACTAGCTGGTCGGATTATTATTATCCCTTTGGTGCCTGCGCGCGCCCTACAGCAGCAGCCGAAACGAGCCGAGCCGAGCCGAGCCGGGCGAGTCGTGACTTAATTTTTCCATCCGACAGCGGAGGCACCGAGGGTTAACAATCTCGTCGACATGCGCGATTTTCTCAGCAGACATACGTCATTTGAGTAATATTTGTTCGATTGAAGATGAGCTGAGTCTGTTATTTTTTTTTTTGCTTGTTACCCTTGCCCGCAGCTTTAGCCGAAGCATGGCTGGCAGGTCGACGACGACGGCAGGAAGATCGTTGCCAGTATAGTAACTGACCGATGAAGCAGCGTTATTCCTTCTCATTCCATTCCGAGCAGGAGACGACTCCGGAGGACGGGTGGAAGGGGGGGGGGGCGATGCGAGGAATGGCAAGGTAGAAGATTTAAATCGTGAAATAATGAAAATAATAGAAGGTAACACTCGAGGCCACCACCAGCAACGGCAGCAGCAGCAGGTTTGAAACCCGGAAAGGTAATCTCGGCAGTTCTATCTTCTAGGAGGCGAATGAAACTTTATTATTGACGCTGTTTAATCGTGCTGCCCCAAAGTCTTGGTCCGAGGCGTGAGATGTTGAACGACCGAGTGATGCTATCAGCAGCGTTCCAATATGGGCTTTAGTGCGCAGCTAAAACCCAGCCGATGCCGAACCGAACAATGCCGTGGTCCGTGGAAGGCTGCGCTGCGCTGCGCTGCTGACCACCGCACTTGGCTTTGATCAATTAAAAGTACGAAAAAAATAGTAATAATAAAACCACAATCACACTTTGGCCCGAAAGAGACACACTTGGCTGATGAGGCTGATTCACGTGAGAAGAAGGGTCCTGCCTGCCCATCTCCTCGAGCTTCCGAGAGGGTCGGAAGCTAGACGGACGGTAGGCTAGGTACCTGCCCAGCGGACGATCGCTTACAGTCAGACACGAAGGAACTCGGAATTTGTGGTACGTAGGATGCTAAAAATAAATCGCTATTGCCTTCCCCGTCTGACTGACTGACTGTCTCGATTTACACCCCACCGACCCCATCCTTACCCGACCGACCACCCGACAAACCAGGGGGGTTGTATAATTGCTTTTGTTATCTCTGTGCTACTCGAAAGAATATCCGTTCCCGAGTGAGGCTTCTTAGACGGCGATCGAATTTTGAGTAGTAACTCACGATCATCATCGTCATCGCAGTCCGTAGACTTCACTCGATAAGCGCTAATTGGCGCCTTGCTCTGACTAATGCAAAATGGTCGTTTTAATAATAGAGCTTTAAACACGCCACGGATGATGATTTGTTTGGGTAATTTGCCAGCTAAGCTTTTCACTTAGCAGCAGCACCACCTTACAACCGACGGACGGTTGGGGTAGGTTCAATGCGAGTGCATCATTATCGGACGTAGGATCGCTTTTAATGGGCTGCGGATGCTTTTAGTTGGTGTGTGCTATGCAGTGCTATTTTAATTACACTTGCTGTTTTTATTTTCTTAGTTTTGGAATTCTTTGCTGGACTCTGGGCTAGGCGGAAATCGCTAATTGTTGGGTGTGATGGGGGATGTTTTCTTGAAGGAAGTGCTCCTCCAACGAGAGGCAGTAACTTTCGGGTGGGATACCGAAGCAATTCTGAAATTTGTGAGGCGTGAAGAGAACAAGAAATTCGAAATAACATAAATTTAGAACATTTCCTGTCTCAAGCTATACCAAGTCAAGGTAGAGCTGATTTTTGCCGTTTGGAGCAGTTTGTTGTCGATTGCAAAAGCCGCACAAAGGAGTCAGATTGAAAAAAAATCTCAGTTGCATCCTGTCTGTTCAGCAGGGAACGTCTACAAAGTTGCCGCTTAGGCAGAACAGATTGCAACTAATTTTGTGAAAACACAATGATTATTGGCAAATTTTCGGTTTGTGTTTCTTTCGTAATTCATATTGATCATTCAAAAGTACGCTAACAATATTTAAACGGCGGCCAGTCGATTTATGTTCCACATATGGTCGACGTTTCAACGTAATCCTAAAACGTTCAGTGGATATTCAAACACCAATTCAGTCGATTTTCGATTGAATTTCAATTGTCAAACAGTTAGACATTAGAGCGATTTCCCTTCAGACGACTTTCAGAAGACTTTTAGGTAATATTGAGACGGCTTTTTGTTGACTTTCAAACAGCTTCCAACCGGCTTTCAAGTTACCTTCAGACGACTTTCAAAGGACTTTGAAAACATTTCAGACAACTTTCAGACGACTTTTAGATGATATTGAAATGCTTTTCAACCAACTTTCAAATGACTTTCATGGGTCTTTTTCAGACGACTTCCTGGCGAATTTTGGATGATTTTAAGACAATTTTCAAACGGCTTTCTTATTATTGCTTTCAGATAAATACGATTTTCTGATGGTTTTCCGACGACTTGGAATTTCCCGGTGGGCTTCCAATTATTTTCAGCCAACTTTCAAAGCACCTTTGAAAGACTTTTTGATTGTTCTAGCCGTTTTACAAACGGCTTTTAGGCGACGAAGTTTTGATTGTTTTCAAACAGTTAAATTTTAAATGTTTTCAAACTGCTTTCAAACGATTTTTAAACTGCTTTTAGGCTATATTCGAATGCCTCAGACGGCTTTTAGACGCCTTTAAAACGGTTCTTAAATGACTTTCAAACAATTTTCATACGACTTGCATGTGGCTGCCTGACGTCCTTTTTGACGACCTCCAGCGACCTTCAGACGACTTTCAAAAAACTTTCAGGTGATCTGCCTACTTTTTAAATGATTTTCACACAACTTTTAGACGTTTTCCAAACAGCTATCAGATGATTTAGGGATGGACTTTCAAACAAACATTCCAAATGGCTTTTGGGCGACTTGTAGACCACGTTTAAACGATATTCAGACATTAAGATAGCTTTATACGACCTTCAATGACCTTGAATATCAGATAACTTTCAGCTGATTCTTGGATTATTATTTTCAAATGACTTTCAAACGGCTTCCAGACGGTTTTCAGATGACTTTGAAACGAATTTCAGGCAACTTTCAGATTACTTTTAGATCTCGTTTGGGCGACTTTCAAAGGACTTTTATACGACCTTCAGATTCTCTGATGGTTTTTCGACGACTTTCGATTTCTAGATGACCTTAAATGGGTTACAGGTTATTTTCAGGCAACTTTAACAGTAATTTTAAAAGATTTCCGAATGTTCTTAGATATTTTTCGAATACTGCCCAGTTAGCTTCGCCGGATGTTTAATTGGTTTAACAAGGCAGTAGTCGTATGTTCGAAACTTTGACAGGGTGGTGCTGCTAGAATCAGTAGGATCGTGGACTAGTCCCGTAAAGGGCCAAACAAAATGCTGCATCAACGCGTCCGTCAGCGTTATTCTGACAGTTTTTCCATGGGTTTAGGTACTGTCAAATTGACGCTGACGGATGCGTTGATGCAGCATTCTGTTAGGCCCCTAACTCTCCTGTACTCCTGCTACGACTTCCTGGTTCGGCTTTCTGATGGCTTTTTAGATTACCTTCAGACCACTTTCAAAAAGTTCTCAGGCGACGGTTTGACAACTTTAAAACGGCAAGGTCGTCAGAGTACATTTATGGCAGTCAGTATGGCACCGGTATAACTTCCAATAACTTCAACACGACTTTCAGATGAGCTTTAAAGACCGTCAGACGTCTTTCAAACGGCTTTCAGATTATATCTGGATCTTAATTCAACTTTCAACCGCTTTAGATCCCAAATGGCCTGCAGACGGCTTCCTGGCGATCTTCAAACGATTTACTGAAGGCCTTTAGACGACTTTCAGATATATATTTTTTGTTTTCAGGTCTTCAACTGAGTTTCAAACAACTTTCAAGCGAACTTCATACGATTCTCAGGCGACTTTCAGGCGACTTTCAGACGACTTTTCTGTTTTTCTATTTTAATTTTTTTATTTATTCATATTTTGTGACTTGAAACCTACGTCTTCTGCATGTTAAATTGATAATAATTGAAGAGTTTTTGAAAGGTTTTTGTTCAGATGACTCAGGCGACATTTCATATAACTTTCCTATGACTTACTGATGACTTTCAGACGACTTTTTAAACTACCTTCCGATTGCCTTCAGGCGACCTTCTGATTGTTAGAAGAGTTTCAGGTAACTTTCAGCTGACGAACTGATTTTCACCAGACTGTCAGTTAACTTTCAGACAATTAGGTAATTGTCACATGACTTTCAGATAACTTTCAACTAGTTATCAGGGAGTTTTCAGACGACTTTCAAATGCCATTTAACGATTATTGCTAACTTTCAGACGGCCGTCAAACAAATAATTTTTTCGCGATCTATGAACATACGACTTCCACGTAATTTTGAAGCGACATTCGACTGCTTCTGGGTAAACTTCTGATGATTTTGAAACAACTTTTTAGCGACTTTTAGACAATTTTCAAACGACTTTTCGTCTATTTTCAGATGCATTAGCAGGTCTTTGAAATTCTTTCGTATAACTTTCATCTGACTTAATGATGATTTTCGGGATGAATTTCGAACGATTTTCAGGCCTGCTTTAGACAACCTTCATACGATTTCGTAATGGCTTTCAGATGACTTTTGAGATGGTCTTCAAATGACTTTCAAGCGTTTTCCCGACTACTTTCAAATGGTTTCTAGAAGAATTTCAGGAAGCTTTCATGAGATGAGACGATTTTCAGATGACTTTCAGACAATTTTCAAATGACCCAAAGACCTTTCACGTAACTTACAGACAACTTTCAGATTATTTTTAGGTCACTTTCAGATGACTTAAAATACTCTCAAAGTGGTTTCAAATGTTCTTCAAACTGTTTTCAGGTGGGCCTCAGATAACTTTCAGTTGACTTCCAGACGTCTTCCTGCTGGTTTTCGAGCTTCTTCTGGATGAATTTCAAAAAGATATTTAGATGGCTTTCAAACTAATTTTAGAAGGATATCAGGTGATTTTCGGGCGACTTTCCAAATATTGAACTTCAGACAACTTTTGAACGACATTCAGGTGATCTTCATACGTTTTAGGGGGAACTTTTAGTAGACAGTTAGCATTTTCATATGTATATAAAAGTTAAAAATCAGTATTACGTAGACGCGCAAAACTGGCATATTCGTACAATTTTGGAGGCAATATTCGTGATGAGGAATAATTATACGTGTTTCATCTATATAAATATTTATATACGATAAGATTCGATTAAGTACGACTCGCTCAATACTGCTATACAATTCTGAGCTGAAGATCGTATGTGTGTCAGTTACTATTATTATTATTATATACGACTGAAAATCAACCAGGGCACGCCTAATTACTCTTTCGTTACGATTTTGAATTTGATAAGAATATTTACGATACTTTTCGTACAGTAATTTACGATTTGGTGCTAGCTGGGGATGACTCGTGCGAGTTTCAGACGATTTTCAAGTGATTTTCAGATAAGTTTAGAGAACAATTCGACGGCTTGCAAACCGCTTCCAGACGATTTCTGGCCTTCAATTCAATTTTCAGATGATTTTGAAATGGCCGACAGACGACTTTCACTGATGGCTTTTATACGATTTTCATGCAGCGTTGTTTTTGCTCATCTTAATCTCGAAGAGATAGAAAAACTGCGGTGACCAAATTTTTATTCTTTGAAGATTAATTTTAGAGACTTTACAACAGCTACCAAGTGCTTCCGAATGATGTCAAGTACTTCTTTCATAACATTCTTACCTTGCACAGATAGAGCACAACTACAAGCAGAGATAATCTTTTCTTCACTAGAGATTATTTGTTTCGTGCATGCTAAAGAGAATATCGAACTAGCAATTTTAGGAACTGAAACGAGTTGTTGCATACATTCTGCAGTGCTCCAAAAGAAAAAGAAAAATGAACCGAATTTGATGCTCGTTGGGAGAAAAATAGCAAAGAATTGCAATAGAATTCATTCTCGATAATAGCCGACGGAGGGGAGAGATAGAGAGAGAGAGAACCACAATAAGCGCGCAATAGCTCTCAAATTGTTACTTGGGTACTTTACGACCTACAGACGACTTTTGCATAGTTTTTCAAACGGCCTTCAGGCAGGATGACTTTTAATAGGCCTTCAGTTCAGCTTCAAACGACTTTCAAATGACTTTTTGACTGAAGTTTTTCACTCTGTCGTCAGATGATTTTTATTCGATTTCCATTTAACTTTCGGACGTTCCTCAGACGAATTTCAGATGACCTTTATACGACTTTTAGACTAATTTCGGTAGTTTTTTGGGCGACATTCAGGCGGTTTTCAAATGACTTTCAGGAGATTTCAGTCAGCTTTCAGACGACTGTCAGCCGTCTTTCAAATGATTTTCTGGATGACTTTTAAGAGATATTCAGACGACTTTCAGGTAAAAGCTGCATATGATTTTCAGGCAACTTTTAGGCGACGCATGGAAGGCTTTTTTTTTTTTTTTTGTTAGATTATAGTCACTTTAACAGCTTATGTCATTCGTGATGCGGGGTTGGGATTTGAACCCGGGTCCTCGGCGTGAGAGGCGTGAATGCTAACCACTACGCCGGGACTGACCCCTATGGAAGGCTTTTATTCAAATGACTCAAGCGGTTTAATAAAACCTTTTATAAAACTTCCATATGAGTTTCAGGTGAATTTCGAACAGACCAGCTGCACATGACTTTCAAAAAACTTCTATGGCTTTCTGATGGCTTTCAGACGATTTTTAGACTGCCTTTTGGCGACTCGAGACGACTTTTTGACGACTTGCACACAATTTCCAAACGAGTTTTCGCTGACTGTCAGACGACTATTAACGACTTTTTATCGACAACTTTCGAGCGAATTTGAAACTATTTTTAAGTGATTTTTGGGTAACATTCATTCAATTTTCTGATTAGCATTAATGATGATTAATTTACTGATGGCTTTCAGATGACAATCAGACGATTTCCAGACTGCTTTCGGATGATTTTCTGTCAACTTTCAGAAGACCTTTAGATGGCTTTAAACGCTCTCAAATGGCTCTTAGATGATATCTAAATGTCTTCCAAAAGGCTTTCTACGACTTCTGTACAACGTTGAGGCGATTTCCAACATGAACTTTAGGCGACTTTCAGGTGACTTTTAGATGGCTCTCAAATGGTCTTCAGACGCCGTTCGGAGGGCTTTGGGATGACCTTTAGTTTTGGATTAAAGAATTCCAAAATTTGATTATTCAAAAATTTAAAAGAAAATTTTTTCGATTTTAATATTATTTGTAACAAATATTGTCAGCAATTTTGGAAAAACATCTGGAAAAAATTTCAAAAAATTAATTGCAGTTGCTACGATCCTATTGACCTATCTAATCCTATCCTATCTAGCAGCTTCTCCCAGCCGGGATTCGAACATACAACGACTGGTTTATCGGGTCAGCATCATACCTCGAAGCCAGCTGGGAGGCTGCGTTATTATCACAGTAGTAAAAAACTGTTGTTTAAGACCAAAAATCGCTGGGATTAATTCTAGGACCCGCATGGGTCGTAGTTCACCTAAGTGGAGCTTTACGATTCTCACTACCTGTGCTGATGATCGATCCTTCCAATCATCCCAAACGAATTGGTTCTGATTCACACCGCGCCGTTAATGTTGTTGTTGTTGATGATGATGACGACGGTGAGGAACGCTTGCTCATCGAACCAACCATCCAACCGACAGCTCCCATATGGACAGCCTTGAAATGTCCAGCTTCGGTTTGGGTGAAATCACACGGCTTAATAAAAATGCACGAGAGGTTTTTTTCTTCTTTCGATCAGCCAGCGCTGCCGTTTTTGCTCCATGTGGCTAGTTGTGCTGTGTCCCAACAAACGACGAGCCGACAACAATTTTTGCCCATACCTGCATGCACGGTCTCGAGAATGGCCGAAACAATCCGGTTGAAGAATGGAGGTTCCCATCGCATCGCGTCAGTTTATTATGAGTCATTTCTGGACTCATCGGAGGCACATCATCGAAGAAGCAGCCAGCACTCGAACACTTGAACTGCTGCATCGATATGAACCGTAAGGTCATCGCCGCATTGAAGATGATTTGTTGTCGGCAGTTTTATGAGCATGTTCGAAAACGTGTACTTGATAATAACAACAAACAAACAAACAAACAACGCAGGGCGCAGAGCGCTCTCTTCCCAGATTCCTGATATGTTCCTACCACCACCTGCGATGACCACACCAATTTTGTGGTGCAACCATTTTTCCCGTTAGTTGATGAATTCTAATCCCGTTGTGGTTCTACCTGGGAGAACAAACTGCCCCACGACCCCAAACGCCAGCCCAGGCAGCGGTGCGCTAGAGGGTTGGATTACGGTGATTAAATGAGGGAAGGAACGTGGAAGGGAAATCATGTGTGTGTTTTGCAATTTCTGTCTAACCTCCTGACTAAGCAAAGGCAGGCAGCTAAATGGCAGCTAACTATGTGTAGATAACAGTAAAACTCCACTCCGAAGGAATCCCATCCCAGCCCATTCCATTCATGCGATACTTTCACGTCCGTGTATTCCGGGAACGTTCCCTCCAGTTGGTGCAGGCAGGTGCAGTCATCTCACCTCACGCCACTCCCGGCCGTTCCGCCGCACCGCCAACCGACGCAGCAGCTAAGATATTCATTGAGATTTAGTCATTCATAAACACAGCCCAGCCGTGCTGCGGTTGGAAGAACCCCGCCAACTCTCCACAAAGTCTTTGACTCTCGACCGATTCCGGAACACCATCACCGCCACCGCGCTCGATTCCCAGCTCATTCTAGAGCCAACCCAGCTAACTAGCAGCTAATTCAACGACTCAAGACTTTGATGATGAGATTCATAGCCGCCAGCCAGCAGATGGGCTAGATAGATGAGGTAAAAATGCACATGCGGCTGGGCTGCTGCCGGCACGGTCGGTATTGAGATGATGAGGGGGCGGGATTTAGAAAGAAGGGGCTCTGCTGAGTGAGGCTTACTCATCAACTAAGGGCTTATAAACAGAAACCCACCAACAAGCAACAACAACAACAACAACAATAACAAAAGCATCTCAACGAACACGATCGCGTTTTACACAATTATCATTTCAATCAGATGTTATTTTCTGAAATACAAACGCTTGGTGTTAAGGGAAAGCAAGGGGGGTTGGATTGAAACGAGGGGGAAATCAGAACGGGGTGAAAAGCTCAGTGTGATCTGAAAGAAAGAAATTCTTTTTTCTTTTTGCTTTCTCACTATATTGGATGGAGGAAAAGTTTTTCCCCCCTTGCTGTTCTGTTCGGGCGCTTTCTTTGCTGGCGCACTGTCTACTTGGAAGAATGTTCTGACTCTGATGAGGCATTCTAACTTTCACAGCGCCAGCGGTGTGTGAGGTTAAGATGCGTCAGGGTTGCCAGCCTTGTGATTGATTTCTTTAGAAAACTTTAAAATTTTAGATAAGCAAAGATTTTGGAAGTTTTTATAGACCATGAACTTTTTATCTGCTTCTTTCGGAAAGACTAAGATAACAAAAATGTGAATTGAAAAAATCGACAAACGGTCAGGTTACAAGAAAGAAAATGCGAACCCAGTAAGTATTTCATTACTTTTTCTTCCATTTCCTTCGGTTATTTGAACGACTTTCAAAAGAAGTCTAGAAATTACCCTTAAAGCAGCTTAAAAGTCGTCCGAAAGTCTGTCATCTGAAAATTTTCTAAAACTGTCTGAAAATCGTTTGATGGGTAGTTATCGAAAAGTCGACTAAAAATCATCTGAACATTATCTAAACGTTGTCCAGAAGACTGCTGATAGTCATTTGGGAGACAGCTAAAAGCTGTCTGTGTGAAAGCCATTTTAAAATCGTTTGAAAGTCACTTCAAAGTCATTTGAAGGTTGCCTGAAAGTCCTTTCAAATAATCTGACAGCAAAGTCTTTAAAAAGCCATCTGAAAGTCGTATGAATGTCGTTTGAAAATTATCTGAAAATCGCCTAAAAGTCATCTGATTCCATTCAGTTAGCTTCGAGGTACGATGCTGGTCTAACAAGTCAGTCGCCACATGTTCGAGTCTTGGATAGACGATGCTGCTAGAATCAGTAGGATCGTTGTACTAACTAGGGCTTGAAAAGGAATCGCAAGTTGAATGTGACTGCCGTAAATGCGAACTATCCGCATTCAAACTCCGCTTTTTGAACGATCATTTGACTGTTTTTTGAATCCAGTCAATCTGCCGCTTGCGCTGCTGCCGTCTTACAATTCATGCGGCATCTCAGCGAAAACAAACAATCGATCTCCCGTTTTGCTTTGCGCTTTGAGAATATAAACTGCAAACTGACTGGAAGCATACGGTGACGTATTTTTTCGTTTCTCTTTTTGTCTCCAAATCGGCTGCTCACAGTAATAGTTTGTCACCCAGACGTCGGTCCGACGCAAGCAAAATATTCGTTTGTATTGGACGGAGTCCGACCGACTTCTTCCATGCACATATAGTGGTTGTTTTTTTTTTTGTAGTATTGGATCATACGATTGTGCGGTTGCTTTTCGTTAGCGTGGTGATTGCCAGTCATTTGACTGTTTTGCAGTCATTCGCTGCTCCAAACGGTAAAGGCAACTTGATCGAAACGAAAATGTTAAAAAGCTTTAGAACGCGTTCGTTCTACTGTGTGCAATCGGCGTTTGACTGAGCAAACTGCCAGTTGTGTTATGCATAGCGTTCATATTCCACCACTAAACGGACGGTGTGAACTTGAATGCGCGTTGGTGTGACTGCGGTAGAAAAAAAGGATCGGTCGAAGCCCTGGTACTAACCCCGTAATTGTCCTGTACTCTAATAGCCGACTATGAGGTTTGTCGATAAAGAAGGGCCAAATCTTATAGATGTTTATAACCCAAGGCTTTGATAAGTCATTTGAACATCGTTTAAATTTTATCCAGAAGTCATACGAAAGCCATGTGGAAGTAAGCATAAGGTTAGGATTTATCGAAAAACCATTTGGAAGTCTTTAAAAAGTCAATTTGAAGGCATCTGAAAATTAAATAAAAATCGTTTGAAACCCGATCTGAGCGTCATTTGAAAGCCACCAGTATGCCGTTGAAAGGCCGTCTAAAAGTAGTCCAAACGTCTTCTGAAAGTGATCTGAAAGCCTTCTAAATGTCACCCGAAAGTCATCCGAAATACTTTTGTTTTCGTGTGAAGCCAGCCTAAAAGTAGTCTGAAACTTATCTGACCAGTCTGAAAGCCGTCTAAAGGTCGCCTGAAAGGAGTTTCAATTTTTTGTGAAAGTCGTCTAAAGGTTGTTTGAAAGTCGCTTGAAAAGCGTGTGAAAGTCATCAGTAAATCGTCTGAAAAATGTCCGAGGTGGTCTGAAATCAGTCTAATAGTTACTTTCGGATAGTTAGCCGTCGCAATGTCATCGAAATATCACCTAAAAGTCGTCTGAAAGCCGGTTGAATATCTTCTAAACATTGTTTGGAAGTCGTCGAAAAGTCATTCAAAAGTAGGTAAAAAGACATCTTAAAATCGTCCAAAAGTTGTATGAAAATCTTCCCAAAGTCGTTTGAAAACTGTTTAAAGCTAGTATGAAAGTTATCTGAAAATCATCAGGAAGTCGTATGAAACTAACTATGAACTAAAGTCGCCTGAACGTTTAACAAACCACCTGAGAATCATTTAAACACCTTTTGAAATTCGTTTAAAAGTTATCTGAAATTCGCCTGAAAGTTTTCTAAAAGTAAGCTGAAGATCGTATGAAAGTCATTGGACTATCCTCTAAAGTAGTTTGAGTAACTCGTAGTAACTCGTCTGAAATCCGTTGAAAAAGCGCCTTAAAGTCCTCCGATAGAAGGTCTAAAGGTTGCCTGAATTTACTCTACAAGTCGCCCTAAAGTCATCTAAATGTCGTCTGGAAGTTGTCCAGAAGTCATCTAAAAACTATTTGAAAGTCCTTAGAAAATCAACTTAAAGTCATCTAAAAGTTGTTTGAAAATTGAACGAAAATCGTTTGAAAGCCGATTAAAAATCTTCTTAAAGTCCACTAAAAGCCGTCGAAGTGACATCGTGTCAGATGTTTGACAAATCATCTAGACTGTCTAAAAGTCGTCTGAAAGCTAACTGAAAATCGACTGAAAGTTATAGTGAGTCGTTTGAAGGCTGTTTGAAAATCGTCTGAAAGTTGACTAAAAGTCGTCTGAAATCTATCCCAAAATCATAAAGATATTTGAATCTGATCTGAAAGTTATTTAAAAGTCACATCAAGTCAGTCTGAATATCTCCTCAATGTCATCTGAATGTCATCTCGAATTATTTGGAAGTCTATAAAAAGTCATCTTAAACCAGTCTGAAAGTTATCTGAGAGCCTAAGAGTTATCTGAAGATCATCTGAAAGCCATCAGTAAGTTGTTTGAAGACCATCTGAAAATTATCTCAGAACTAACTGAAAGTCATCTGAAATTTTACACTAGAAGCCATCTGGAAGTTTTTTTTAAAGATCATCGAAAAGCAGCCTGAATTTTGTTTGAAAGCCTTTTTTGCCTGAAAATCATCTGAAAATCATCGATGCATCGTCTGAAAGTTACTTAAAAGTCGTTTAAAAGTTAACTAAATATCCTTTGAAGGCCGTCTGAAAGTCATCGAAATATACTCTAAAAATGATCTGAAAGCCATTGCCTAAAAGTTGCCCGAAAGACGTCAGAAGACAGTCATTTAAAAGTGGCCTACAGTCACTCTAAAAGTCGTCTAAAATTGTCTGAAAGTCGTTTAAAATCTCTAAATGGAAACGGCCAACTGGCAATCGCCAGGAATTTAGTTTTTTTAAGTTATCTTAAAGGCTTCAGAAAATCATCAAAAGCTGCCTGAACGTCATTCATCTAAAAGTCACCGTCGTCTGAAAGCAGTCTGAAGTTCATGTATCTGAAAACCGTTAAAAAGCCGTTTGAAAGACGGCCCTCAAGTCTGAAAACCGTCTGAAAGATGACTAAAAGTCGTCTGAAAATCTTTTAAAAGTCAACTGAAAGTCGTCTGTAGGTCACCTGAAGGTCCTTTGAAAGTTTACTAAAAGCCGTGTGGAGTTCTCTGAAAATCAATTTAAAAATGCATCTAAATGTCGCCGAAATGTCAGGTGGAAAATCTTTTGAGCAGTGTCAACCATCTGTAAATTTTTTGAAAATCATCTGGATGGCATGTGAAAATCACTTCAAAATCATCTGAATATCGTCGAAAAGTCGAAAAATTGTCTGAAAATAAACTGAAAGTCGTCTGAAAATCATCAGTAAGTCGTTCAAAGGCCTTCTAAAAATCGTCTGAAAGTTAACTATAAGACATCTGAAATGCACCCGTTAGTCCTCTAAAAGCCGACTAAGCGCTACTTGAAAGTATAAAAGTCATCAAAAAATATTCCTGAATATTTCCTGAAATCTTTTTTCGACTGAAATCAGCGTAAAGATCGTCTGAAAATCGTCTGAAAGCCGTTTAACGTTTCTCTAAAAGTTGCGTGAAGCCAGATTGAAACTCATCTTAAAATCGCCTGAGAGTCATTTGAAGGGTTTCTGAAGGTTACCTAATAGTCGTTCAAAAGTCGCCTGAAGTCAGTTTTAAAGCCATCTGAAAATCGGAAGTCGTCTACTGGTTATCTGAAACCGTTTGATCGTTTTGAGGCCGTCTGAAAATCGTCTGAGAGTTGACTAAAAGTCGTCTGAAAATCTCCTAAAAGTGATGTGAAAGTCTGCTTGAAGGTCACCTGGAAAACCACTAAAAGCCGTCTGAGACCTTAAAATGTAAAACTTATCGAAAATTCGTCCGAACATTGTCTGAAAATCGTATGAAAATTTTTCCAGTCGATAAAAATGTCGGCTAAAAGCCTTCTAAAAGTTATTTAAAAATCGTCTGAAAGGCGCCTAAGAGTCGGAAAGTCAACTAAAATCCATTTGAAAGTTATCTAAATGTCACAAGATAAATTTTTTGAAAACAGAATAAAACTTTCTATATTCCTTCTATTCAATTTTCCTATTCTACTACGACTTGAGCGTCTTTAGTTTAGTCACTAGAAAGAAATCTAAAACCTCTATGAGAGTCATCTGTAAGACATTTAAATTTGAAATCATCTGAAAGTCGTCTGAAATACACCACAAACTGTATGTTTGTAAGGCATTTGGAAGTCAGTCCAAAAGTCCTAAGTCCTAGTCTCCTAAAAGTCCTTTGAATGTCTTCTGAAAGTTTGAATCCTATCTAAAGCTTTCTGGGGGGCTCTGTAACCGCAAGGTTACCGAGTCTGCTTTGACAAGCGAATAGTCGTGGGTTCGAATCTTAGTAGAATCAGGCCATTCGATGTCAAAGTGACTTTATCAAGGGTTTATTCTCTGGCCCCTCATCACCCTTCCTTCATGCTGAGTTCTACATTATCCCGAAGACGCTTCTTATGGTTAGTATACTGGTATGAGGACCTAATGAGGTAATGGTTTTGAACCTCAGGAGGACTCACCAGTGCTAACTATAACGAGGTGAAACAGGTTTGGTATAGTAGGACATGCATCGAAGCATGGGTAAAACCCTCAACACATAAGCACGCATAAAAAAATATAAGCTTATCGTTTTCTCAATAACGATAAAGCACAGAAATGCAGTGCAGAATACAGCATACACCCGGGCAACATTACAATAGATCAATAATGTTGTGGTCAAAGTGATAAGCCCATACAAAAAAAAAAGCTTTCTTGAGTTATGTAAAATCTTGAGTCGGTTGAATGCCATCTAAGTCTCACTTTAGTGTGTGAAAGAAGCCTAAATATTATCTGAAAGTCGATTGCATGCCGATGTTTAGCTAGTCAGTTGACATGAAGCAACCAAAAGCCGATGAAAAAAAAAAAAATTTATATGGAAAAAGTCAAAAAGCCTTACGAAAGCGATTAAACCATTTGAAAGTCATCTTAAATAATAATAAAAATGACCGTTTGTTTTGCTTAAGATATGTACTGGTTTTTGGGCACTGGTTTCGTACGAAAATATTTATTTTTCGTTTAAAGTCGTTAAAGTTAAATCTTAAAAGTTAAAAAATCTTAAAGTTCTCAAAACTGTATCTACAAATCTTCTGAAAGTCATCTGGAGACTTTTTGAAAGTCGGAGAATGGCTTTGTGAACATCGTTTAAAAGTCAACAGATAGTTGATTGAAAATCTTCTGAAAGCAGTCTTATTCACTAGAAAATCCTCTGAAGTGCAACTAAAAATGCCTAGAAGTTACTGACAATCCTCGGAAAGTTGTCTGAAACTCGTCTAAAATTATTTGAAAGTCCTTTGGAGCTAACTAGACAATCTTCGGAAAGCCGTCAACAGCTCTCGTAAAACGTTCGTCAAACAAGACACCTGGAGATATTCTTAACCAAGCTTGTCTCGTCTGAGGCTCTCTGAAAGTTACATACAAGTCGTATAAAAGTATAAAATTTAGAAAATTGTCTTAGTCAGCTGAATTAGTTATAAGATCCGTCTGTAAGTCATCAAAAAGACTTCCAAAAGTCATCTAGGAGACGATTGAAAATTGTCTAAAAACCTAAAAAAAGTCGTCAAATTATAATTTTAAAAAACTTTTCAAACCAGTTCTAATCACCTTAAAAGCATCTAAAGCTCTCCTAAGTTAGCTGAAACTTAAAAGTTTCCTGAAGGCCACTTCAAATTTATCTTCTTTTTATTTTTTTCTTTTTCAAGGAGCACGGAAGTCCATTAGAGTTAACCCATTTCAGGTGTGTTTACCAAACAGGCACTAAACCTCTTCATCTTTTTATCTGCAAGTCGTTTAAAGATTGCTCAAAGATTTTCTGACAAACCTCGGGAAGTCGTTTGAAATTCGTCCAAAAGTAATATTAATATTCGGTAGTAGTGTACAAGTTCGCCACGGCAGTCTTCGATGAAAGTTATCAATACGATAATTTGGAATTTTCCCGACATTTCCACACTTTATTGGTGTCTTTTTCAAGCGATAATAAGACACCAACCAAGTGTTGGAACGTTGAGATTCGGGAAAACATGAAATTTTCGTCTTGATAACTTTCTCCAAAGGCTGCCCTACCGAATATTAATATTTAAATATTGAATCGATTGAAAACACAACGTAATATGAAAGGTTTCCGAAAATTGTCTAAATGTAATTTAGCAAACCTGCTAGCAGTTTAAGCCATCTACAAGTCGTTTGACAGTTGTCTAAAGCTCTCCTTAATATCGTTTTAAACGACGTCGCACAGTGGTCCAAAAAGGCGAAAAGCGAAACTTTTTTCCTAATGTCTTTTGCTTTGATTTTATCATTTATGGTCCGCAGCACGTTTATTCGTATAAATATCCCCCTTAACCTAAAACTCTCAAAAGTTACGTACTGTTTACTATAATGAAAATAAAAAAAATAACTTTTTTGTGTTAGGAAATATAGACATAATTTCTTCGGCAAAGTTGTAAATATTGTAAAAACAAGCAACTTTGCTGAAGAAATAAAATTTCAATCTTTATTGATTGCTGAACTATAGGGCATATCCTTTGAAATTTATTTAAAAATTAGTTTTTCATTCTTAGCTTTTGTTAGTTGTATTTTACAAGAATACAATGTTCTAGGTAATTACCCAAGCTCTCAAAACACGCGTTTTTGCAGAAGATGACACAACACTTTCTTCGGCAAAGTTATGGAAAATATAAAGGCAAACAGCTGACAGAATGACATTTCTATGTCTATCGAGTGGAGAGCTGTAGAGCATTTTCCTTGGGAAATTCTTTAAAAATTAGTCTTTCATTCTTAGTTTATGTAGGTGGCATTTTACAGGAATATATGGTTCAAAATACACGTTTTTGCAGAAGATTGCAAAGCTCTAAGACCTTTCCTTACAAAGTTATCGCTTTTGGCTCATGAAGTTAAGGAAAAATAAAGCTTAAATAAGCGATAACTTTGTAATGGAAAGTCCTAGAGATTTGCAACCTTCTGCAAAAAGATATGTTTTGAGTCTTTCAATAATTGCCAAGAACCATATACTCTTGTAAAATGTAACCAACATACGCTATATATGAAAAATTTATTTTCAAAGAATTTCCAAAGAAAATGCTCTATAGCTCTGCACTCGATAGTGGTAGCAAAATTATTTCTTCAGCAAAATTGTCTACCTTTATATTTTCTGTAACTTTGCTGAAGAAACCATGTGTCTATCTACTAACACAAAAAAATGGACGTGCATCGAGTCTTTAGCGAACGCAAAACACATAAAACGTATGCTTGCCGTACTCTCATTAAGGTGGTTAGGGACAAGTAGAACCCATGCAAGTTTGTAGTAGTCGACTTAAGCGTTAAGCGTTAAGATGAAGTGCTGATTTCATAAATCCGCTTGCCCTATTTTAACTCATGGGCTCGTGAAGTTACGGCAATTTTAAGCTTGAATATGCGATAACTTAGCAAGTAAAGGTCCAAGAGATTTGTGATCTTCTGCAAAAACGTGTATTTTGAATGCTTCGATAATTGCCTAGAACATTGTATTCTTGTAAAAAGCAACTGAGAAAAGCTAAGTATGAAAAAACCATTTTTAAATTTTTCTTGAAGAATATGTGTCAGCATACAGCTGACATTAGTCAGCACTAGATAAAGACTGAAATTTTATTTCTTCAGCAAAGTTGCTTGTTTATACAATATTTACAACTTTGCCGAAGAAACTATGTCTATATTTCCTAACACAAAAAAGTTATTTTTTTATTTTCATTATAGTAAACGATGACTAACTTTTGACAAATTTAGATTAAGAGGGATATTCATACGAACAAAAGTGCTGAAGACCCTAAATGATAAAATGAAAACAAAAGACACTACGAAAAAGCACCACTTTTCGCCTGTTTGGACTACTGTGCGTCGGCCGTGCGGACGTCGTTGGAATGCCGTCTGAAAGTAATCTGAATGGAGGGTATTTTGATGTCCTCCGAAAGTCGTTTAAAAGTTATAGAAAAGTCGACTGAAAGTCCTCAAAAAGTTGTCTAATATCGTCTAACAATCATTGAAAGGCCTTTAAAAGTCAAAGGAGAAAAAGTTGTTAGAAACTTTTCTTAAAATCTCCTGAAAGTAGTTTCACTCACCCAAAAGTCATTTAAAAGTCGTCAGACGAGCTGTTTCAGAAAACAAAATCGTTTGAAAATTATCTTAAAGTGACCTGAATGTTTTCGGAATAAATCGTCTGAAAAATATCTCTAGGAGTTGTCAAAAAGACTCATTTGGAAAGTATACTGGAGATTGCGTGAATGTCACCTGAGGCCCTCTGAAATTAACTTTAAAGTCGCCAAAATGTTCGTCTTTGAATGGTCTAACAGTTATCTTAATGTTGTATAGAAATACTCTAAAAAGCAGACTTCATCAGCTCGATGTGGTCTGAAAGCCGTGTGCAATTCATCAAAATATCCTTTACCAAATCGTCTAGGAGATTGAAAATTGTATAAAGGGTAACTAAAAATCTTTTGAATATCGTTATGAAAGTCTTTTGAAAGTCATCTAGAAGATGTCTAAAAGCCATATTTACAGGACGGTAAAAAGTCATCTAAAGTCGTCTGAGGTCTTCTGGAAGTCATTTAGAAGGTATCTGAAAGTCATCAGTAGGTTGTCTGGAAATTGTTTAAAAGTCGTTGAAAAAATCTTCTAAAGGCAGTTCTAGTCACGTGAATGTCATCCAAAACTCTCCTGAGATATCTTAACGCCTTCTGGATGTCGTTTTGAAAGTCGCCTGAAGGCTGTGTGAAAATAGTCTGAAAGTCAAGTTTCCGAAAGATCTTCTGACAATTCTCAAAAAGTCCAATACAAGTCGTCAGAAAATAGTCTGAAAGTTTTCCAAAAGTCGTCTAAATGCCATTCAGAAAACCTGAAAGCAGTTTTAGTCATTTATTGACAAGTCGTTTGAAATTCGCTTGAAGGGCTCCTAAAAACCAGTTCATCTGACATCTTTAAATTCACCTGAAATTACTGAAAGCCGTTGACTAATCATCTAAAATTGTTCTGGAGGACGTCAAAAAACCATATGAAAGCCATAAAGAAAGTATTTAGAAATCACCTGAAAATCGTTTAAATGTATCCTGAATATCGTTTGAGGCTCTCTACAGGTCGTTTAAATGTCGACAGAAAATCTCCTGAATGTAAGCTTATTACCCTAAAAGCCGATAGCCGCTTGATAATATTCTTGGGAGCTGTCTGCAATTCGACTGAAAGTCAATTTTAGAAAACACGCTTGGCAACACTGCTCGCTTGCTGACTCGATGCTGCTCGCTTTCCCGGATGGATCAATGGTAGCAGGTGCATGGCAAGCATTCCGTTTTGTCGCGCGGCAGAACACCTCCGGCGGCGATAACGACGACGACGACGACGACGACGTCGTCGGATGACTTCTCTTTCACCGCAAAATGTAAAGTATTTTCACCCTCCCGTTAGCAAAGAAAAAGGGAAAAGAATGCCCATTGTGGCCCTGCCCTGTGCTGTGTGCCCGCCTGCCGTGTGAAAGAACGAACACCCGGAGTACAATCAGTCATTTATGCCTAACAAGTTGCTTCGCTCATCATCACATAACTATTTCAGTACCTACCTCATGTTTGCAAAACTGTGAGAAGCAAGTCGTTTTCGACTAATGGAGTTGGCAGTATTTTTTTATAGATCCTAGCAACTAGCAAAATTGCATCCAGAGAGGAGGAAGCAAACAACAACAAGCAAAAAAAACGCCAAATTGAAGATGTTTAACGAACCGACTTCCGGAAGTCTTGGCCCTGTAAAAGGTTTTTAATATTTTTGTTTGTATCGCTTTGTGGTTCCCTCTCCTTCTCCGATCCACCAATTTGCTTGATATCGATCCAGATCATCGTCAGAGTTTTGATGGCTAATAATGATGCTGTGTAGGTAGTTCCGTTGAGTTGATTGGTAATCGATCGGCTCCTACCCTGAGTGTGTATTATCCCTTCGATGCCAGCTCTGGCGTCATCGGATCGAATCGGAACGGAATCCGCGATACCTTGAACCTTTTCCAGCCATTTACTGCGAAGCGGTCGGTGATTTGCAACAAGCACAGAGCCGCTAAATTTTCGCTCATTTTCCTTGAACTCTGCTAAGCCGCGCCGCGCGCCGGCAATGATTCTGCGCAGTTAATGGTGAAGCTGGGCGTTTAACTTCGCTGATTTAATTGGAGTGCATATTTTGGGAAATTCACACGCACGTACGTGC
The DNA here is from genome assembly GCF_943734655.1 of Sabethes cyaneus. Taxonomy (NCBI): domain Eukaryota; kingdom Metazoa; phylum Arthropoda; class Insecta; order Diptera; family Culicidae; genus Sabethes; species Sabethes cyaneus. The sequence goes on from NC_071353.1 coordinate 170,963,406, forward strand.
GGAATTCGTGACCTTTTCGTCACTGACTGACTGGCGATGATGACTTCCTTACTACCCAAGTTGTCATCAAATTCTAAATTGCGCAGTCCAATTAAAAGTGACTGAATGAGTACTCAATGTGGTCAATTAAGATCCTCAAGGAGGTGTTTATTTGTTTAACAGACAATCATCCAATTTAGCCGCTAGTTTTCCTTAATCTCCCATAAGCTATTATGGTTGGGTGACAAGTTCCGCACTGCGACGATGCAAATTAAAAATAAAAAAGGTTTCCAATTATCGAGGGGAAACTGGTTGGGTCATTTCCAGCACATCACCATACCGATAGAAGAAGTGTGGTCGGTCGGTCGGTGGTCGGTGCTGGGTCTTTGATTAATGCATGATGACTCGGTGCGAAGAAGCCTAGTCTGTTATCTGTACGTGTGAGTGAGTGTGTGTGCGCAAAAAGCACTTTTGCTTATCTCTTCGCGGGCATCGCTTTATTGGACTTGTGCGCAATAAGTGGCAGCTGTCTATCAGTCAGTACCAGGTACCACCAGTACAGTAAGCCAAGATCACGATCAACCTGCCGGTGATGATGATGCACCGCGAAGCACTTGCCGGGTATTCCCAGTTGATGAACTTTATGCTGCTCATCTTAAATTGAATCATTAATGGGAAAGGCGGTCGAGGAATGTGAATATCTTTTTAAACTAGGTATAGTTTAGCACTTAAATAAAGCTCTTTATGTTTGAAAATAATTTCCTATTCCACTAATATTCAACAATTTTTCTTACACCAAATAAAATCGACTAATGTGTTATGAAATTAGATTGCAAAGCCGTCAATAAACTGAAAAATATTAAAAACATAAAATCCAGGCATATTAATGAGAAATGTTGGTAAGCATTTAAGTCACCTCGAATGATACTTAAAAACTACTTTGGCATAAATCCTATGACTATTTTACTGCTAACCCTCTCAAAGTGCAGAAAACGCTTATTTGCAGCTGATTACCCAATTAACAATCGGAGTTTTATTGCGGTTTAATAATTATTTTAATGACCAATTTTTGTCATAAAATCCATCATGCGAGTGTATTGAAATGTTCTATGGTACTTCGGTGCTGACAACAATTTTGGATGCCAATTTACAACAGCTACCTATACTGTCCAAAAGCTAATACACAGCAACGTACCGTTAAAATACCAATTAAAGGAGGATTTATTATCAATGTAAATGCTTATTGGGGAATTTCAAAAGCTATTCTGTTGGTTTTGACTGCAGAATCGCATAATTTCACCAAAATTTTATACACGGATCTAGTTTATGAACTTACGAACGGAACCTAGTTTTTTTTTCTAAATCGAGGTCTCCTACTTTCACAAAACACTTAAATGGAAATTTTTCGATTTTCTTGGTCGACGCCAAAAATTCATAGCTCCTCAATCAAGCGTGGTACAACAAACATGTTCAGAAAATGCAAGCACATTTTCTTAGCAATGAAAGGTTTTATTTGTGTCCTAGTTCTGGTCGAAAAAAAAAACGATTAACATTATACGAAGTCGTATAAGCGTCATATTACAGTCGAGGTCCAAATGTCAAATTTTATTTGAATTTCTTCAAAAATATCGATAAACATTATTTAAATACTAGCAGGTTACCCGATCTTACCCGGGGCCCCTTTGCCTCTCAGTCACTCATAACTCTCATAATGCAAAAAAACAAAACCCTTTTTTTATTTTAATGTGTTTACTCTCTTTGTCAATTTCCCTCATGTTGTCCCCGAGCCACTTGTAAATCTGACTTCTTCCCGGTAATCCCTATAATTCGACAAAAAACCGTTTTTGAACCTTCCCTTTGTTAATGGCCACCCTAATCCCCCTTTAAGAAATCTAGCAACTTGTACAATTGCTATCATTCCAATTGCAAGAGAAACGCACCCCTTTACCTATTTGAACATCTCCTTGTAAGAGACCATCTCCCTCTTTGTCAACCTCCCTGCATCAATTCTTTTATGCTAAAATACAAGCGACGTTTAATGAAGAATAGCCCAGAAGTTCCGGAGCTATGGCGAAACATACATTCATATTCACGTTCTTCGTCCCCCCACTTGTCGATTCTTTCCCAGTCAACTCCCTCTTCTGTCACGTAGCTAATAATGCATTGGTTTGCTCTATGAAAATCACTATAATGGAAACTAAACAAAGGTCTTTTCTTACCATGTATTTCTCTTCGGTGGAACCCCCCCTTTTCTCAAAGTTATTTGCACAACTACAATCGGTTTAAATGCAAGAAAAACGCCTCTCCTTTTACTTAGCCCCTTGTTAGCCCTCCCCCCCCCCTTTTGGCAACCTCCCAGTGCTGATTCCCTTATGTCAAGTGTGCCAAGTTTGATGAAGAGCCGTTCAGGCGTTTCAGAGTTAGGGTCTCCCCCACTGTTATGTCACCCCCCCCCCCCTTTTGTCAACTCCTTAAGTTCTGAGTCCTTTATGTCAAGGAAGGTATGTGCCAAGTTTGATGAAGAACCGTCCAGGTATTTCGGAGTTATGGCCTCCCCCCTCTTATCAACCCCCAGTGCTGATTCCCTTACATCAAGGAATATGTGTGCCAAGTTTGGTGGAGATTTGTCAAGGCGTTCTGGAGTTATGGTGTAACATACACACAAACTTACGCTCGCTTTTAGAACTATACAGGGTGTTAGGTAGCTTAGTGCAGATATTTCAGGAGGTGAAAGAGGACCATATTTGACGAAAAAATCCTTCTGCGCATATGGTTAAATCGCAGTCGTTACAGAGTTAGCGAACATTTTTAGTTTTCGGTTCTGTTTGCCTTAAATTAGCTCTGGTACAAACACTATGCTCAATGCAGTTCATTTCGAAAGCTGAAAAAAATGTGTACTGAAAATTGGTCTTAAACCTCCTACTTCATGAGATTAAACAACTTTTTAGAAGCGAAAAGCTATGAAATAAGTGTTTCTCAAGCCATTTTTATCGAATTTCTCCTAAAAATGTGTGATAAAACTGATTGCTGTTATTCACCATCTTAAAGCTTTGGTACCGTTCTCCAATTTGTTCTTTGACGTGAAACGCATATCTCTTTTATAGACCAACCTGGAGATTTTAGTGTTGACCTTGAAATGCGGTCAAACATATTTTATTAATATTTTTTGTAACGATGGTTCTACAATTGATGAAGGGACGGTAAAGAAAGTAATGAATTTTTTTTGAAATTGGAGGGGAAAGAGTGGAAAGGTACGGGGGGAATACGTAGCTACGCTTAACAAGTCGTCGTTATGACTTCTACCTTTTGTCCAATCCTTCCAGCATTGGATCAATTGTAGAACCATCGTTTCGAGAAATATTAACATCTCTTTTAGTTTCGTTGCTATTCCATTTTAAACCTATGCTTTTGAGTGTTGAATAAGTATCTGAAAACGACTCAAACCCATACATCACGCATAGCATACTAGATTAACGCGTGCGAGGGACACGGTTAGACGCTTGTGGAAAACAGTTTCGAAACTGACTTCTCGGGTCTCCCTGGGACGTTCCTGAAAACGATTGCAGCATTAAAATGTATTTTCCGGCACCACTCGCGGACATTCACCTTTGTCATGGCTTCGCTAATTGTGTAGCAACGACAGCCCAGCAGGAGTATGGTTGTAGATTTTCTGATCGTCGGCTACCTAATGCAAGTAAGTGAATATAAATCCGGAAGTGTTCGTTTTGTTGCACAATGATTTTAATTTAGTGACGTCGCTACGACAACGCACCGTCGCTTCCGAGGCCATCATCAGCAAGTGGCGACAGCAATTGACCATAAAATTTTGCAAATTGTGGGAAATCGTTTTCAAGACAAGCAGGAGGCAAATTGCGGCACAGTCGCTTGTCACCATGGAGGTGTGGAACCTATTGTACCGGGTAAAAAGCATCCTTTCCACACTGCAGGTTTAAGAGCTGCTGTTAGCGAATAAACCTAAACGGCTTGAGTTTTGCAGGATTATGCAAGCAAAAATGGCGGCGAACCCTCAATTTATGAAAAACATTGTTATTGTTTTTCATACCCGTTAGAATGTGTTCATTGCACGCGGTAATCTGGTGTGATATGCGTGATGTATGAATTCTTGCCGTTTTTAGATAATAATTCAACACACAAAACCATAAGTTTAAAATAAAATTGCAACGAAACTAAAAGAGATAGAAGTTTTACGTCAAAGAACGAAGCGTAGAATGGTACTAGATCTTCAAATTGGTGAATAACAGGAATCAGTTTTATCACACATTTTTAGGAGAAATTCGATAAAAATGTCTTGTGAAATACTTATTTCAAAGTTTTTGCTTCTAAAAAGTTACTGAATCTAACGAAGCAGGAGGTTTAAGACCAAGTTTCAATACAAAATTTTCTCAGCCTCCGAATGAAAGTAACAGAATTGAGCTAGCTAGCATAGTTTTTGTACCAGAGCTAATTTAAGGTAAACAGAACCGAAAACTAAAAATATTCAATAACTCTGTAACGATTGAAATTTGGCCGTATGCGTAGAAGGATTTTTTCGTCAAATATCATCCTTTATCACCCCCTGAAATATTTGCACTAAGCTACCGAACACCCTGTATATAGATTGTCTATGAGTGTCGATCGAATGGCGATCGGATGTTTCCCGAAACCAAAAGTGAATTGTCGCATGGAATGTTGTTTGAAAATCGGTTCGTCCGAAAATTGTCTAGAAGTCTTACAGAACTGAAAACCATTTAGGAAACATTTTAAGTTCTCCCATTTAACGTCTGAAAGTAATTTAAAGCGACGTAAAAGTCGTCTGAATGGCATCTTAAAATCTTCTGTTAACCGGCTGAAAGTTGTTTCAATTTCGTCTGAAAGCCGTCTAAAAGTCGTTTGAAGGCCGTTCAAATGTCGTATAAAAGTCATAAATCAGTTGCATGAAGGTCATCTACTTTTGCAGAAAACTTAAAAGGAATTTTCCGATTTTCTTGGACATTGCCTATTTCAAAAATTCATAGCTCCTCAATCAAGCATCGTTTAACAAATAAGTCGTATAAACGTCATAAATCAGTTGCATGAAAGTCATCTATAAGTTGTCTGAAAATAATATAAAAGTCATGTGTGAGTCAATTAAAAGTCACCATTAAGTCGCCTGAAAGCCATCAGCAACTCTTCTCTCAAGGTCGCCTGAAAGTCATTCAAAAGTCGTCCGAGGCTAGTCTCAAAGTCATCTAGAAGCTATCAAAAAGTTTTATAAAAGATATCCGCATGTTATCTGGAAGTCGCTTGAAAATCGAATAAAAAGTCACCTGAAAGTCATCTGAAAGTTATCCTAAATACCATCTTAAAATCGTTTGAAAAGCATCTAAAAGTCGTATATCAGTCATGTACAAATCACTTGAAAATAGTTTAAAGATCATAGAAAATGGTTTAAGAAATTAGAACGTCGTCAGAAAATCTCATAAACTTGAAATTAAATAAAAATAATACTCTTCCAAATTAAATTCTACTATTTATGTTTATTCGCGACAGATACGTATTTCGCCTATGACTCTGTTTTCGAACTCTGCCTGCCTCTGAAGCCTGCAAGTCGTAGTTTTCTTTTTATTTAATTTCAGGGTTCGTGTTCTACTAAGACGCTCCAAAAAACTTCAGTCGCCTGGAAGAAAATTTAAAATCAGTCTAAAGTTGCCCTAAATATCCCAAAGTAATAGAATATCGTCAAAATGTCGCTCAGAAATCGTTTGGAAAACGTATTGATGCGCATTGGAAGACCGCTGAAAAGTGTCACCTAAAAATTATATGAACATCTAAAACTCGTCTGATAACTGTCCAAAAGTCCTAAGGGGACGTAAACGACAATTTTTTTTGGAAAAGTCATATATTTTTATTTTAAGATTTTGATTCTGCGGTCTTTTCCGCTTATTTTGATACTAATTTTGTAATGATCCGAACACGGGAAGTGACCGAAAAACGATTGAACACATAAGCATAGACAAAGACTTTTATAACTTTTGGGTTTTGTAAACTAAACACAGCTTGAGAAAAAAGAAAAAAAAGAAAAAAGGATTGCTGAAAAAATTAAAATTTGTCTTCTTTTTCCTTTTTCTCTGGCTGTGTTTAGTTTACAAAACCCAAAAGTTATAAAAGTCTTTGCCAAGCTTATACCAATAAAACAAAGAAAAGTTTGTTCCGATACGTTAGTTTCTGAGAAAAAGGTACATAAAGTTTGAAAATCGTGGTTTTACAGGAGCGGCGTTTTATTCCGGCGAGGTTCTTCCACGCCCATCGAAAAGTTGTTTAAAAGCCATCTCTAAGGTGTATAAGTCACTTGAAAGTCGACAGAAAGTCGCTTGGACCGTTGTGTGAAAATAGGCTAAAAGTTGACTGAAAACCTTCTGTAGGTTATAGGATGGAAGTCGTTTGAGTGAGACTCAATTTAAAGTCGCCTAAAAGCGATCAGCAACTCTTGTCAAGGTTATCTGAAAGTCGCTTGACAATCGAATAAAAAGTTACCTGTCAAAGTCGTTTGAAAAACGACGTGTAAAAGTTATCCGAATATCTTCTGAAGCTCGCTTGAAACCGCCTCCCAAGTAGCACACGCTATCTTATTAAGTTACTGTAATCCATTTATCACAAATTTTAGTCATAAATAGGTTGCAGAAACAAAATGTGATAAAAATGTGCTACTTGGGCTGGATATCACCTGAAACACGCTTTAAAGCCGTCTAAAGAACTTCAGAAGTACTTTTTGGGCCCCAAACAAAAGCTCTGTTTTTAGACATGCATTCACTGCATTCTTCTTTCCAATTTGAATACAGAGAATACTAATATTTGTTTTTCGAAATTTTAGAGTGTAGAAGAAAGAGCGGTCGTTGTGACTCCTACCTTTTGTCCAATGCTTGAAGATGCATGGATCGAACCAAGCTATAATCTGGGATTATAACCGGATTTGAACTCACAACACCCGCCGCCAGGGGCGCTGGACAAAAGGAGACTGCACAACCCCCTTATTGAGTGTGCGTCGTATCTTTCCAACTCCACCATCTGGGTGGGTTGAGTTATTTATAGACACACAAATTGTGCCTCTTCTTCGATCTATTGTAATCGAACTACCGAATTGAGAAGTTTTAATCTAACTCGTTTTTACTAACCGGGACGACAAAACTGTACAGGCACTTATGACTTACAAGTCACTGCACGTGACGTTGTTCGTCCGAAGTTTTTGGAGCGTCTTAGTACAATACGAAACCTAAAATTAAAAAAGAAGCAAGCTTATCCAATTTAATTCCGAACTCAGTTCGAAAACAGACACTAAGGAAGCCTGCAAGTCGTAGGCGAAATTCGTATCTGTCGTGAATAAAATATACATAGTAGAATTAAATTGGATAAGTTTGCTTCTTTTTTAATTTTAGGTTGTTCGTTCGTTAGCGTGTTAGCTGCGATTCTCAACGCGGATCTTCGGGTTGAAGGCTCCGTTCCTATGGAATAGACCAACCTCGTGTTTTTGTCTTGACCTTGGAAATACGATCATATAAATTAATATAGAGAATAAATTTTCGTTACATTGAGTTGATCACCGCAATTTAAATCGTTTGCTTCTTGCTTGCTTGATCACAAGAAGCAAACAGAATATATTTTCATAAATAGAATTTTTATTTCAAACTAAAACTGCTTTTGAAATTCACAAAATCAATAACGACTCATTTCTCCTGAAAGGTGTCTACGGAAAATTATATGAACTTTGTCGAAAAATTGCATGAAAATCGTCTGAAAGTAGCTTGGAAATCGTTTAAAATTTTTTTAAAACTCGTCTGAAAGTTATTTCGTAGGAAAGTCATCTGGAAGTTGTCTGAATATAGTCGCAAACTCGCCTGAGAGCCGTTCGGAAAGTTATCTGAAGGTCACCTGAAAGCCCTCAAAAACCCATTGAAGAAGCCGACCGAAAGTCTCCCAAAAGTCACCTACGCATCGTCTGAATAAATTCCTCGGAATAACATCTGAAAGCTGTTTGGGTCATGTGAAAATCTTTTGAAAGTCATCTGAACTTCGTCTGAAGGTTGTCTGAGCCTGAGGTGCCTGAGGTCGTTTGAAACGTTTCTGGAAATCCCCTGAAAGTTCTCTGAAAGTTGTCTCAAAATCATTCTCAAGTTGTTTGAGAAACGTCTAACAGTTGTCTGAATATCATCTGAAAATCGTTCGAGCGTCGCTTGAAAATAACCTGAAGATCGCCTGGAGGCCGGTTAGAAGTTGTCTAAAATTCATTAGAAAGTCACCTGAAAGTTGTCTGAAGGTCACCGGAAGTCGTTTAAAAGCCGCTGAAAGACATCTGATTGCTGTCTGAGTCTTGTTAAAATCTTTTAAAAGTCATCTGAAAATCCTTTGAAAGACATCTGAGCTTCGTCTGAAGGTTGCTTGACAGTCGTTTAAAATTCTTCCCTTGAAAGCTGCCATCATCTTAAATATGTCATTTTAAATCTTCAACAGTTGCCTGAAAGTCATCTGAAATTCGTCTGAGAGTCGCTTGAAAATAGCTTGAAAATCACCTGAAGATTGCTTAAAAGTCGCCCAAAAACCATCCGAAACTCGCCTGGAAGCCACTTTAAAGAAAGTTTTGAAGCCGTCTTTTTATCTCAAAGTGAACTGAAAGTATATCGCCTAAAAGTTGGCTGAAAGCCAATTGGAAGATCTCTACAAAGCGTCATCTGACAATTATATGAAAACTAGCTGACCCGACAAACTTCGTATTGCCACAAATTAACCTGTGTTGTACATAAATCATGAATCTCGGATGATCTTTGTCACAATCTCGAGTTTTGCAAGCCCCCCAGTGGGCGGCGCTTCCGACGGCGGGTCACCGGCAACACTCGCGACCGTCTCGTCCTGAATGATCTAGTGTTACTATAGATAGTTTTTGTGGTCTTGTATTGACTAATGTTTTATGGAAGAGTCTCGAATTTCTCGAGTTCGATTAGTTTTTGAGTTTCGCAAAAATTTCTGTTTTATATGTATGAGAGTCCATATCCCCCTACCACAGGGGTGAGAGGTCTCGAACTATCGTAAAATAAATTCAAGACTCCAAAATCTCCCACATGCCAAATTTGGTTCCATTTGCTTGATTAGTTCTCAAGTTATAAGGAAATTTGAATTTCATTTGTATGGGAGCTCCCCTCTTAAAAGGGGAAGGGGTCGTAATTCACCATAGAAAAAAATTCTGCCATCTAAAACTCCCACATGCCAAATTTGGTTCCATTTGATTGATTAGTTCTCGAGATAGGAGGAAATTTGCATTTCATTTGTATGGAAGCTTACCCTCTTAAAGGGGAGATGGGCCATAACTCGCTTTCTAAAGAAGAGAGGGGTCTCAATTCACCATAGAAAAAAATCTTGCGTCCAAAACCACTTACATGTCAAATTTGGTTCCATTTGTTTGATTAGTTCTAGAGTTATGAGGAAATTTGTATTTCGTTTGTATGAGAGCCCCCCCCCCTCTTAAAAAGGTAAGGGGTCCTAATTCATCATAGAAAAAATGGTTGCCTCCAAAAACACCCACATGCCAAATATGGTTCCATTTGCTTGATTAGTTCTCGAGTTATGAGGAAATTTGTATTTCGTTTGTATAGGAGCCCCCCTCTTAAAGTGGGAAGGGGTCCTTATTCACCATAGAAAATATTCTTGCCCTCGAAAACTTTCACATGCCAAATTTTGTTCCATTTGCTTGATTAGTTCTTCAGTTATGAGGAAATTTGTATTTCATGTGTATAGGATCCCCCCCTCCTAAAACGGGGAGGGGTCCCAATTCATCATAGAAAAAATTTTTGTCTCCGAAAACAACCACATGCCAAATTTGGTTCCATTTGCTTAATTACTTCTCGAGTTATGAGGAAAATTGTGTTTCTTTGGTACAGGAGCCCCCCTCTTAAAGTGGGGAGGGGTCCTAATTTACTATAGAAAATATTCTTGCCCTCGAAAACTTTCACTTGCCAAATTTGGTTCCATTTGCTTGATTAGTTCTCGAGTTATGAGGAAATTTGTATGGAAGCCCCCCCTTTTAAAGAGGAGACGAGTTGTAATTCCCCTTATAAAGAGGAGAGGGGTCTCAATTTACCATAGAATAAATTCTTGTCACCGAAAACACTCACATGCCAAATTTTGTTCTATTTGCTTGATTAGTTGTCGAGTTATGCAGAAATTTGTGTTTCATTTGTATGGGAGCCCCCCCTCTTAGTGGGGGGAGGGGTTTCTAACCATCACTAAAACTTTTCCTGGCCCCAAAAACCCTCTACATGCATATTTTCATGCCGATTGGTTCAGTAGTTTTCGATTCTATAAGGAACATACAGACAGACAGAAATCCTTCTTTATAGGTATAGATTGTCGAAAAACTGCATGAAAATCTTCTAAAAGTTGATCGAAAGTCTTCTAAAAATCTTTCCAAATTCGTCTGAAAGTATTCGAAAAATTATTTGAAACTCGCTTAAATGTCATTTGAAAGTTAGTTATTGAAACTTTCGCGTCGAAAACCGATCAGAAGCCGTCAGAAAGCCTTCAGAGGGTTATCTAAATATCTTCTAAAGGTCACCTGGCAGCCGTTTGAAAGTCGAATGAAGGACGACAGAAAATCGTTTCAAACCCTCTGACGTCTATTAGAGTCCCCAGAAAGTCATCTTACAGTCGCTTTGGAGCCGTTTGAAAGTCGATTGAAAGTTATCTAAATATTCACCCTTATTCTGTATTTCGAACGAGTCGAAATATTTCGATCGACTTGGCAAATATTTCGTTCGAGTTGTTTTTTCATATGAAGATCTTTCGTTCGAGCCGCTGTTTCTTCGAACGAAATGTCAGTTTCGAACGAAACATAAACCCGTTCGAAATACAGAATAGGGGTGATTATCTAAAAGTCATCCAGAAGGCCGAATGAATGCCCTGTAAAAGTCTTCTAAGTCATCTGAAAATACTAAACTAAAATAACAAAGTGTATTTAAAAGTTTTCAACTTTCAAATTGTTAAATTGTTTTTCTGTTTAGTTAAATTAATGTACCGTCCTTGACTTGTCTTAAGTCCTTACTTGAGTAAAAGTTTTATGTAACTGGCAGATTTCCGTTATCTATAGAGTAAGGAGGGGTAAAAGTGCGATTCAATAATTTATCAGTGCAGATTCCGAGTAAATTGACTACATTAGCATGGATGGGTGACTACTATGACAGCTTGAATCTATCGTAAACATTTGTTGTTTACAAAGCATAGTCGCAATTTATTTTTGAGCGGTTTTGATGAAATATTTCTTCATACGGCAAATACGATATCAACAGGAGGATATTACTTTATGTACTTGCCGAAAACTTGTAGCAGCGTTTTACATCACTCATATATTTCTTTTAAAAATACGGTGAGAACAATTTACAAAATATCTTTCGTTTTTCCATAATTTGCTCAAACCCCGTCAAGCGCCTAGCGGAATAAAAGTGAGATTCACGGACGGGGCAAAAGTGCGATTCATGGACGAAGCCAAAATGCATAGATAATTTTATACCGGTTTAGGCACTGTATTTAGATACTAGAAATGGAAGATCTGCAGACTACTGTGTGCTCTACAGATGCTGGCCGAAGCAAAACAGTGGTGGCTGGTGATACAAAAAATAAACGTTTGGTAAAGTTTCAATCTGGTGGAGGCTGCAGTACACCAGCGGAAAATAAAAAAGGTGCAAATTGAGAATATTCCTTTTTGAAACTTATCGCAGATTAAAGATATTATGGTTTTGTTAGCTACTGTTGTGCCAATTTCATAGATTTAAGCTTCGCGCTTTTGCCCCGCTAGTGAGGTAAAAGTGCGATTCGGCACTGGATCAGAAAAATAAAGAATTTATTTTGCATAACACTATTACCCCAGATGATATATAGTTGAATGTGAAGATATTGAGTTTTTGCATCAATACAAAATATATTTTACTGTTATGCTTCTGTATATCTCATGAAAATTAATGACAACCCCTTTAGGAGGGGAAGGCTCCCATACAAATGACATACAAATTTCCTCATAACTCGAGAACTAATCAAGCAAATAGAACCAAATTTGGCGCCCGCAGCACTGTCTAGATTTATTTGTTTTCCTAGGTCTACTGACCTCTATTAGTTCATTCAGCTCAGAAATTCCTTCAGTTGGGTCCAAACGAGCGATAGCAAGTAAGGAGAGGATCATACCTGCGAAATGGTACATTTCGCAAAAAGGTTTTCCGTGAAATGGTACATTTACAATGGTACATAATGGTTTTTTACGAAATGGTATTCGGCGAAACGTTATACAATCACGGCGAATGTTGTTATCTGCTTTATTTTATCTGATTAAGCAATAGGGGAGTTGTTTTCTACTTTACTGTGCGGAAAAATTGCACTTTTGTATATTAAACCACCCATGCTTGCATAGCTACGTAGCTGCCAAAATGAATCATCTAAGGTAGAACTCCTCAGAAACTTGCGAAACTCGAGATTGTGACAAAGGTCATCCGAGAGTCACGATTTATGTACAACACAGTATAATTTGTGGCAGTACGTCGGGTCAGCTAGTTTCAAGAATAAATTGCAATTTACAAAATCGTCACTCATAAATCACTTGATCTGAGACTTGTCTGAAAATCATCTGAATATCATCTTAAAGCCATGTGTAAACTTTGTATCGTTTACAGCCGTCAAAATAAAAGTTATTGGTTTGTTTATATCATTCTTCTATCAATTGAAAAATTTTGCGAACCATTACGATAAAAATATCAAATCTTTTAGTGGAAATAAGTAATTTTTGTTCCTTTCATATCCCATGAAGCGTTAGATATGTCTTAAAAGTGGCCCTGACAGTGTTGTTGATATTCTGCGTGACAGAAACCGAGAGAAAAATAATTTATGTATGTCGAAGCTTGCGTCAGTTTTTGGGAAATATGATATAGAAGTAACGGTATAAAACTACTACGAGCTATGACCGTGTCACTATTTCAAGCTGGTAGTTATTACGGACGTTCGATTTTGGATTGTTTACGATGTTCGAATGAAGTTCTAAAAAATATATCCTGAGAATCCATTCTTTGTTATTATGAAGTTACTGTGTTAGTTTGGCTGTTTTAATAATTTTTGAGCACTTTTTTGGTAATATCAACCATTTATTAACATTGGTGAGTATTTGGATGTCGATGCTTTGCATGTCCCAATTGATACATTGATGACTTCATCAAGGTCATATTATTTAAAACTGATTTGAAAACAATAGTCGTAATTAAAATGATTCATTCGATTCAAAGCATTCTAGAAGCTATTGTCAGCCTCATTAATACAAATTTTTATTACATCGAAATGATTTCAATGATCAGAAACCGATCACTCGTCCCACGCTCTAAATTTTGCATTTTATTTTTTTTTATCTCTTGTTACTCGACTCGGCCTGAATCCGGGATAACACGCATTCTTGATCCGATTCCCAAATGAGGACTGAGCTGCTGCTGTGCTGCTGCGTAGCAACTTGGCCTCTTGGCCAGTTCGATTTGGCTTTTATTGCAATTTAGTTCACACCATTTTGTGGTCGAGTTTTTTTTGTTGTTTTTTGGTTTCAGCGACCAAAACCGTTGTTATTGCTTACACCACCTCCGAATGCCTCTCATTAAGTCAAAACCGCATACAGGCGGCCTGGCATGGCACGGCCCGGCACGGCACGGCACAGTACAGTACACCCGCAATCGGTAAGTCGTGAGCCATCCAGAAACAGTTTAATGCACATTTCTTCTCGCCATTTATCGGGGATCGATAATAAAAAAAACTCGACCAAATCATTCAATTTCTTTCGCTCGATCGCTTTTGCTGTCCCTCGCCCGGTAGGAAAGGGGTTGGCGGAATGGGGAACAGATCTATAAATTAACTATTTCAAAGTGCGCGCGTAAGCGCACGGCCGGAGCATCGAAATGCAGCGCCGCAGTCGGGCGACGGGGGCGTGCCCCAGGAGGCACATAAAACTAAACAATTACCCGAAAACCTTGCCCCATCAACGCCACCGGCGTCATTCAACCACTGACCGGACCGCGGGACAGTAGAAACCACGAAAGACGAAACGCACGATCGTCGTCGACCGAACCCGGACGGAATGATCTCCATTCAATTATTCGGTCATTTCGCGTTGGTTTGAAATTACCATGTCCCCATCATGCAAATCACCACCACCGGTAGGTAGGTAGGTTCGAAGAACGGACCTTTGCCTCCACCGCCCCCACCCCGCAGCAAAGCCTCTACCGAGGAGCGGAGCGAACGGACGAGTGAGTGGCCGACCGAAGAAAGCGCAGCGAAAGGAGAAGAAAAGTGCGAAAAGGCAACGGAAAAGACGAAGGTAAAAATAGCCAAACATTTTATTGTTGTCAAGCCACGAAGCTCACTTAGCTTTTAACTTCATCTGCTGTTGCTGCTGCTGCTGCTGCTGCTGCTGTAAAGCGTTTGCTGTTGTTGTCCTATTGATGAAGATAATGTGGTCGCACCGGTGTGTACACAACATACAGAGCAAGCACAAGGTGGAAAAACTAGGCAAGGAATGTAAACGAGGAAATGTGTTTGTGCAGATTTGCTTCTTTCGCTTAGTTTGCGCGCTTGCGATGGATGGATGGACGGATGGCCCGCTTGCCTGCCTGGCTTGGAACCGAAGAATAATGTCTTGACCGTTTTATGACTGACTGACTGAGTCAGTGCCTTTCTTTACTTGATCGACTTGTGTGAAATGCACGCATCAAAACGGCGAAACGGACGGACGGGCGGACGACCGAAGAAGTGCCGGCCGGCCACCGAAAGTAGAGCGGTTTAGAAAAGCCATAACAGCTCGTACATGCATAACAATAGCGCGCGATCGGGATCGGTTGCTTGTTTCTGTCGCCTGAAGCTCTCCTGGGCTGGGGAAAACGGGGGTGGACCGGGAATGCGGGATTCCGGGGCCTTCGTTAGGGACACGAGATAGCGCTCATTCGAGTGGTTGTAATTTCGCAAGCATATTGGATTGGAGTTAGAGAGTGTGCTTAGGTTTGTTGTTGTTGGAAATAAAAAAAAAGTTAGATGCGTTCGAAGATGTGCCACCCAGGGGTGGGCACAAGATTGGTGTGAATAGATAAAACGGATATCTTTTTGACAATCGGCACCGTACTCAGCCGGGGCGGAACAAAACTCGAGCACTCACTAGACCTAGCTAGGGGACCTAGCTTGGTGCATAATGTTTTTCTTGAGTATAGAATGAAGGCCACTGTGGTCACACAGTGGATGACGACAAACCCCTTTTTTATATCGCACAAATTTAGGTCCTAAGGTCTGAGAAATTTTTAAACAGAAAAAAATTCTTGTAATTATGTTTTTTAATTCAACTCAATAATGTTGAAATTTTTTCGCTTTTTTGGACATTGCGTGCTTTTAAAATTTATTATCTATAATTCTTAAGGGATTTTTTAAGAATCTATCAACAGATATTATAAACAATTCAGAACAAAATATCTGAGAAAACTTTTTGCAAAGGGAGGAAGTGTCTGATGCGATGAATGATAAATTGGATGAACTGGAAAATTTCGATATAGACCAAAAAATATATCGGGTTGTGCAATGGCAGGTGGGGATCACACTCACGCTCTTTTCGGTTAGTACCCGAATGTTTTATTCACCAAACTACTGCCGCCTGTTATATTAGGTAGTCCACACACTTGCTTATGCGACGATATTATTTTTCCATGACTGCGCTTTGACTTTTGACTTTTATCTAGAAATCCTTTGAGCATTGAATAATGAGAGTAAATGACATAGAGATAGTCTGCAAAGCGACTTTCAGACGAGCCTTGAATGATATTCTAACTGAGACTTTAAGACGACTTGTTGATGACTCAGATAGGCGTCTTTCAGGTGACCTTCAAACGATGTTCAAAAATCCTTCTGGGGGATTTTGGATCGGTTTTGAAGAAGGTTTCAAACAATATTCAGATGACTTTCAGGCGACCTTCAGACGACTGTCCAAGTTCAAGATGTCGTTTAAATTGCTTTCATATGCCTTTAAAATTACTTTTAGATATTTTTGGATGACTGTCAAATGCTTCCCAAATGACTTCCAGATAAGTTCTGGACCACTTTTAGATGATATTCAGTAACTTACAGGCGGTTTTCAACAGGCTTATCCCGTGCTATGAAAATAATCTCAATTCTCTGGTATCTTATGCAAAAAGCGGAGAATTTTTTTTTCTTTTGCAGTACTTCCCAAGAAACATTTATGCGCTGATTAAACGTTTTAGCAGCCATAATTATTCAGCCATAGCTGAATATGCATCGAATAAAATTTATGTAAACAATTCTACAATACTTATTCAGCCGAAATTGGAGAACTTATACAACCTATTTCGTTTGAGGTTGAAAAAACACTTATTAAGCAGTTATATCGCCACTGTGCTCCTTGTTTCCAGCTTTGCGCAAATTGGTTATTTAAAAACACACACAAGCGTCTATTAAGCTACATTACAGCTTCAAAGCAGCTATTAGCAAGCCCGAAGCTTGCTATGACGCTTTCTATTTTTTTTTTTTAAATTGATTATTTTTTGGTTGCATAAAAGTTGATGAGACGTTGATTAAGCGGCTGAAAAAGCATTGCAAAACTATTTCTCGTTCTAAAAGTAGAATGGACAGAATTGCGCAAATTGGTTATTTAAAAACACGCAAAAGCCTCTATTAAGCTCCATTGCAGCTACCCAAGTAACAATTTCAGGCTGATCAATCGTTTTTTAGCTGAATTTAATCAACCTGTGGCAGAACTAAGGTTTAGTTTTAGAAATAAAAACCTTTTTCGGCTCTTAAACATCTAAATCTGGTGGTTTTATCAAGCTTCGGGCTTGCTAATAGCTACTTTTGAAGCTGCAATGGAGCTTAATAGAGCCTTTTGCGCGTTTTTAAATAACTAATTTGCGCAAAGCTGGAAACAAGGAGCACAGAGGTTACATAAGGAGTGATATAATTGCTTAACAAGTGTTTTTTCTGCCTCAAATGAAATTGGTTATATAAGTTCTCCAATTTCGGCTGATTATTGTAGAATTGTTAACATAAATTTTATTCGATGCATATTCAGCTATGGCTGCTAAAATGATTAATCAGCGTATAAATATTTCTTGGGAGGGCATTTTTATTAAAATGACAAATCGTTTATTCAGCTAGTATAGCACAATTATTGAGAATATTGGCGGGTTGTAGAGAGGTTGAAGATGCGCCTAATCTGCTTGTGACACTATTATGTGAAGCAACTGATTTACACCGCGTTCGTTGGCTGCTTAAACACTTATAGAATACAGAGGCCTTTGCTTAAATTTATTCAGCGTCAACAGCGTCACCAAATCAGTAGCATTTTAATTCAGCTTCGATGTTTGTTGGGTTTGCTGCCGTGCTCTGCCCCTGACTGAGCGTAAGTTTGGTTTCATCTTTCTTTTTCTGCCGGAGTGCTACCAAATGCATACACTCAAGGTCAGGGTGCAAATAGTCTCTTATCTCCAGTGGGCGAAGAAAAGATTAGCTTTGGAGTTATCCTTCTTCTGAGCAAAATGAGTGGAGATAGAGAAAATAGTACTCAGGTATCATTTGATTTGGAGAGAGAGAGAGACAGAGAGAGAGAGAGAGGGGGGGGGGGGGGTGAACGATTGAGTAGAAAACAGAAGTATTTGGTGGTCGTTGTGAAAAGCAGGTTGCTCTGTCTCTGCATGGTTAACATGCGTAAAACAAGCCTGGTATTCAGTCGACTTTTAGACGATATTTGCCGCATGGACGGCTTTCAGGTGATTTTATTAGGCTTTCAGATAATTTTCAGGCACGTTTCCGATGACTTTTAAAAGAACTGTCAGAAGACTTTCAGATGGCTTTCAAGCAACTTTCCGATGGCATTCAAACGATTTTTAGGCGGCCTTCAGACGCTTTTCAGACTTCAGATAGAGGTGACTTTCAAGTCACCTCATGCGATCAGACGACTTTGATATGACTTTTAAACGACTTTCAGATGAATTTCAGCCAACTTTTGGACGACTTGAAAAACTTTCAGAAGTCTTCAAAACGGTTTTTAGGGGACTTCTGTGCTACTTTTCCACGATATTCAGATGACTTTTCAAACAGGATCCTGGCGATCTTCAGAGACTTTTTGTTAGCTTTCGCTGTTCTTCAGACAACTTTCAGGCGACTTCTCGACGACTTTGAGATGATCCTCAGACGATTTCTGCCGGCTTTCTGGCTACGTGCTGGAAACTTTTAGATAACTTTCCAAACGGCTTTCAGTTGACTCATACAACATTCTGATGGCTTTCAGGCGACCTTTGAACGATTATTAAATTACTTTCAAACGATTTTCAGACAAGAGACAACTTTCAAATAACTTTGAAAAGATCTACAGACGGCTCTCAAGCGACCTTTCAACGACTTTCAAAAGGATTCCATGACTAACAAATAACTTTTAGAGAAAATTCGTATAATATTCAGGCGACTTTTGGATGATAATTAAATTACTTTCAGATGATTTTTAGATTACTTACAAATGACTTTTGCGCGATTTTCAGACGACTTTAAGGCGACTTCTGTACGATTTTGAGATGATACTTAGACGACTTCAAACACTGCTTCAGACAGCTTTGGGACGATCCTGAAGATTTTCAGATAACTTTACAAGCGGTTTTAAGGGAACATATAGATAACCTTTATACGATTTTCTGTTGTCATTCAGAAAATTTTTAGATGACAGGCGACCTTCAGATGATTTTCAGATATTTAATTTTCGCACGACTTTTTGGTGACTTTTAGATGTCTTTCGAATAACTTTCTGACGATTTTTAGGACAACTTTCAGTCTTGAGGCTCTTAAACGGCTTTTAATCGTGTTTTAAACCACCTTCAATCTAAGGCTGTGCGAAATTTCGCACCGAAATTGTACAAAATTTACCTTAGATATTATGGTAGATCACCATCAAACTACGGTTAAATCTATGGTAAATTTCGTTCGGTTTCGTTTGATTTCGGTAAAAACGAAATTTCGCGAGATCTCGCACAGTCTTACTACAGTCAACTTAAAAAACAAACATCTTCCAATGGTTTTTGGGTGATTTTTGGACGACTTTTAGACAACTTTCAAATGGCTTTGACATGACTTTCATACGATTTCCAGGTGACTTGCAAAAGGCTTTCAAACGATAAAAAAGAAGAAAAACAAAAGTTATTTATATCGTTTAATTTTACTAATTATACTACTGTAGAATTAGTAGAATTAAAGGATATAAATAACGTTCTTCTTTTTTATCGTTTCAGGTATTCTACTAAGACGCTCAAATAAACATTAGTTAAAAGGCTTTCAGTTGACTTTCATACGACATTTTGATTTTGATTGACTTTTAGATGACTTTTAGATCTTGAACATCTTCCAAACGGACTTCAAACGATTTTCAAAAAGAAACATAGGCCTTTCACGGCATACAGGCAATTTCTGGACGGCTTTTCGGCAGCTCTCAAATAACTTGCAAATTACTTTTATGCGACCCTCAGACAGTTTTCAGATGACTTTCATGCGACCTTAAGCAAATTCCAGCGATTATTAAATGACTTTCAATCGATTTTCAGGCAACTTTCAGATGACTTGACAAAGATTTACGGGTGGCTCTCAGACGACTTTTAGGCGACTTGCAAACGACTTTAAATGACTAAAGTCATTTATTTCAGAGGGTTTCCATGACTTACAAATGACTTTTAGAAGAAATTCATGTAATATTCAGACGACTTTTGGACAAAATTTTAATTATTTTCAGATGATTTTCAGATAACTTTCAGATAATTTTCAATCGTCTTTCAAACAGTCATGAGATGACTTCAAATAGATATTCAGGTCACTTTCGGACGGCTTCCAGAAGGACGACTGGTGATAACTATTCAAATAAGTTGAAACTCATTCAGTCAACCTTTAGATGATGACTTTCTAATGGCTTTTATGCGACTTTCAGACGACTTTCAGGCGACATTCTGAAGACTTTAAAATGACTTAGAAACGCTGTAAGGCACTTTCAGAGGATCGTTATTCGATCTTCTAATAACTTTCGGAAAACAATTTAGATGACTTGGCGACGGCGACGATTTCCTGGCACCTAACTTTCATACGGCTTTTGGATGACGATTAGATATTTTTCAAACGACCTCCAGACGATTTTTGTACAACTTTAAGAAGACTTTTCAATAATAAGAAACTTTCAGACTTAAAAAAATCAGATTTTATGATATCCGACAATTTTTAAACGTCTCCCAAACGGCCTTCATGGAATTTAAAAAACAACAAATATATTCCGGCCGTGTAGACGACTTTGAAAATACAGATAACTTTTAGATGACCTTTATACGACTTCCTGTTGCCTGTTGACTTTCAAACGACTTTAAAATGATTTGCAAAAGGTTTTTATGTGACCTTCAGATGACTTTCATATGCCTTGATTGATGGTTTTCAGACAACTTTTCGACGACTGCAAACGACTTATAAACAGCTTTCAGGTGCCTTTCATATGACTTTTAGACGATTTTCGACGAATTTAGACGAATAATTTTTAGACGACATTCAAATAAGTTCGAGACAATTTTAACACGATACTCTAACTTTAAAATAAGTTTCAAATGTTGTCTAAACGAGTAATTAGAGTATATAGTATCTTCGGAGAAAATTTGTTATTTCAATTTTCAAATAAAATTGGTTACAAAATCAAGCCTTGAGGAACTCTCAAGAATGACGGCAGGTATGTAAAATAAACTCTGTCTAAATTCGACTGTTAAATGTAGGTTCATTAATCCCCTGTTATTGGTTGCAAGGATTGTTGAATCAAAACGTAAAATGTGAAATATCTTTTTTCTAGTTTAGAATAAATCTTTATCCAATGAATCAAGAGTTATTTTGTGGTTTTCCGCTAAAACACTGAATAAGAAACAGTCGTAATGCACGTATCTGCCAAATATATGTGTAGTGAATATTTCGTGAATTTTATAGTACTAGAATTAAACAGAAAAGTTTCTCGTTAACTGATACTTTATTCAACTTTTCTTTCGACTTTTATCTTGGAGTCATCAAACTGTAATTCAATTTATATTGACAACGCCAATTTTTTTTATTAAAGACTAAAGGGGGTGGCATATAATGTTTGTTTATCGGCCGTCAATCGAAGATTGAGTATACAAAATTAAATCATTCTAAATGGATTTCTCAGATATGCATCATACTGTATGCACAAACTAAATCAAAAATTCAAGTTCAAATCGGCGCAGTTTGGCCACTTCCCAATTCCACTGTGCTACTGACTGACTAGTGACTGTGCTGTCGTGCTTGCATGGCTAACATTGCACTCTTCAGTGGCGCGGGTGAATTCAAATTTACCTTCGCGCACTCGCTGCAGGTGGCCGGTGCAGCGCAACGCAGCGAGGGGCGGGCGGGCGTGCATTGAAACACATAGGTAGGTGATGGCGCTTTATTTGTCGATTTGCATTTTGGCATTCAAGGTGCGTCCAATCCCCTGGCAGGTTTTAGATTCTTGCAACAGCAAGGCTCGGATGAATCTGCTCCGGGTGGGCTTGCTAGAGCAGGGCCACCGGGCTTTGATTGATTGAATTGGCACAGCCAATAAATGCAACCGGCGCGACTGCCGGTCGGAGCTGCCACCGGACTGCTAGAAGACACTCAACTCTATGGGAAAACTGCCCGAACCGATCGGTTCAGGATCTAGGCTAGGAGTTGAGGGGCACCAAGGCGAGGAGGTGAAAAAATGTTTGCGCCACACTGGCATGGACTCATAAATCTAGGAAAGAAAATTCTCGTTGGCGTGATTGACGGGGTTTGGCCACTGATCGTGTGGAACGCGTAGACATGCTCGTGCAATGGATCATCGTATTGATCGGTCGGTGGCCGTGGGATCGTCGGAGAAATGCTTTCTTAGGCACTCCGGAGTCCGGACCGGAGGAGTGTTCGGTGCTCGACGTTATGGAATCTGCATTTGTTTGCAATCCATGATAAGTGTCTTCTGTGTCGTTTCGTTCGTTCGTTGCCATCGTGGGTAAAAAAAGGGAAATGCAATCAACTCAATTTCAATTTGCTTAAGCTGTTCGCGCCTACTTGATTCGCAGCATTTCATCTTCCCAAAAAATTAAAGTCCGTCCCCAGCGTCGTCGTCGTCGTCATCAAAGACACCCGCGACTCGCTCGAGAGCACAATTAAAAGCAAATCAAACATGCATGTCGACGGATTCGCGTCTTTGCACAAACACAAACCGTCTCAAGTGGCTTCCTCGAAAAGACAAATCGCGGGGGGAAAACAACAGAAAGAAATAATAATAATCGGCGAATAGTGAATTTCTATGAATTTCGGCACTTTCATCCGGACCCGGAGCAGCGGCAAACGGTTTTGTTCCTGTCCTGTTTAGTGGACGCGTTGACTTTGATGTTTCGGTCCAGCCAGCGGAGACAGGATTTGTGCACAAACTAAGCTGAGCTTTTCCGTGACGTCCGACTGGCCGGCGCGACACGCTCGGTAAACATAACCTCGACACATTTCGCCAAAAGCGGTGCACACCATACAAACGCTATATTTAATCACACTTAATTATCATAAAATTAGAAATGCGCGCGCGTAAACAGCATTTATTAAATAGCCACATCTTTCAATGTGCAATGTTGAGGGGTGTTTGCTGCCGTTTCGAGCAGCATTAGCAGTGTGTGCTCATCCATTAGTTAAAGGAGAAAAAAGCTGTTCGGCCACCCAAGGAAGTTGTGAGTTCTAACTGCAGTTCGATTTTAACGGTATTTGGAATTTGAAACAGGTTCATTGTAAATCAATATCTGGTTACAGAAAAAATGTTTCTCCCCAACCACTAACGACTCAAATAAAAGGCAAGTGCTCCGCAGAGCATCATCATCGTCAGGTTGATCGTGACCTTGGCTTACTGTACCTACTGATGATCATCAATAAACTTATTGGCTTTTAAACGATTTTACAGATGCTTTTTTAATACCTTTCAGACGATTTTTAAACAACTTTCGGACGATTTTCAAACAACTTTCAGACTACTTTTAAACGATCGGGTGAAACTCTTTCAATTTTCAAATATCTTTCAGACAACGTTCAAATGACTTCCTCTGGGGGTTTCCAGAGTACTTTCAGACGATTTTCAGATGACTATTCAACGGCTTTCTGGCGACCATCATGAATTCTAATTCCGTCCATTCGACCTTCAGTCGGCATTCATATGATTTTCATACGTCATTCAGTAGACTGTCAAACGACTTTCGAAGCGAGTTTCGGACAATTTTCAACTCTTTTTGAGATGACTTTCAAACTTCTAAACGGTTTCCAGGCGGCATACTTACAGACGATTTGCAGTCATTCTTTCAGACCACTTTTAGACGGCTTTCGAAAGACTTGAAATGAGGTCAGGCATATAAATTAATATTTTTCGAAACGGTAGTTCTTTTACAATTGACGAAGGGACGGGAGAAGAAAGTAATGAAAATTTTAGAGTGAAGGAGAAAGAGCGGGAAGGGGTCAAGACTAAACAAGCACGAGGTTGGTCTACTCCATAGGAACGGAGCCTTCGAAACGAAGATCCGCGTTGAGAATCGCGGCTAACACGCTAACGTACGAAGTACGAACGAAAGTAAGTCGCAAGTGATTGTACAGTTTTGTCTTCCCGGAGAGTAAAAACGAGTTAGATTAAAACTTCTCAATTGGGTAGTTCGATTACAATAGATCGAAGAAGAGGCACAATTTGTGTGTCTATAAATAACTCAACCCGCCAGATGGTGGAATTGGAAAGATACGTCGCATCCTTAATAGGGGGGTTGTGCAGTTTCCTTTTGTCCGCCTCTATGGTTCAAAGGTACATTAATATCAGCGAACCACATGCCCTGGCGGGTGTTGTGAGTTGGAATCCGGTTATAATCCCAGATCATAGCTTGGTTTGACCCATGCATTGGACACAAGGTAGGAGTCACAACGACTACTTGTTAAGCGTAGCTACTAATAGTTCAGTTCATTTCGAGATAAAAAAACGGCTTTCATACTTTTGGGTGACTTTCCGAGGGATGATTTTCAGATAACTCTCAGATTACCTTAGATGCCTTTCAGGCGATTTGTTATTCGACTGTCAAACGACTTTCAGATAACGTGCAGATATCTAAATGACCTTTTGATGGCCTCTAGACGACTTTGAGAATAGTTACTGATGGCTTTCAGGCTGCCATATTATTTTCAGACTATTTACAGACGACTTTCATGCAACTTATTCATGACTTTCATACGACTTAGTAGACGGCCCTCTAACAACAGACGAATTTCAGTTCATCAGACAAATTTGGGATGTCATTTAAACGACTTTTAGATGACAAATTATTTCCAAATGTTTCTCGGACAACTTTCAAATGTTTTCCAAAAGACTTTCAGATGAATTCAAGACGACTTTTAGGTGGTAATTTATAAGAGGTTTTCAGTCAACTTTTACAATTTTCAGTCGACCTTTAGAATACATTCAGGTGACTTTTCTACGCCTTGATTGATGGCTTTCAGAAAAATTTTAGATGGTTTTTGAACAACTTTTCGATGACTTTAGAATAAACTTAGATCATTGTCAGACGCCTTTTAGATGACTTTCAGACGTTTTCCAAATGCCTTTCGACGATCAACGATTTCAATAAGATTATTTCTGGCTGACATTCAAGGCGACTCTCAGACGATTTTCGGACTATTTTAAGGCACCTTTCGAAAGGATTTTGGACGACTTTTACATGAGCTCTATACAAGTTTTATGTGGTGACTACTTCTTGACGAATTTAAGTTGACTTTCAGACGACATACAAATAACCTAAGGCGACTTTTATACCGACTACAGATATTAAAAGACTTATATGATAATCTGATGGTATGTTAAATGACTTTTTAACAGCTTTTACTTTGCTTTTAAACCAATTTAATCGGACTTTTAGACTACTTTCAGAAGGCTTCCAGATAACTCTTAGAAGGCTTACAAATAGAAGGTTTCCAATCTAGTGTTGCAAAGCCCACACTCGTGTGGTCTAATTTGCTCACACACGTGTACTCGTTCTAACGAACACGCCGGCATAAGCATCTCTTTCGGATTCTCGCTCTTATTTATTGATGCACTACGAGCTTTTTTACTAGTGTAAAAAACTTCAACTAACTCCCACGGTTGTTGCTCTCGCTCGTCATTGCAGCCCGACCAGTTGATACCGATCACTCGCACTCCCGCCCATGAGTAGAATTGAGGGCGAAAATGAAGAATAAAAAAAAAATTAATGCAGAATCTGTATCCCAGTGCGCCGCAAGCCCTCACGGGCAGCTGGTTGGTCACGAGTTGTTTTCCTCGCGAGTGGGCTATGCAGAAAGATGCTATGAGACTGGGAGTTCGCCAGTGTGTAGGTAGCAGAATATCTGCCCACAACAACGAGAGTTGTTTGTCCTACGCTCGCGTGAGTGGCGTATACGTTGAATGATATGCCTCTCAAATCTCAAAAGGCTTACAAATGGTTTCCAACTCAGTGTGACGAAGTCCAGACTCGTGTGGTCTAATTTTCTCACCCAGCCATTCGTTCTAACGAACATGCCGGAATAATGCGCTTGCACTCCCGCCCGTGAAAAGAGTCGAGGACGAAGATGAGGAAGAAAGGAAAAAGTAATGTAAACTCCCAGTATGTCGCTAGTCCTCACGGGCAGCTGTTTGCTCACTGGTTGTTTGCCTCGCAAGTGGGCTATGCAGAAAGACGCTGAGGTTGTGCATTTGCGAGTGTGTAGGTAGCAGAATGCCTGTACACAGCAACGGCGGTTGTTTGTCTTACGCTCGCCTGAGTACCGTAAACGTTGAATGCTGCGCTAGCGTAAGAGTAGACATCGCTAGCTTCTCACTCGATTTGCAACAATATTCCAACCTACTTTCTGGGCTCCGTTGTGTGACTTTCACACGAATTTTTTCGAACTCTTTTCCGGACAGCTTTCAGGTGATGTATCGACGACATTTTGATTATATGCAGATTACTTTTAGATAACTTTAGGGAAACTTTCAGACGGCTCTCAAATTTCAGACAGTTTTCAGACGACTTTCAGGTGACCTTTAGTTGGCTTCCGAGTAACTTTTTAACTGATTTTTAGACGGCTGACAGACTGCTTTCAGATTACATTAACATGCGGCACATCGTGCGGATGAAGAATTTTTGCATCCACGTTAGACGCTAGAATAAGAATCCAGTATTTATAATACGGATTCTAGAAAACGCAGCTTGCTTATCTCAAGAATGGAACGAAACAAGGAGCAGTAGAGAATATGTAAAGTACCAGGCTCACCATTCACCATCAAAATAAATTTTCACATCATCAACATAGCACAACCTTGTGGGTCAGATCAAGAAGGCAATGGTCAAGTGACATCGTTAAGGAACAACGGGAATAGTAGTGGTCCAAAAATGCTACCTTGAGGTACTCATGAACCGTTTTGAGGTGCTTCGATTGAGAGGGACCCAGTTTAACAGTAATTTTGCGATTGCATCAAAAATGCTTAGCCAGGAAAGCAAGTTAAATGATCGATGCAATCGAATACTTCAAATCGATTAGTTTCGGTTTGAAGAAAATTCATCTGCCACGCTGAGTTCAAACGTTCTTGTCAAGTTCCACACAAAATTTAATGGTCATTACGACCTGTGCGACAGACAAAAATGAATTTTATGGAACAACCTTTCTTTACTCCTCGGATGGCCGAAGAAGACGATTGATTAACTTTTGAAGGCACCGAAAACAGCTAGTTCGAGCGCGCTGCAACGTATAGTCGCTTGACAATATAATCACTGACGCCGTTTTTCGATGAAATGAAATAATTATACTATAAAAGATCTATTTAGCAATCCATTTTGTTACAAGTTAATGGCTAGCATTTAAATTATGTAATGTCAGATCTCAATCTGTTCATTGAAAGGTTCATTGAAAGCGATGAACAGTGAAACGGGTCAAATTATGATTATTCTGTTTTGCTCGGAAGAACTCAGGTCAAACAAATTTAGCAACAGTAACAAATCCTGCTGTAACTGGTAATCGGAAGGTGATCATCCTTCCTTCAGCACTAATTTATCTGTCGGAATCCTGTAAAAACTGAAGTCGAAACCAACGGACGGACGGAAGCGAGCGAACTTCGCACACGAAAAAAATAGACGAACTACGTTCCAAGGGCTTCCCCCGGTTATGATCGCACAAAAGGTCGACCGGACGGACGGCCGGATTGGTTCGTATTTTTTCCCCCCTTAGCTTCCGTTCGCAACTGCACAAATGGATGCAAAAAAGGCATAAACACCTGTTCGCAGCTAAAACCTAACTTGTTCTGCTTTCTATTCTGCAACTATCGCCTCTCTCTAAGCAGCTCCTCCGGAAAGCGCGAACGCGGCTGCCTGCCTAGACCAGACGCATTTTATTTTCGCAAATTATAGACCGATTTCATTGCTTCTGTGGCTGTGCGCTTGGTCGGGATTTACCCCGCGGGCACCGGAGATAGAGCGCTCGAAGGAAAAATCCTATTGAAATTGATTAAATGTATGCTCATTAGCATTAGCGTTTAGCAAAGTCGATCTACGGAACGGTTGCTGCCGAGAGGAGCTTCATTTCATCCGTAACGTCAGCAGGCAGCAGCCCAGGCTGATGCGAATGACCACACTTTGCTGAACCTTCTATTATATCGTGGTACGGTTGATCGCGCATCGCGATTTCAACCTTTATGGTTTGGTGGATGATCGAGAAGGCACAAGGGAACAACCGAGTCATCGGATTCCTTGTGACTCCAAACGTCGTTAGGTGATGACGGTGATCGCAGGGATCAATTTGTTGTTGACTCTCGAACAAGTTCCGAGTTCGACCGACCGATCGTACGAGGGACCGCGAACAATGGCAGAGCAGATCCGTTCAACGCTGCGCGTTCTGCGATCCTAATCATAGATATTAATAAAGATGATACAATGACCGTACGGTTCGGTTCGGCGGCGCAGCGTATGTGTCTGTTATTATCGGGCTCGTTATGCGCGAGCCCCGGGTACCGGGAAGGGGAGGTTTGGGGGCTCAATAAAAACAGTCATCCCCAAATTACAGTCGACGATGAGTCTTCTTGTTTAGTTTAGTTGGTTTGTGCGAAAATCTGATTGATTGATCCGAAACCGTCCGGTATAATAATGAGGCCGATCCGTCCGAAAACGTCGGAGGTGAACTAACTTTTTATCGCACAGCTAAAACAAAGAGATCCACCGGAGCGCGGATGCAGTTCAGCTCAGGAGAATCGTGTTCCTTGAATTTTTTTTTAATTATTGTTATTATAGCCACATTTATTGCCGTATTAGTTAGGGTAATTGTTTGGGAATAATTCAAACGGGCACCTCTCAAGCTCCCGATCAGTCAGGGACGATCATCAACTGCCGTGTTTTTTTTATCTAATTTGAATGATACTATGCACGGTAATGAATTGACGGTGCATCACGAAGTCCATAGCGAGGAGGATCGATTTCGAAGCATGTGTCACCCGACGTAGTGTACGATAATAACATCCAGACCCTGGAACGAAACTGGTCGTCGCCTTCATCGGTGTCTTGGTCGACGAACGACACCGAGCAGCACGAATGCGATTCAGGCACTTTAATTGGTGATTATCGGCAATAAATCGCTCGTTTGATAATTGAATTTCCGGCTTTGACAAGCCATAAATCAGTCCCACAGGTTGGCTGGCGAGGAACGAGAAGGTTGACACCAGAACATGATGCACCGTTATCGATGTCACGATCGTAATTTCGACTGTTACCTATGCTAAGGTGTAACGGTGCGCTATATCGAATGGGGCACGAAACCAGCCTCCTCTGCATTCCATTCATAATTTTCTTTTTGCATCTGATTGATGATCCGCTGTAATTGGAAATGTATTTCGAATTTGTTTATGTCCTCTCCATCATAAATTTATTCCTCTGGTTGAAAAAAATTACACGGTTGAAAACCAAATATGTAGATCTTTTTTTTCTCACCGGCCGGTTATTTGGTGATGAGTAATAGATTCGCCATCCTACAATTACTACATTCTTCTGGAAAAGTCAGGTGCCCCGCCTTTTGTTCATGCCTGGGCACGTTAACGTAAAGAGGTATTTCGTTAATTTTGGGTTAATTTGGGTGCTTTTTATCCTTTTTTTTGAGTTTTTTGGAGCATTTTTTTTCACTTTGTCTTGATGCGCTATGATTTATTCTGCCAGAAAAGTTAAGAACTTGAACTTGTACGAGTAAACTAGAAGTATCTTATCCAAACATCCATACGTTAAGCTGGTCGTGTTATAAAAAAAAAACTTCGATGCGACCAAATATGAGTGAAATATTTCGCTACGTTCATTGTGAAATCACATATATGGTTCGGTACGACCATAGATGAATTAAATGATACGGTACGACCATTTATAAGGGGGCCATCCATATAGTATGTAGTACGTCACGCTTATAGAGGGGGGTTTCACAGAATCATGACGATATGTGAC
Source organism: Sabethes cyaneus (assembly GCF_943734655.1). Taxonomy (NCBI): domain Eukaryota; kingdom Metazoa; phylum Arthropoda; class Insecta; order Diptera; family Culicidae; genus Sabethes; species Sabethes cyaneus. The sequence goes on from NC_071353.1 coordinate 170,992,949, forward strand.
GTAGGGGGAAAGGGGGTATGAAGATGTGTGACGTTAAGTGAAAAACAACAGTGTGAACAGAACTCATTTATTCTTCTAGTAGGAATTCTCCAATAAGGCAATACAGAATACGCTGTATACTACTACGGGGAGTTTCTTGAGTATCGTTCTGCTCAAAATATGTTTGCCCCCGCTAATAGCAGTCGCACAAACTCCCGAGGGGACCAACGGCAATGCACAGTCCAAAAGGGCGAAAAGTTGAACTTTTTTCCTAACGCCTTTTGCTTTCATTTTATTATTTGTGGTCTTCAGCACTTTTGTTCGTATCAATATCACCCTTAATATAAAACTGTCAAAAGTTAGTCATCGCTTACTATAATGAAAATACAAAAATAACTTTTTTGTGTTACAAAATATAGACACAGTTTCTTCGACAAAGTTGTAAACAATATAAAAACAAGCAACTTTGCTGAGAAAATAAAATTTCTATCTTTATCGAGTGTTGAACTTTAGGGCTTATTCTTTGAAATTTCTTCAAAAATAAGTTTTTCATTCTTAGCTTTTGTTAGTTGCATTTTACAAGAACACATTGTTCTAGGAAATTATCGAAGCACTCAAAATACACGTTTTGGCAGAAAACCGCAAATCTCTTAGACTTTTCCTTTCTACGTTATCATATATTCAAGCTTTAAATTTGCATAGCTTCACGAGCCTATGGGGTAAAATGGGGCAAGCGGATTTTCGAAATCGGTGCTTTCTTCGGTGACACATGATTTCTTCGGTAAAGTTATATAAAATACTAGCTAACCCGACAAACTTCGTATTGCCACAAATTAACCTGTGTTGTACATAAATCATGAATCTCGGATGATCTTTGTCACTATCTCGAGTTTTGCAAGCCCCCCAGTGGGCGGCGCTTCCGACGGCGGGTCATCGGCAACACTCGCGACCGGCTCGTCCTGAATGATCTAGTGTTACTATAGATAGTTTTTGTGGTCTTGTATTGACTAATGTTTTATGGAAGAGTCTCGAATTTCTCGAGTTCGATTAGTTTTTGAGTTTCGCAAAAAAATTTGTTTTATTTGTATGAGAGTCCATATCCCCCTACCACATGGGTGAGAGGTCTCTAACTATCGTAAAATAAATTCAAGACTCCAAAATCTCCCACATGCCAAATTTGGTTCCATTTGATTGATTAGTTCTCGAGATAAGAGGAAATTTGCATTTCATTTGTATGGAAGCCCACCCTCTTAAAGGGGAGATGGGCCATAACTCGCTTTCTAAAGAAGAGAGGGGTCTCAATTCACCATAGAAAAAAATCTTGCGTCCAAAACCCCTTACATGTCAAATTTGGTTCCATTTGCTTGATTAGTTCTCGAATTATGAGGAAATTTGTTTTTCATTTGGATAGGAGCCCCCCCCCCTCCCTCTTAAAGTGGGGAAATCCATAGAAAATATACCATAGAAAATATTCTTGCCTACAAAAACACCCACATGATAAATTTGGTTCCATTTGCTTGATTAGTTCTCGAATTATGAGGAAATTTGTATTTCATTTGTGTAGAAGCACCACCTCTTAACGTTGGGAGGGGTCCCAATTCATCATAGAAAAAATTTTTGTCTCCAAAAACACCCACGTGCCAAATTTGGTTCCATTTGCTTGATTAGTTCTCGAGTTATGAGGAAATTTGTATTTCGTTTGTATAGGAGCCCCCCCTCTTAAAGTTGGGAGGGGTCCCAATTCACCATAGAAAATATTCTTGCCCTCGAAAACTTTCACATGCCAAATTTGGTTTCATTTGCTTGATTAGCTCTCGAATTATGAGGAAATTTGTATTTCATTTGTATAGGAGCCCCCCCTCCTAAAGTGAGGAGGGGTCCCAGTTCATCATAGAAAAAATTTTTGTCTCCGAAAACACCCACGTGTCAAATTTGGTTCCATTTGCTTGATTAGTTCTCGAGTTATGAGGAAATTTGTATTTCGTTTGTATAGGAGCCCCCCCTCTTAAAGTGGGGAGGGGTTCTAATTCAGCATAGAAAATATTCATGCCCTAGAAAACTTTCACATGCCAAATTTGGTTCCATTTGCTTGATTAGTTCTCGAGTTATGAGGAAATTTTTATTTCGTTTATATAGGAGTCCCCCCTTTTAAAGTGGGGAGGGGTCCTAATTTACTATAGAAAATTTTCTTGCCCTCGAAAACCTTCACATGCCAAGTTTGGTTCCATTTGCTTGATTAGTTCTCGAGTTATGCAGAAATTTGTGTTTCATTTGTATGGGAGCCCCCCCTCTTAGTAGGGGGAGGGGTTTCTAACCATCACTAAAACCTTTCCTGGCCCCATAAAACCTCTACATGCATATTTTCATGCCGATTGGTTCAGTAGTTTTCGATTCTATAAGGAACATACGGACAGACAGACAGACAGACAGACAGACAGACAGACAGACAGACAGACAGACAGACAGACAGACAGACAGACAGACAGACAGACAGACAGACAGACAGAAATCCTTCTTTATAGGTATAGATAAAGGCAAACAACTTTGCTAAAGAAATGATATTTCTATCTCTATCGACTGCAGAGCTATAGAGCATTTTCCTTGGAAATTCTTTAAAAATTAGTTCTTCATACTTAGCTTATATTGGTTGCATTTTACAAGAATATATGGTTCTAGGCGATTATTGGAAGACTTAAAATACGCGTTTTTGCAGAAGATTGCAAAACTCTAGGACCTTTCCTTACAAAGTTATCGCTCTTGGCTCGTGACGTTAAGGAAAAATAAAGTTTGAATAGGTGATAACTTTGTAAGGAAAGGCCCTAGAGTTTTGCAATCTTCTGCAATAACGTGTATTTTAAGTCTTTTTTTAAGTCATGTGTTTTGAGTCTCTCAATATTCGCCTAGAACCATATATTCTTGTAAAATGCAACCAACATACGCTAAGTATGAAAAACTTATTTTTAAAGAATTTCCAAGGAAAATGCTCTACAGCTCTGCACTCGATAGAGAAAGAAAGGTCATTTCTTTAGTAAAGTTGTTTGCCTTCATATTTTCAATAACTGTCCCGAAGAAATCATGTGTCTATCTACTAACACAAAAAAATGGACGTGTATCGAGCCTTTAGCTAACGCGAAACACATAAAACGTATGTTTGCCGTACTCTCATTGAGGTGGTTTGGAACAAGCGGAACCCATACAAGTTTATAGTACTTGACTTAAGCTTTAAGAAGAAGCGCTGATTGGATAAATCCGCTTTCCTCATTTTACCCCATGGGCTCATGAAGCTACGGAAATTTAAAGCTTGAATTTGCGATAACTTAGCAAGTAAAGATCCAAAAGATTTGCGGTCTTATGCAAAAACGTGTATTTTGAATGCTTGGATAATTGCCTAGAACATTGTATTCTTGTAAAATGCAACTAAGAAAAGTTAAGTATGAAAAACCAATTTTTGAAGAAGTTTTAAAGAATATGCCCTATAGTTCAACACTCGATACAGATAGAAATTGTATGTCTTCAGCAAAGTTGTTTGTTTTTATATTGTTTACAACTTTGCCAAAGAAACTATGTCTATATTTGTGAATGTATTCAAATTGATCACGATCGGTGATCAATTTGAATACATTCACATAAGTGCACGGTGATTAAAACCAAATCATATGTCTATATTTCCTAACACAAAAAAGTTATTTTAGTATTTTCATTATAGTAAGCGATGACGAACTTTTGACAGTTTTAGATTAAGGGGGATATTCATACGAGCAAAAGTGCTGAAAACCATGAATTATAAAATGAAAATTAAATGAAATTGTGAGAGTTACTAAATGGATGTCTCCTAAGTAAAATACGTCGATTCTATCGTTGTTAAAAGAACTTTAGGGTTCGGTACGACCATAGATGACTTAAATGATTCGGTACGATCATTGTTGAATGAACCGAGCATTGAAAAAAAAATGGTTTTATATGATCATTGTCGAAAAGATGACTTTATTCTGTGTGAATCAAGTACCAGATTATGTACATAAGCAGCTATACTGGTTTAAGCTATTGATTTATCTGGATTTCTGGCAGATAAAACAAATTTTAAACAGTTTTTAAAGCTACATTATATTCTGAAAAACTGCAACTGTATTCAAGTGCTATTTATAATAAATAGCATGGAACCTTTTTTTTCCTTTTCTAATAAAGTATGTTGACCAAACCAATCTCCCGCAACAATTGGTTCTTGGCTGACTTGACGGTTGCCTTCCACAACCCGCCAAAGTGCAGTGCTCGTGTAGGGATGAAACGCTGAATGATCTCACTTTCTGCACACCAGTTGAGAACTTGCTTCCGGATATTTTTTTTATTAAAATTCAGCTTCTCTTCATTTGCTTCTTATTTTTTAGCAGCTTAGAGCCGGGGTGGCTCATGCTGTATTGGAAGGTGATTTCAACTCCACTGAATCCTCTGCCGCTCGTCGCCGTCGTGTTGGACTCGGTATTCATGGTGCTGCTGGAGTGCTTGAAACGAACCATTTTCGCTTGGGTTTCTGCACCCTTGAAGTCAGTGCCGTTGTCGCGGAGGATTTCGTTTATCCTTCGGGAGCCGGGAGACGAAACAACAGAGTACGGCTGGGATTCCTGCCATTGTTAGATCATAATCCAACATTCCATGGAATTCCTTCCATTCAGTATGGAACCGTGGAGAAATGCATAAAGAGCTTGGCGATGACTATAACTGCGCCAGGGACGACAGAAACTTTAGTTTTGTTGGGACGAGTGCTATTAGTGGAAGCAGAACTTTCAAGTCTCATCATTGGCTCGGGTCTTGCGTCGGTAATGAATTCGAGAATGGATATCATTATTGAAAATATGACGGGCATTTCGCGGTGGACGCGATTTGCGGATTCAACAGTTGCGGCACTATATAAGAAGTCTTCCATATAATCTTTCTGGGTAAAGTGAGTAACGGTGGAACAAAATTGCAGTTCTAAATCGTCTGGAATGTATATATAAAATTTCCAGAATTATTGGACTGACGTCAAAATGTCAAAATGTTAAGTTTACTAGACGCCTCAGAAAATCATTGGAAAGCCCCTAAAAGTCTTTGAAACCATAGTTTTCAAAAACTTATTTGAGAGTCCTCGTGAAGTCGCATCTAAAGTTTGTTAAATAAGCATCTAGAAATCCTTGAAAAGTCGTCTGAAACCAGGCTAAAAATCTTTTGAAAGTCATCTAAGAACCGACTGAAAGTCACTTAAAGCTCTTCTGAAAGTAGCCTGAAAATGAACCAAAAGTCGTCTAGTATTCTTCTGACGAACATCCGACAATCGTTTGAAAGCAACCTAAATTTTTTTCATAACGGCAATCTTTACAAATATTTTTAAATGTCTGACTGCATTATCAAATTAACAAAACAACACGAAGTTAAATAATTTGAAAATTATCTGAAAGTCGTTCAAAATCCGTTTCAAGTCATTTTTATAATACCGGCTATAGCTTGTCAAACAGTTATCTGAAAAACATCTGAAAGTAATCTGGAGGCCCAAGGATCTGGAGGTAACCTGAGGGCGGTGGAAGCTCTCTGAGAGTCGGCCCAAAGCCGCTAGGAAGTTGTCTAAAAGTCGTCTAAAATTGAACTAAAATCGTCTTAAGTCATGTAAAAGCCATCCAGAAGGCGCTAGAAAGATAACTGAAAATTGTTCAAAAGTCTTTTGAAAGTCATCGAAAATTTGTCGAAACGGAATCGTATAAAAGTTGCTTGAAAGTTTTATAAAAGCAGTTTTAAAGGTTGTCTTGAAGTCGCCTAAAAATCATCTGAGGCCCACTGAAATTTATTAAAAAGCTAACTAAAATTCGTCAGAAAGTCGAACTAATCGTTAGAAAGGTGTCTAGCATTTTCATATGTATAAAAAAGGTAAAAATCAGCATTACGTACAGATATACATGCTAAATAAATCGTATTTCGTGCGCAAAATTGGCATATCCGTACTATTTTAGAGGCGATATACGTGATTACGAATAATTTTGAGCGTTACAACTATATAAGTATTTATATACGATAATATCCGATTAAGCGCGAGTCGCTCCGTACTACTCTACGATTTTGTGCTGAAAATCGTATGTATGTCAGTCATTATCATTATATACGACAGAAAATCAACTTAATCCCACTTTATCCACCTTTAGTTACGATTTTGAGTTTGTTGGGAGATATTTACGATAGTTTTCGTACATTGATATACGAGTTGGTGCTAGCTGGGTATTACCTTTAGTACAATCGGAGAACAGTGGAACTTTTAAAGAGCAGTTCGCTTTAGCACTCTTTCTTTTGAATCGGTTCCTTCCAATAGCGAGTAAATCGTTTGCCAATTCTTAGTCTGACAACCGCCAGAAAATCATTTCATGTCATCTGAAATTCGTGTTATCTGGATGTCACCTAGAAGTCATTTAAACACAATCTAAATTGTATTTGAAAGTTATCGGATAATCACCTGAAAGTAGCTTCAAAGGCATTGACGCACAGTGTCAGAGTGTCAACAAAAAGTCGACTTTCAACTGAGAAGAGCCGTCTGAAAGTCGGTGATGGTTGTTTCAAAGTCGCCTAATCGTCAGCAAGTTTTCTAAAGCCTACCCTCTGAAAATAGTTTACCGGCATTTGAAAGTCGTCTTAGTCGCTCGAAAGTCATTTGAAAACCATCTGAAGGCTGTCTGAAAGCAGTTTCAACGCTATCTACGAGCTGCTGAAAAGTCGTTTGAAAGTCGCCTAAGAGGTGTCCAAAAGTCATCTAATTATCGTCTAAAAGCTTCAAAAAACTGTCTGAAAATCTAGAAAATGTCTAAAGAAACACTTGAGAGCCTGAAGTTTTTTGAGCGTCTTAGTGGAATATTAATGGTGGAATCCAATTGAGAAAAAAAAATTCTTTAATTTCAACATTTGAGAGCTTTCATAATTTCAGATGACTACTGAAAGTCATTCATTTCAGTAGTCATTAGAAGTTATTTGAAAATCGTCTTAAAGCCGTTTTGAAAGTCTTCTGAATGCCGCCTGAAAGTCGTCCAAATCTCGTCTAAAAGTAGTCTGAAAGGCTTAGACAATCTTTTAAAAGTCGTCTAATATAGCAGAAGGTTGTCTGGGACTCACCGAAGGCCATTTAAAAGTTGTATAAAAGTTGCTTAAATTTTTTTTAACGCCTACTGTCTTAGTCACCCAAAATCCGACTAAATATCGTCTAAAAGTTGTCGAAAAATCGTTTGGAAGTTCACGACAAAATCGCGTAAATATCGTATAAGGTTCACAGGAATAGTCTGAAAATTTTTCGAAACTGTCAAAAGGGGATTGTAAACACAGTCTATAAGTCGTCTGACTGAATAAGCGTATGTAAACTGACAGAAACTTGGAAACTAGAGGGCAAAAAAGTAATCAGAAAGTCGTCTTAATGTTGTTTCTGAAAAGTTATCTGTGAGTCATATAAACGTTAGATCCCCAAATTGTACAACTCCTCGAAAAGTTATATAAAAGTCGCCTGAAAGTTGTCGAAGTCAGCTGAAAAACATCTAAAACTGTTCAAAACTCGTCCGAAAATCCTCCAAAAGCCGCCTGCGTATGCCATCTAAATGTCGTTAAAAAGTACGAGACTCTCAGAAAGTAATTTAAATGTCATTGTTGTCTACAGTCGTCTGAACGTTGTTTAGATAATCATTTTAAACCAGTTTTATTTACGTAAAAATCGTTTGAAAGTCGTCTACATATTTATCTGAAAATTATTAAAAATTGTCTGAAAACCAATTGGCTTTCATCAGACGATAAAAGTCGTCTAGAAATCCTTCGAAAGTCACCCGAAACCCGTCTAAAAATCATTAGTAAATCGTATAAAAGTCGTAAGCGTCTGAGACCGTCTGCAAGTGATCATCTGAAAGCCGTCAGAAAGTTGTTTGAAAGCCGTCTCTGACCATCTGAAAGTCATATGAATGTCTTTCAAATGTCTCCTAAATGATCCTAAAAATATTCAAAAATGTTGAACCATAAATGCATTTAAACTTTTTCTAAATTTTGCTACAATATCCCGTGAATGTTGCCCAAGTCTTTTTGCTGTTGTTGTTAAGGTTGATAAGCGGTTGCAGCGGTTTTGAGCTTACTATCGGTTGAAGGTGGCTAACGGTCAAGCTAATGGCACTTAAAAGAAAGTCCACTCATCTCAGATGTCACTCAGAGTCAGAATGAACCCGAAGGGGAAAATCATCAAACATCCTTGTGAGGAGATCGCATTTCCCCAGTCTTTATCCTTCGGGAAAAATCTCTCTCTATTTCCAAAATTTAAATCTCATCAGCTCTTTTTTCCCTTCCAGAATAACAAGAGCCGTGAGCGGAAAACCCACTTGAGAAACGAGAGAAAAACACTGTAAACGAGGAAGCCGGCCGGAAAAACGCCAGGAACCAGGAAGAGCAACATTTCCTAGATTCGATTGTCTCGCGGATGCGGAAGCTGTGTTCGGTTGTTCGTTCGTTCGTCCCGCTCGCTCGTGTCGTGTACGAAATTCACAGAACAAAAAAAAACTCAAACCAAGCCAAGCAACAAAAAGCAGCTCATTCCGGTCAGTGAAGTTACCTCGTGCTGATTTTGTCTGTGCCGAGACCGATGATGGCCGGCTCCGGCCAGACACAAACCGTACCGATCGGTGAGGGTGAGGGAGTGCCAATAATTGATTGAATTATGCAAATTTGCAGTCGGACAATCACCGACCGTCTCGTGCGCACCATTGTCAGTGGCAGATAAAGTAACAAAATTTAAGCCTGTTTGCGAAAGTGTGTTTCCCCACCTCCTCAATAATAATCTACAAGTGCTCGAGTGCAGAACCATAATCAACAAATCACTTTCGAATTCAAAGAAAACTGTCATCATCGTAAGTGAGGTACAGTCGAAAACCGTGGAACGGACGGGGAAGGTTAGAAAGAAGAGAAAATTTCATCCCCAACTCCCGTCGAGCAAACAGCCAAATCGCTCACGCCGGAGGCGTGCAAAGAGGAAGTGCCGAGTTTTGTTGGGTGAGTGTCAATGTCAGATTATTTACCCAAGGAATAACTCGTCTACAATAGAGTCAAGAAAATATTTGATGTTTTTGCACATTCTTTTTTCTCACCGGTCGTCCGTCGCCGCCGGTGGCCGTGGTGGGTGCGAGCGAGGGTGGGCACGATGGATGGCACTGCAGCAGCAGGTGCTTCCCTTGTCCCGCGATTGCTATTTCCAGTTCGGAGAAAAGTTGTACAGCACACCCGGCGAATGTCGGTAACAATCCAATTCAACGCTTCCGACTCTCTTTCGCATCCTCCGCCGCCGCCGCCGCCACCCAATCTCTTCCAGGTTTGCTTTTTGATGCGTGTGCTTTCGCTCTCGACGACGACAACGACAACGACGGTGATGCGACGCAGTCATGCTGGAGCAGAAAGCAGCAGCATCTAACTCGCTATTTTATTATTTGCTGGAGTTTTCTTTCGGGTTGAACCCTCGTTTCCAGAAAAGTATCCCCCATTTTGGGGGAGCCAGCCACGTTGGATCCTCTTGTGTATGATTGCTTCTATTGCTCTGTCCCTGGCATCGGGGGTGCTCTCGCTGATGCTGCTGCTGATGCTGCAGTGGCTGCTTTTGTAGCTTCGGGTTCAAATTTGAGCTTCTTTCGACGCCGGGGTTACTTACCCCACGTCCTGATCTGAATGAACTCCTTAGCATCGTTTCAGGGTTGAAGGGAAAATGCAATCAATCAGAAAGAATGTTCAACTGAATAAAGCATATCTTTGGTGCGACAATTTAGTGATTTAGTGTTGTGTATTTTCAGCGATATCAGAAACGTTGTGTATGAAATTCTGTAATTCGACTGATTCTCTTTTTTCGGGAATGGTGTTATTTTCCATTTTATGAAATCACCCATCAACGGGCTACTATTACCATTAAGAAAATGAAATAAACAATTATTTAGAAAATTTGAAAAATAAAATAATACTAGAAGATCATTGAAAAGCTAAAAAGATATACCAGAAAATTATAAAATCAAATCATTTTCAGAATAAAAAACCCGATTTAATCCACCTATTGGTGAAAGGAACCTTTGTTATACCATATCATTTGTCATTTGAGATAGAATTCGACACACCTTCGGAACATAATTAAACTTTTTGATAACACTCACTATGGCAGTTATCATCAATACATATGCATGTGTATGCAATATACTGATAAATTTGCATAATATTTGAAAGCAATCAAAAATCAGAGGGGTTGTGTACAAGACACGACCGCATATATAGGTGACGCAGGACTACGTAAGTGTCTTTGTAGTGATAGTAGCATGTATTCATGCTTGTAATCATTCGATTCTTCATGTATACATGCTATATGCAACATATATACATGCTACATGCGTTGTATGTAACATTTATCAAAGTAGTAACATTGCATACGTTCAATTCTCAAAAGATTGTACATTTGAAAACAATTTAACAAAATCAAGAACACAAACTATTGCTTTCCTGCTACCTTACTGAAATTAAAGATTGTTTTTATTATCCATGGTTTCCCACGTTGCCACGACGTTACCAATTCAATCCTATTTTATCAACAGCACATCTCTTCACTACACTTCTAATGAAACGGCAAGCTTTCGTATTCATACAGAGCCGTATTATAACCGAACAGTACAGCTGTAGCACATTTTTCCAACACAGATATCAAGTTCGCCGAGGTTTAATCGTCTCGCAGTAAAGAATTTGCGATCTGTTGGGACAATGAACTTGTGTCATTTTTTCTGGCACACTTTCCTAACACAGACATCAAATTGGACTAGGTTTAATCGCGTTCGTAAGAAATCTGTTGGCACGAGGGGGCTTTGTTACTCTCTCTGGCGTACTTCCCAAACAAGGACATCAAAATGGTCTAGGTTGAACCACGGTGTTAAGAAATCTTGTTGAAATGAGGAAACTTGGTCACTTGTTTTGGCTTACTTCCCAAGCACAGATATCAAATTGGTATAGGTTTAGATCATCGTAAAGAATCTTCCAACCAATCACCAAGCAAGAATTCTGGTAAAACATAGGTTTATTATTTTCAATTTTTCAATAGTTCAACATCAAGAATCCATACTTTTCTTCATTTGGGTCAATTCTTAGAAGATTTTCCGGTCGATTGATGTAAGAATATTGAAAATCGATCGGAAAACCGCTGAGCTATTAGCGCTCAAAACCTTTCATTTTTCGTGACGCTCGCATTTTTCGATTTTTTGGAATGACACCCTATCTCAAAACTTGCCGTAAGACGTAGTCCTACGTCAAAAATATCTCCCTTTTATTTGTAATTTGTTATTTTGAGATAATAGCGGGGTCGCATTCTGGGGTTTGGTTTAGGTTAGAAACTGGCCGTTTTTCTTGCACATTTTATACGACTACCGACTATGGTCTAGTTGTGCAATTTCGAGTACTTGGAGGTGTCGCATGACGGGTTTGTTATGATTCAAGGTGCTTCTATGTTCAAGTTTCATATATTCCGGAACTTGTTCCGGACATATCTTCGGAACCGTACATCCGTTCCAAATTCTGTTCAATAGAATTATTCTGGGCAACAAAACTTTGCGTTTGGTACTTATTCAGTCAAATCGGTTCAGACATTTCCTAAAAGCAGCTGTTTATTGTTATATTTTCACTACTGAGACTGTTATGTCGTTTTTTGTAACTTGTAACTGACATAGTTTGATATTTTTTTCAAAATTTTGGGAGCAAACTTAACATTACTGTTTGAAATATTGAAAGCATGAACAATTTAAAGATGATTCCTAGGTTTATCTCAAAAGTGGTGAAATTCACATGGGATTGTTATGCATTTATGGGCAGTAATGGTAGATATCATCAACACATATGCATGTGTATGTAATATACTGATAAATTTGTAGAATATTTTTTTCTTGGGCAGAACTGATATTTAAGGGGGAGCCTTTTATCTTCAGAAATGTTGAGCCGAGAGTATTTTTCGGTACGTGGTCTCGTTGAGAATTTACAGTAAAACTGAGGGATCGCTTGAAGGGAAGTGCAATGCTGTACCTACAATAGTTTAAACGCTCTCCTCGAAACCATATGTTTTCAGCGACGGTGCGTGTATCTCAGTATCTAGAGGACCGATTTGGCTGATTTTTAATTTGACGTGTAAAAATTAATTATCTAAATTGTGACGTAGCCGCTTTTCGATATCTCAATTTTTCAATTTTCGCTGCATTTTAAAAAAAAATCGTTACTCTTCGCAACCAGTAAGAGGTAGATAGTTACTATGTACAGCAAAGTTGTTTATTTTATTGTGTTCTACTACTTTTGTGGAAACACTGTACTTTTTGGACGCATTTAAAAACATAAAAATTTGTAACACCCTAATAGGTAGATTTACGGTCACCCTAATAGTGTAGAAAGTAACGCCATATTTTTTAAATAAACTCTTTCAAAGACACACTACCTGTAAAATTAAGCATTTTTGCGCTTTAGAGCTCATGATCGCGTGTTTTTCAATTTGGTTCATATCAGTAAAGTTTGCCTAAATAATTTCATCAATGTTTTTCAAATAACTTTTGATTGGTAAAGCCAATTCTAATGAAATTTGGCAGATATGTTCACAGTTTTAAGGCCTCTCGTTTGATACTAAGATAATTGAAATCTGATTAATTATCTGGTTAAAATCGTTATGAATAATTGTAAATTTTATTATGCTGTACACGACTGCTCATAACTTTCAAATTAAACATCCAATCAAAAAACAAATCAATAGTGATCTATGAGGCTATATTACCTACCAAATGAGACTAATAGCGCATTAATCGGTTTGGCCATCTCTGAGAAACGTTCGACTAATTGACACCTTGAAAAAGCACATTTTTAAGCATAACTTTTGAACCGCTTGTTTGTTTGCGATTAAACTCTCCCAAAAAATTTGCAGTAGCAAGAGCCTTCATTTGATACTAAAACCGTTGAAATCGGTTGAGCGGTTCCGGAGAAAATCATGTCACGTAATTTTAACATTTTTGCTTGTAACTTTTAAACAAAATGTCGGACCGCAAAACCATTCAATAGTGATCTACAAGGTTATAACACCTTTCAAATAAGCGTAATATCAAACGTATCGGTTCAGCCATCTCCGAGAAAGAGACGACTAAAGTCAAGCGTCACATACACACACACACACACACACACACACACACACACACACACACACACACACACACACACACACACACACACACACACACACACACACACACACACACACACACACACACACACACACACACACACACACACACACACACACACACACACACAGAGACATTGCTCAATTCGTCGAACCTTATCGATTGGTATGTGTGATTGGGCCTCGGATCGACTTTGTGTTTTTCGACCAATTTTTAAACCTTTGTTATAGTATAACAAAGGTAAAACATAAGGATTTGAGGATAACTAACAATGTCAAGAATGTGAAAATTACAAAATCATTAAACTGCAAAACTTAGACATCACAATTTATTACCAGCAAAATCTGCGAAATCGTTTTATCCCTAATAGAATAATAAAGCAACTGTCTTAGATTTCACCGTAAAGAAAAAAACCCACCCTGTGAATACCATAAAACGCCTAAGTTTCATCACTTTTTTCTGCAATTCTTCATCTATTTGAAAGACTATTATTATGAAAAATTATTGAAATTTCTGATTTCAATATCAAGTCAAGAGAAAAACATGGTTGATCTAAAAAAAATTATTTTCTTGCTAACCATTCCAGCAATGGCCAGAGTAGGTGGCTCGAGTGGATCGCCAGTTTCTGATTCGTCAGATGATGACCCTTATAGGGATTTGGGGAGATTAGGGCCCTGGGAAAGGCCTTTTGGAGCATCTCCACAAAGGCATGTCTGGAACGCTTTCTCAAAGACCGCCTGTTCCTGCCATCGTGCAGTTTTCCTACAATAGACACACGTTTCAGAACTTTTTTCGCAGACTAACCGTAGCAGTAGGTTACTATTTGACCTCACTGCTTGCATTTACTGTAGGTCATAATCCGCGCAAAAGCAGATGAAGCTTGCCCACGCATATGTGGTTAAGTAGAGCAGATTGAGTGAATGCACTCGAAACTAACCTGTTAGATGTACAATTTGGTACCCTCATCAACATATACTTTATGCACTTGTCTGCAGTCCAGTGTCTGCACGTGCACATTAGAATCTTTGAATCCGTCAATACCAAAATTCAGAAGTTCCTTAACGGTTAGACTACGATCACTGGCCACATCATGAATCTCCACCGTGTGGACAAGAATGTAAACACATTTAAGTGTGAAAAGTTACCTGGTCTAACACAGTAAACACGCTTCCCAAGAAATTTGTATTGCTTGACTCATTTGAATGTCTGTACTGGTCATTCGAAACAAGCAATCACATTACGCTAACCAGCACAAGTAAAATCGTGGTTTATCTCATACAAAACTGACGAGTAAAATTTCTCTAATTAAACTTTGCCATCCTCTAATCCCTTAGATTCCATGTACTCACCGTAAGATCTCGCTCTCCCTGGTCTAACCATCTTGCTCGCTGCGCTCCTAGTCGTCTTGCTCTTACCGAATTTGAAGCCAACACCATCTTTGCAGGGTAATTGTCCGACATTCTTGCAACATGCCCTGCCTCCTTCTAGTTTTAACCGCCCTGTGAATACTGGGTTTGCCGTAGAACTGCGTGAATTCACGGTTCATCCTCCGCCTTCATATCCCGTTCTTTTACACACTGCCGAAGATCATTCTTAACCTTCGTCTCTTGAAAACTCCGAACACTGGCAGTTCCTTCTCGAGCATTGTTCGCGTACCCGTGCCCATAGAGAACAATCAGTCTTCAGGATACACTTTGTGCGGGGATTTAGTCTGTTCGACCGCGGTTATTTCTGAATCTCCTAGTAAACGCGCCTACCGCTGATAATACGCCTCCGTAACTCACGACTGGTATCATAATCCCCCTTAACCGCTCAACCAAGCCAAACAAATTCGTCAACTACCTCGAACTCATCGCCGTCGATCGTTACATTACTGCCTAAGCGGCGAGGGTCAGCCTCGCCCTCGATTCAGCATACAGCACAAATGTTCTGCCTACAATGTTCATGTCATCGACGAAGCAAACGAAGTGACTAGATTTGTCCGTTCGTTTCATTTTAACCGATGCTTTATGTTGAACAGTAGACATGAGAGACCATCAGCTTGACCGTGGGGTGGGGTACGAATTAATTTGGCAGTTCACTCGGAATCGATGAATCGTACATTTAACCAGTCTGATCAGCTTCCGGAGAAGTCGTTCTCGTCCTTGATTTTTCACAGATCTTTACGACCCATGGTATCATACGCAGCTTTGAAGTCAAAAAACAAATTGTGTGTAGAAAATCTGTATTCACGGCCTTTTTGAACGATCTACCACAGTGTCAATGTTTGGTCCGTCGTTAACCGTCCTTCAAAGAAGCCAGTTTAATAAAATCCTACGAATCTGTTCGCAATTGGTGACATTCAGAATGCTGATCGCACGATAGTGCTCCCAGTCAAGCTCGCCGCCTTTCTTGCTAGATCGAACAGATGAATTCGTCCTTCCAGGCTTCCGGTAGCTGTTCTGTATCTCAAATTCTTACAATCAGGCGGTGCAGACACACTCCTGCTTTTTCAGTTGGAGCTATTTCTCCCGGAAGGTTTTAATTCGCTACATTTTGTTGCTGTTTACGTCTTTCTTTTTGACAAATGGTGTTGCGCTGCGTGTGATTGCCACCAGCGCAAACTTTACCTGACTTTGCTAAAGAAAAAGCGTAGTTTCACCGTCTAGGTTTTTAGCGCCGAAGAAACGAAGATAATTTCGTTTCAAAATTAAGACTGAAGTAATATTTAATCACATTTTAATGTTTTATAACGATAAGGCCATTACAAATTTTTTTTAAAGTTTTTGTCCTTCCGATGCTGCACAACTTAAAGGGGGGGGTGGGGGGGGGGGAAAGAGATTTTTTTAATCACGTAAAAAAATTAAGATTTTTAGGAGGGAGGGAGGAAGGGAGGTTCATTGTAGCAACGCTTATTAAGTTTGTTCAACGTTCCTCTTTGTCCAAGTGTTATACAAACTTAATAAGCGTTGCTTCAATGATCATCCTTACCAAATTTTCGCTTTTTCCCCTTACCTGGGATACTACCAACACCTTTGTTTCTTTACTTTCTTCTACTGTTCCCTCAGTCGATTGTAAAAAACTGCCGTTTTAAAAATTTAACAAATTTTATTGTTTTGGCATTTTCATCGTCATTTTATCAGTTTTTGTAGGCATTTCGCCGTTTTTTGCTTTGTTTTCGCCACTTTTTTACCACGGTACCCAATTCGTTCTCACTAAAACAAAACTGCTGTCTTTTTGTCTTTTTTCTGCTTTTTCTTCGTTTTTCGGTTATCTTTCCTTCGTCTTTTTTTGCATGTTTATTCGCTTTTCGGACGCATTTTAAACCTCTTTTATGTTCTGTTCGAATCTTAGTCGTATCGGGCCATTTGATGTCAAAGTAACATTAGCAAGCGTTTATTCTCGGACCCCTGATTATCCTTCCTTCACGCTGAGTTCTATATTACGTCGATGAAACCTCTTGACAGTGCAAAACAACACTCTTTTAGTTAGATTTACTGGTCAGCCTTGTCATGACTGTAATTGGACTGTAAGTGGAGAAACGAGGTTGGTAAAGTAGAGCAAGCATTGAGGAAATGATAAACCCAAGCACGCATAAAAAATTAACAATAAAAGCATACTCGCTCACTCAATCGAGATTACTGCAAAAAGAGATGGAGTGCTGGTTACAGCAAACACCCGGGTGATATCACAATAGATCTACAGTAGGTACTGGTCGCAGATCGGAAAAAGCAGGAAAATACGATGAAAAGCGCAGTTCTTGTCGTGAGACAAAAGGATGTTTAAAAAGCGTCAACATGGTGACAAAACATGCAAAAACGGCGAAAAGAAGATGAAAGTACGAGGAAGTACGAGGAAAAGGTAGTAAAATAAACATTTTTTTGTCTTGACAACAAACAAATACAAAAGAGTGACAAAAATACAACAACAAAAACACCGAAGCGATGACAAGACGATGAAAAGACTCGAAATGACGCCAAAACAGCAACAAAAAGAAACGACAAAACCGGCAAAAAAACACTGGATAAAACGACACAAAATGCTAATAACCTATACCTATAAAAATGGATTTCTGTCTGTCTGTTTGTCTGTCTGTCTGTCTGTCCGTATGTTCCTTATAGAATCGAAAACTACTGAACCGATCGGCGTGAAAATTTGCATGTAGGGGTTTTAGGGCTAGGGAAGGTTCTTTCGATGGGTAGAGACTCCTCCTCCCACTAAGAGGGGGGGAGGGGGGGCTCCCATACAAATCTATGTCTATAAAAATGGATTTCTGTCCGCTCTATGTTCCTTATAGAATCGAAAACTACTAAACCGATCGGCGTGAAAATTTGCATACAGGGGTTTTTGAGGCCAGGGAAGGTTCTTATAATGGTTAGAGACCCCTCCCTCCACTAAGAGGGGGGCTCCCATACAAATGAAACACAAATTTCTGCATAATTCGAGAACTAATCAAGCAAATGGAACAAAATTTGGCATGTGGGTGTTTCTGGAGTTTCTGGTAAATTGAGATCCCTCCCCTCTTTAGAAGGGGAATTATGACCCCTCTCCCCTTTAAGAAGGGGGGCTTCCATACAAATTTCCTCATGACTCGAGAACTAATCAAGCAAATGGATCCAAATTTGGCATGTGAAGGTTTTAAGAGGCAAGAATTTTTTCTACGGTGAATTAGGACCCCTCCCCACTTTAAGAGGGGAGGGCTCCTGTACAAATGAAAAACAAATTTCCTCATAACTCGAGAACTAATCAAGCAAATGGAACCAAATTTAGCATGTAGGTGTTTCTGGAGGCAAGAATTTTTTCTATGATGAATTAGGACTCCTCCCCACTTTAGGAGGGGGGGGGGGCGTTTATACAAATGGAATACAAATTTCCTCATAACTCGAGAACTAATCAAGCAAATGGAACCAAATATAGCATGTGGGTGTTTTTGTAGGCAAGAATATTTTCTATGGTGAATTAGGACCCCTCCCCACTCTAAGAGGGGGGCTCCTATACAAATGAAAAATAAATTTATTTATTTTATATTTATTTATTTAGATGTGGGAGTTTTAGATGGCAAAATTTTTTTCTAAGGTGAATTACGACCCCTTCCCCTTTTAAGAGGGGGGGCTCCCATACAAATGAAATACAAATTTCCTTATAACTTGAGTACTAATCAAGCAAATGGAAGTAAATTTGGCATGTGGGTGTTTCAGGGGGCAGAAATTTTGTCTATGATGAATTAGGACCCCCCCTTTTTTTGAAGGGGGAAGGCTCCCATATAAATGAAATATAAATTTCCTCATAACTGCAGAACTAATCAAGCAAATGAAACTAAATTTGGCATGTGGGTGTTTTGGAAGGCAAGTTCTTTATCTATGATGCATTGAGACTCTTCCCCTCTTCAGGAGGGAAATTATGACCCCTCCTCCTTCTAAAAGGGGACACTCCCATACAAATGAAATATGTACAAATTTCCTCATAACTAGAAAATCAATCAACCAAATGGAACCAAATTTGGCATGTGGGGGGTTTTAAATGTAGGATTTTTTTAGTTTTAGTTTTAGTCGCCTCACCCCTGTGGTAGGGGTATAAGGACTCTCATACAAATAAAACAGAATTTTTGCGTAACTTAAAAACTAATCGCACTCGAGAAATTTTAGACTCTTCCATAAAACGTTAGTCAATAACAAGATCATCAAAAACTATCAATTAGGTTTATTTATTTTCCTAGGTTTACTGACCTCTATTACACTCAAGTAGCTTTTTACGCGAAGGATACGTCCCGCGTAAATCAAAACCACGTAAATTCCGAAAATCGCGTAAGAAAGACCGCGTAAATTCCGAAATTCGCACAAAAATAGTCGCGGAAAAACCGCGTAAAAGGCGACTTCAGTGTACTTTCTTTCCGTTGGGTCCGAACGAGCGACAGCGAGTAAGGAGAGAATAACCCCTGCGAAATGGTACTTTCCACGAAAACATTTTCCGTAAAATGGTACATCCCGCGTATGGTTTTTCGCGAAATGGTTTTCCGCAATACTCTATATTCCGCGTTATGGTCAACCGCGAAGTGGTGTTCCGCAAAACGGTACGCGGCGAAATGTTATATAATCATGGCGAATATTTTAATGCTATCCGCTTTATTTTATCAGGCTAAGCAATGGGCGGAGTTGTTTTCTACTTTATTGTGAGGAAAATTTGTATATTAAACCACCCATGAACTCCCCAGAAACTTGCAAAACTCGAGATTGTGACGAAGGTCATCCGAGATTCACGATTTATGTACAACACACGATTTATGTACAACACAGTTTAATTTGTGGCAATACGAAGTTTGTCGGGTCAGTAAATAGATAAAGATAATTTACGTTAAATGGGCGACCCCTGTTC
This sequence comes from Sabethes cyaneus, assembly GCF_943734655.1. NCBI lineage: Eukaryota > Metazoa > Arthropoda > Insecta > Diptera > Culicidae > Sabethes > Sabethes cyaneus. The sequence goes on from NC_071353.1 coordinate 171,012,475, forward strand.
TCATTGTATTGTGACGGAATAATGCCCTTTATGATTATGCCAATGTTTTTATAGCAAACGAGGTTATGCCAAATAGCCTTATGCCAAATGACTTTATGCTAAATGGGGCAACCCCGGTTCTTATTGTATTGTGACGAAGCGATTATTGGCTCGAGTGCGTATTCATAAGAAAGCGAGGTTTTGTCCATTATACCTAATGTTCGTATGCCTAATGTCGCGCAAAATTGATCAAAAAAGTCTGTAGATGCAGAAAAAGCGATGAAGAGACCATAAATAGATGACAAAATAGAGGCAAGTAACGTTAGAAAAGACTGCAAATGACGACAAAAAGTTACTATCAAGAGTAACTAAAAAAGCCACAAAAGACGATAAAGATCAATCAGAAAAGCAGATGGTAAAAAGGCAACAAGACGACAGCAAAAGGCATATAACAAAAAAGACGAAAAAACCTAACGACGAAAAATGATAAAAGATGGAAAAATGAAAATAAAAGGCAAGATGAAAGATTAAAACCCAAAGTCGAGAATAAGCCTTCTTGAATAATTCAGATCTCATCATGTATCATGAACCGATTTGATTAATAAAAGTATTAATTTACTTTAAATATAATCAAGAGTAATCGCTATAAAATAAATGCGATAAAAACTGATCGCACGTCTAAGCGAAATGAAGCGGGATTCATCCGTGTAAACACGGAAACTTTAGTATATTAGAAAACAGTAAATTCAGCACCAATCATGGACCGGAAAGACATAACTTACTGTTTTAACTTTATTATTTTGTAGTAGCTACCATAATTGACAAAAATGATATAACATTTAAATTTAAAGATTTAAACATTTTAATTTCCAGGTTAGAAAACAAAGCAACGACAATGACCAACTAAACAATTCCTCTAGTTCTAGATAACCCTCTCAAATAGTTTCCTAAAGATAGCAGACAGCTCATGGAATAGCAGGTTATTAAAATGTACTTTATTCCAGAAACTATCAAAATAGCCTTAATGAAGCATTAGAATTATCTAGTAAGCACACTTAATTCCCCAACCGATCAGTTTCTCTATAGCTAATTCAACAGATTTCATCCCTTTTTCATGATTCCACACTCACACACACACTCATACATACAGCCAGCCCAGCTTCTTCCTTGCCAAGAATTCAGCCAAGGTGGAAGGCGCGGGAAAACATCTGAAAAGCAACATGCCTCCCATCTCCGGTGGACCACCCACCGCCCGCCGACGTCGCACCACGGCAGCACCACACACCATAAGGAAGGAAAAGCACCAAGCGCCGGCTGTCGTTTTCCTTACACTTGTTTATCCTGCTTACTCGAGCAAATCCGCACCCTTTTTGCATTATTGAGCAGGATATCACACACCGACCGTCGTCCTCATCGTCGTCTCGTACCAGCCAGCTTGCTAGCTAAGCTAGTACTATAGTACCGGGTCGGATACTGGGCGCTTCGCTTCCTTCTTGTGGACCAACCAACCACTTCAGCACGTCTCTCACCGGCCGCAAGGCTTTTGCTCGCCACCTTCACCCTTCCACCCCTCCTCAGCACCCATCAGAGCGTCAACAAACCTCTTTAATAAATGATATGTTTTTGCCAATATTTGTAATTCCATAAAGAGGCACATGCCGGGTTGATTGTTACGAGAGTTCCTTGTTGCGTCGGTTGGATGGATGGGAAAACCTTGAGAATTGCGTACACGGTTCTTCGTCGATTGCGAGGGGGTGGAGGAGAAATGACACAATTAGTTCCGGAACGGCAGGGAGAACACGATTGTTTCCTCACAAATTAGGTGCGTGGCGTTGCCGGGTGTGGTGGCTTGGGTTGGTGCAAAACATTTACCGCCCATGCCGGTTGGTTGTCGAGTCGGTGCTATCTCAGACCCGGATCGGATCGGATCGGATCAGAAAGGGGACGGGTTGTGAAGAAACCCGAAATGGATGCAATTGCCGCAATATGACACCTTATTTTGCTCTCCATTTCGGTCGGCGCGTTTTGCCGCCACCATGGAAAGCTGCCAAAAAAAGGTGTCTGCAGCAGTTCGGCTCGGCCAAGTTCAACAATTGTTGTTATGTCGCGTCAGTCGCTGTGCTGCAATTGCGGCGGCGGCATCAATATTCTATTAATTTTCGCTTGTAAAATATATCTTTTACACGTAGGAGCAATTGATTCGATCTAGCCCCTCGTCCGCCCGGCCGCTGGCCGTCGTTTGCCGCCTTTTTTCGGCTGTTGCACCCAAATTGCTTGTGTATGTAAATGAATATTAATGCAGCACACAAAAAAAGGAAGAGAACATCGAAAGGGCCCTACAATCTGGCGTGTTGATTCAACGTTGTGGGGCAGAACTGGGGAAGTGAGGAAAGGAACGAGGTGGTAATGTATTCTCTGGCCTGAGAGGCCAATTATTTATGTTGTTTGCTTAATGGGCACTATTTGTTCGGTCGTGGTGTCGGATTAAGCTCATTTTAATAATGTTATTAAATATGAGTTTGTCACCCCGTTATGAGTTCGGCCGGAACCGAACGAACATTGGAAGTTTGATGACTTTCGGCTGATAATTTCGGTGCATGATAAATGGTCAATTTGTTGTTACTTTTTTTTTAAAACAGGAGTTTTCTCGTCTCTCCTTCGATGCGACAATGAAAAGGAAAAGGAAAAAGTTGCATGATAAAGGAGAAGGTGAAAAATATTATTGCCTAATTGCGTACATAATTCATTCCTTCAATTCAGCCTGTGAGGAGGCACCACACCAGGCAGCAGTGCAATTTCACGGAATTGTGCATGGTATTCGGTAATTAAGAGGTCGCCGACTTGTGTGCTGCGTTTGGGTATTTTTTAAGATTATTTATAATTAACATTGCCGGATTCGGGCCGGAGGCTGGGAAACATTCTTGCTAATGAGAAGGTCACGCATATACTTGAGAGGACAGAGAAGGAATAAGAAAAACGGGAAGATTAACAGGTAACGGGACAACAGTATTACATCCTATAATTTTTTGTATTCAGTGGATTTAATTGAGGTGCGGACGCTGTTCATACTGTCCGAACTACTATATTTGCAGAGCACCTATTCCAATACTCTGCCATATTGCAAATACTGATTGTTTATTTTCAATTTTTTCAGAATAACATATGACATATATGAAAAATATGTTACAATTTAACTATTTCCACTGTCATAATTGTGTTCGGCTGTCTTTTTGTCTTTTCAGTTTAATATTTTTTTAATTTTTTGACATTTGTCAACTTTAATGTTATTTAAAAACTTTTATTTTTATTTTTTGTTTGTTTATTATGCATAAAGTTTATTCAATTGCTGGTATTTCATTTTTACTTTACATTTTATACTTTACACTTCAAACTTTATACATTTTACTTTATACTTATAGTTTCCACTTTTTACTTTTTATGTTTATCTCGCGTTCAGTCGAGTCCGAAAAATGAGTTTCCACCATCAGCTTTCGAGTGTCAGTAGAAGTTTCAGTAGAAGTCCCATACTGATACTTAAGACTACATTGCAGTGCTTAGAAATCTCCTATTCAATTTATGGAGCTCGTTTGAATTCAGCCAGGTTTTGGTTGATTTTAAAAAGCAGGCAGTTTAAAAAACTGAACTTTGAGATCTAAAATATCAGTCAAGAGCAAGAAAATTAACTGACAGTATAAGCTCGAGTAATCCTTTAGCACAGCAATTCATGAATGAATTGTTTTGAGAAAGACAAACACTGTCGGCAGTTCAGTAGTCATGGTTGACAGATAAAAGAATACTACCAGGAGTGAAACTGTATGCGTTGAATGCGTTTTATGTTCGCCTTCATGCAGGGCTGTCATTTTTTTTCGAGAAGTGCTAACTGCTAACTAGTTTTTTTGCAATCTTGCAACTGTCGATGTATTGTTTATGAACTGGCAAGTTCTCATACAAGTTGTCCTGTTAGGTTTCTTAATTTCGTTTTTGGATTCAGTGATAGCCTACCTATATTGAGCCCAGTTTGTAATACGTTTTACTGGATTAAACATTTTCTGAGTATTTTCTTTAATACGTTCCAACATCAGATTCCACCACGGTACGTTCCTTTTTACTTTCGTTTTTTATAACGGAGTTATTCTCGCTGAAACGGGGCCACACGAGGTCTTCAGAAATTGGATCTTTTGCATTTAACCTCGAGATCTATATCATGTGATATTTCATAAATTTGCCAAGAAAAAACTAACAAATGACCCGGTTCTGTAAAGAAGAAGAACAGGGTTTTTAAATGGAGTAAAAATTTACTTGGCGGCCATCTTGGACTTCGTCGCCATATTGAATTTTATCAAAAAATCGCCGTTTTCACCATGAGCCCCCAACCGATTTTAATTTTAAGACCACCATTGGAAAGCTAAGAAAAAATGCTACAAGAAACATTCATAAAATAAGGTCCTGTTCTTCTTCTTCACAAATCCGTGCCATTGGTTGATTGTTTCATTGCAAATTCTGGAAATATTCAACTTTTTTTTAACTGTTGGGTCCCATGGCGAACGAGGGGTCCACTGATTTCAAGTATTAGAAGTGTAATTCTCATTTTTTAACCATTTGCAACCAATTAAACACAAAAGTCAAAATATTTGAAGACATCGTGTCAGTAGTGGCCCCGTTTCAACGAGAATTACTCAGTGCCCAGCTAGCATTTTCATATGTATAAAAAAGTTAAAAATCAGCATTACGTATTTATATACATGCTAATAAATCGTATTTGATGCGGCAAAACTGGCACATTCGTACTATTTTGGAGGCGATAAACGTGATGAGGAATAAATATACGCGTTTCAGCTATATAAGTAAATATATACGATAATATCCGATTAAGCCCGGCTCGCTCCGTGCTGCTATACGATACTGTGCTGAATATCGTATGTGTGTCAGTTACATACGACAGAAAATCAACTTGGGCGCACTTTATTAAGCATTAGTTACGATTCCGAGAATATTAAGAGATATTTACGATAATTTTTGTACTTTGTTATACGAGTTGGAGCTGGTTGGATGGCCACAGACAGTTTTTAAACAAACAATTTTTTGCTCCCCGATTTTTAAAGCCAACTTCAAAGCGAGGAAGGCTGATAAAAACTTAAAAATTAATTTGCAGTGGCCTTATTTTGCAGTTGCTTCTATTTTATCTGTTGCGTTGGGTATTTACTGCCTTTTTTTCATTTGTGTATTTTTAGGTATTTGAATTTCGATTTTCAACTTTTTACAATGCAGTTTCTTTATTACTCTTTATTTTCGTATCTCAGATATATTTTGTTGTTTTTTTCTCTAACTACACATATGTGTTTGTAACTTCGTTTGTACTAGTTTATAGGAAAATATTATCTAAAATGCCGAAAATATTATTTATAAGAAAATATTATCAGCCATTGTGGTTGCAAGAACAAAACCAGTCGGACAAATAATACTCTCGTTGGGATAATGTGTGGGAAATGGCAAAGTTCGATGAGCGCAACAAAACTTGATGTTAGACTATGGAACGTCTGACGGTTTAGCGGTGTAATTAGTTAAACTAAAACGCCTAGTAGGAAATTGAGAGCTGTACGTTCGACTCACACCTTCGATTTGTCAATATTTTTATTCTAAGATCAGTTTATGTCTAAGTCAAAGATTACATTCTGTCATGCATCTGTCAATTTGTCTTTCTTATTTTTGCTTCCACTCTTTTTCTCTTTTCTGTTATGCTCAAATTTGCTATTATTTTTTCAAATAATTCTACTATCTCATGGAAGCAGTAAAAGTATTTTTGTGAAGAAGGAAAATTGATTGAATTGGGAGTTCCAATTTGGGAGAAATGATAAGTAAACTGTATAATATAATTGACACGGAAGGTAAGATTTGAGTCCAAAAGACCAAAATTTGTTCATTTTTTCATGCTTTAAAAACAGAGATTTTCATTTGTCCATTTTTCTATACTTTATACTTTTATTTAACCATTTCAATCCCGGTGTAGTGGTTAGCATTCACGCCCCTCACGCCGAGGACCCGTTTCATCGTTTCACCATTTTATTTTGGGCTTTTTTGCTTTGATTTTTTAAACTCTCTGATACGTTTTACCGTTTTTGGGCTATATTTTTCTTCCAGATTATTCTTTCATTCTAATTTTTTTATTGTTCTTGTTGTCTACTGTTCTTCCGTGTTTATTTTACTCCGTAATTCTATTGTTCTGTTTTTTTCTTTTTCCTCTGTTCTTCCGTCCAGAATAGCAAAAGTACGAAATGGTAAATCTTGTTTTTTGTACCTTTTTACCTTTGTTATACTATAACAAAGGTTTAAAAATTGGTCGAAAAACACGAAATTGATCCGAGGCCCGGAGGGCCAAGTCACATATACCAATCGATAGGGTTCGATGATTTGAGCAATGTCTGTGTGTGTGTGTATGTATGTAATGATTTTTTCTATCGCCTGTTTCTCAGAGATGGCTGAACCGAATCGTTCGCTATTACTCTTGTTTGAAAGGTATTATTACCTAGTAGATCACTATTGAGTTGTTTCGTGATACGACGTTTCGTTTAAAAGTTATAAGCAAAAATGTGAAAACTACGTGACACGGGTTTCTCCGGAACTACATGACCGATTTCAACGATCTTGTTATCAAATGAAAGCTCTTGTTAAAACTAAATTGTTCGGAAATTTTTTATTGAAAATAAACAATTAATTTAAAAGTTATGCTTAAAAAACTTGTTTTGACAAGGTAATAATTATCGCCTGTTTCTCAGAGATGGCCAAACCGATTTACGCGCTATTAGTTTCATTTGGCAGGTAATATAGCCGAATAGATCACTATTGAATGGTTTTTTGATTGGACGTTTAATTTAAAAGTTATGAGCAATCGAATACACCACACCAAAATTAACAATAATTTATAATGATTTTAACCAAGATAATTTACCTAATTTCAATTTTTTTAATATCAAACGAGAGGTTTTCACACTACGAATATATATGCAAAATTACATAAGAATTGGTTTTACCGGTCAAAAGATATTAACCCTCGAACACTCGCGCCAACTTTTATAACACGGTTACTTGCGCGCACAATAGCCCAAAACCAAAGAAAACGTGCGCACTAGAGTTTTGACTAGGAAAACTTGGTTTTAAGTTTATCGAACCTTTGGAAGAGTTTCTTAAAATTGAAAGCTCTATCGTCTGGTAGAATTTGAATTTTGATTAATCCCCCCAAAAGAGAAATAAAAAAATTATTTTCCTTCAGTTTCAATACAACACATTGATGTGTTCTGCAAAGTTATAGAGCATATTATTACAAGACATTTTGCCGAATACAATAACCTTCTATCTCTGCAGCGTAGACAGAAAAATCTTATTTATTGTATATGAATTTGTAAAATCAATTTTGTAATTGTTGTATGACTTTTTCATGTGGTACAAAATTGTACAAATAGTAAAAATACACAACTTTGCTGAAAATACTTTGCTGGAACTTTGATTATAAAAAATACCCTAATTTGGCTCCGAATTACTCGACTACCAGCAGACGGATACATTGTAAACATTTTACATTTACTGATAGTTTCGCTGCATACAGACACCATTTTTCCATATGAACAAACAAGAGAAAATTCCAGTTAGGGCCAAATTCTGGTACACCTCACATACTGATTGCTTCGTTTCTGTGATGGCGGTTTATGCTGATCTATTTTCCCAACAATTTAAATTATTAATGCATTGAATAATTATGACATTTTCCTCATAATAAGTTTATTAAAAAATATACGTTAGGTAAACAACGATTTGTAACCTTATAACAATATGGGATTGGAAAACCTACACGTCTTGTACAAAATACAACAGCGTGAGTAACCGCATGTTAATAAAAATTGATGAAAATTATTCAAGAAAACTCTATTGATTTCTATGGCATTACATTCTCTCTATAGAATGGCATTAAAGGAAATTATGTATAGTTCAAAAACCAATAAACTAGACCTTTACTAGGCAATGTATATGTTAAACAATAGGATTTCCTCTTACAACTTTCTTTTATTTGCACTTACTCAGATTAATAACAACTTACTTATCCTTACTTAGCAATTTCATGAAAAAAAACCTGATTTAATCCACCTAGTGGTGAAAGAAACCTTTGTTATACGGTCTTACTTGCTATTTGAGATAGAAATCGACACGTCGTCGGAACATAATTCATCTATTAGTTAACGTTGCATTGTGCGTTGGTTTACATAAAAAATTTGAAAATTGAATAAGCTTATAAAATTTGAACAAAATAGAAGCACCTACAAATTTTGATAGTTCTTTTTCTCATGAAATTGCTGAGTAAGTTGTTACTAATGTGGGTAAGTGCAAGTAAAAGTAAGTTGTCAGAAGAAATATTATTCTTTAACATATATGTTAAATGTATATGTATGTAATATGTATATATACATTGCGTAGTAATGGTCTAGTTTATAGGTTTTTGAACTATGCCATTCTATTCGATTCACATCAAAAAAGTTTTCTTGAAAAAATTTCATCTATTTTTATTAACCAGAGTAACTCAAGCTGTTGTATTCTGAACAACATGTGTAGGTTTTTGAATGCCATATTTACCAATCGTTGTTTAACTAACGTATATTCTTCAATAAACTTGTTATGAGCAAAATGTCTGAATTATTTAATGCAATAATACTTTAAATTGTTAGGAAAATAGATCAGCATAAACCGACAGCACAGAAAAGAAGCAAGCAGCATGTGAGGTGTACCGCTATTGGCCTCAACTGGAATTTTTTCACGTTACTTCATATGGAAAAATTGTGTCTGTATGTAGCACAACTATCAGCAAATGTAAAATGTTTAAAATGTATCCGTCAGTTGGTAGTCGAGTAATTCGGGGTTAAAATCAGTTTATTTTTATAATCAAAGTTTTACAGTTCCTAAACAAGCAAACATAGAGGTATACTATGTTCAGCAAAGTTGTGTATTTTTATTATTTGTATAACTTTGTAATACACGAAAAAGTCATACAACAATTACAAAAAGAGCTAAACTAGAAAAACTGATTTTACAAATTCAGAAACAATAAATAAGATTTCTTTGTCTTCGCTGAAGAGATAGAAGGCGCTGAAGAGATAGGAGACAGTTTTCAGCAAAATTTCTTGTAATAATATGCTCTAAAACTTTGCAGAACACATCAATGTGTTATATTGAAACTGAAGAAAATAATTTTTTTATTTCACTTTTAGGGGGATTAATCAAAATTTATATTCTACCAAATGATAGAGCATTCAATTTCAAGAAAGTCTTTCAAAGGTTCGATAAACTTGAAACCAAGTTTTCCTAGTCAAAACTCTAGTGCACACGTTTTCTTTGATTTTGGGCTATTGTGCGCGCGAGTAACTGTGTTGCAAAAGTTGGCGCGAGCGTTCGAGGATTAATATCATTTTACCGGTAAAACCAATTCTTATGAAATTTTGCGTATATATTCGTAGTGTCAAAAACTCTCGTTTGATATTAAAATAATTGAAATTAGGTAAATTTTCTTGGTTAAAATCATTATAAACTATTGTTAATTTTGGTGTGGTGTATACGATTGCTCATAACTTTCAAATTAAACGTCCTATCAAAAAACCATTCAATAGTGATCTATCCGGCTATATTACCTGCCAAATAAAACTAATAGCGCATAAATCGGTTTGGCCATCTCTGAGAAACAGGCGATCATTTGTACCTAGTCAAAACAGGTTTTTTAAGGCTAACTTTTAAACTGCTTGCCCGTTTTCAATAAAGCTTGGTAAAAAGTTTAGTAATAGTAAGAGCTTTCGTTTGGTACTAAGTTTGTTAAAATTGGTTGCGTAGTTCCGGAGAAACGCGTGTCACGTAGTTTTCACATTTTTGCTTATAACTTTTAAACGAAAAGTCGGACCGCAAAGCAATTCAATAGTGATATACTAGGCAATAATACCTTTCAAACAAAAGTTAAAGCGGTCAAATCGGTTTAGCCATCTTCGAGAAACAGGCGATAGAAAATGAGCTGCACACACACACATACACACATACACACATACACACACACACAGACATTGCTCAGTTGGTCGAGCTCTATCGATTGGTATATGTGATTCGGCCCTCCGGGTCTCGGATCAATTTCGTGTTTTTCGACCAATTTCTAAACCTTTGTTATATAGTATAACAAAGGTAAAAAATTTAAGTGTTCCTATTTTGTTCAAATTTTGTAAACTTATTCGATTTTCAAAAATTTTATGTAAACCAACGCACTAGGCAACGTTAAACAATAGATGAATTATAACAAAGGTTCCTTTCACCACTAGGTGGATTAAATCGGGTTTTCTTCCATTCTTAAATTCTCCTATACAAGTTTTCTTTTATTTATGTTTTTTTTTCCTTATTTTTCTTATCTTCAATTCTGCTACTCTTCTATTTTCCAAGTAACAATGTAAGTTTTATTACGGTCTTATTGCGGTTTTGATTACCAGTTTTGGTCATAAAAGCAATTATAGGAGCGTAATAAAATCCAAATTGTTGCTTGGGTTTTCTACCTCTTTCATTCTATTCTGCTATTTAGTTACGCTATCACAAATATTTTAAAAAGTTTTTGTTCTTTCGATGTAGGGTAATTAAAGGGTGGGGTGGGGGTTTTTCAAAACAACAATGGGATGTTTTAAACAGGCAAAAAAGTAAGCTTTTTAAGCATTATTTTTTAAAGTAGAAACGTGAAAACTGAATCTCTTTTTGCACGAAAATAATTTATAATTTTATGTATCATTGTTTTCACTACTCTCATTCAGTTGTTTTTCTACTCCTTTATTCTTCTACTAGGTGAGTGCCCGATCTTACTTGGCACCCTCAGCCAATTGTACATCTTTATTGTAACGAAAAATTCTGATAATGAAAATTCGGATACCCTTTGTCAGCTCGCCCTCCCTCTGTTGTCCATCAGCCACTTGAAAATCTTCTTTTCGGTAATCCCTATAAAGCGAGACAAATCGTTTTGGATGTTTATGACCGTCCCTATGGCCACCCTTTCAGTAATCCCCTCTTCTCGTATAGCCACTTGTACAACTGTTAGTGTTATCGTTCCAAATGCAATAGAAACGCATCGCTTTATTGATTTGAACCTTCCTCTCCCGTATAAGTGATCGCCTCCCCTTTTGCCAACCCCTCTCCATAACCACCCTCGCTTTCTTGCGCATCTGCAATTGGTCTAAACCTAAAGATAAGCGAAACACAACCCCTTTCATTTATTTTGACCTCTTCACCTTATTAGGAACCTTTCCCTCTTTTAGTCAACCCACCAGTGCTAATTCCCTTATGCCAAAGAACATGTGTGCCAAGTTTGGTGAAGAACGGTTAAGGCGTTCTGGAGTTATGCCGCTCCCGCTGGTTTAAAACCAGCCCTCCTTTTGTCACTGCCCAGTGCTGATTTCGTTCTGTCAAGGTCTCGAGGAACATGTGTGTCAAGTTTGGTGGAGAACCATCAACGCGTTTTGGAGTTATGGCGGTAACATACATACGTATAAACTCACTTTCAGAATATTCTCTAGAAGTTACTCATAGATCATTCTTTTGTAGGTCGAGTTACTTACTTACTTACAGTTCCGCGGGCACCCAGTGCACGCCAGATCTCGCTCCACCTGGTCTAGCCACCTCGCTTGCTGTGCCCCTCTTCGTCTTGTTCCTACCGGATTCGATGCGAAAACCATTTTTGCAGGATAGTTGTCCAGCATTCTAGCAACATGTCCTGCCCAACGTATCCGTCCAGCTTTAACCACTTTCTGAATAGTTGGTTCGCCGTAGATACGCGCGATCGCGTGATTCATTCTTCGCCTCCATACACCGTTTTCTTGCACTCCGCCAAAGATGGTTCTTATCACCCGTCGTTCGAAAACTTCGAGTGCTCGTAGGTCCTCTTCTAGCATTGCCCACGTTCCATGCCCGTAGAGGACAACCGGTCTAATTAGCGTCTAATTTGTACAGTGTGCACTTTGTACGGGGGCTCAGATTGTTCGACCGCAAGTGTTTGTGGAGACGACGTAGTAGGCCCGACTTCCGCTGATAATACGCCTTTTAATCTCACGGCTGGTATTGTTGTCCTCTGTTGCCAGTGAGCCAAGGTATACAAACTCGTCGACCACGGTACTGCCCAAGCGGGCCCAGTCGCGCTCGGTCCCGCCCACCAGCATATACTTCGTTTTAGACGTATTTATCTTCGATCCAATCTTCTCTGCTTCGCGTTTTAGTCTGATGTACTGATCTTCCACCGCCTCAAATGTTCTGCCGACAGCATCCACGTCGTCAGCATAGCAGATAAATTGACTGGATTTATTTATAAAATCGTGCCCCGCATTTCGATCACCGCTCGTTTTATAACACCTTCAAGCGCAATGTTGAATAGCAGGCAGGAAAGAGCATCTTCTTGTCGAAGTCCCCTGCGAGATTCGAATGGGTCCGACAAGCCACCCGAGATTCTCACACAGCACTGGATCCCATCCATCGTAGCCATGATGAGTCTAGTAAGCTTACCCGGAAAGCCGTTTTCGTCCAAAATTTTCCACAGCTCTTGAGGGTTTACGCAATCATATGCGGCTTTGAAATCGATGAATAATTGATGCGTTGGGACCCGGAATTCGCGGTACTTCTGGAGGATCTGCCGCAGGGTGAAGATTTGGTCTGTTGTAGACCGACCCTCTAAGAAGCCGGCCTGGTAACTTCCCACAAATCTATTGGCTATTGGCGATAGTCGATGAAAGAGGACTTGGGACAGCACTTGGTAGGCGGCTTTCTTGTAGATAGGGCAGATAACCCCGACTTTCCACTCCTCCGGTAGTCGTTCCGTATTCGGGGCTTGATCGGCCACCACCCGATCACTATAAAAGCTGTGTGTATTGCCGCAGCTCTGGTAGATGGTATGACCATCTCTATACGTACGTACCATCGTTACTTTCCAGCATACTTCCTGCAGTGCTACGATGTCGAACTTGCCGCTCTTCACTTCTTTAGAAAGCACGTGGGTACTTCCGGGGAAATTTAGATACCGACAGTTCCATGTTCCTAATTTTCAATCATTAGTCCGTTTTCGTCGCCTAGGTCTTTGCCGATTGTTCCGATTAGAGTTATTATTACTTACGGAGTCCATTGCTTTGATTTTTTAGACTTGCAAAGCCCGCAACCAACCCGACAGTATCGCCGGAGAGCCAATGAGGGTCGAAGGAGCCCTTCTCCGTTGTCAGCATACGACCTTGGCTTCCACCGGAATTGGTTACCCGATCTCCACCAAAGTTGCTCGTATCCCGGCTGATACCACGAGAAGGTAGGGGTAGGAATTGATAGGTAAGAGGCTGTGGACCACTGTGGGGTCTATTTTATGCTCAGTGCGGATTGTGACTATTGGCGGTGATTATCTGGAAGTGGTTGATGAGTTCGTAATACGAGTAAGAAGATCCAACTATGCATTCAACCTACTTTTCCCTCCACAAGTCGCTCCAATCAAGAAGCGATTTATAAAACGCTGATTAGACCGGTAGTCCTCAACGAACTTGAGAGTGTGACTTTGCTGACGGCAGACATACCTGCACTTGCCGTATTTGAACGAAAGGCGTTGCGAACTATTTTTGGCGGAGTACAAACGGAAAGCGAAGAGTGGCGGAGGCGTATGAATCACGAGCTACTTGCACTGCTTGGAGAGATTCCCATCGTATACGAAAGTGGCGAATGTTGGGAGACTATACAGTGGGCCGGCCTTGTCGCGTATATGCCGGACGAGTTTGCAGTTAAATCCGTGCTCTTTAAGAACCTCATCGGCACCGTGAAAGGGCAGGGTCCAACGTGCTAGATGGTTCGCACAGGTCGAAGCCAACTTGCGTGTGTCGAGGCGCTTAACGAACTGGCGACGAGTACTCGAGGACCGAGTACAATGGATAAGAATTCTTGATCCGGCAAGAGCCACCCCGGCTCTCTGCTAGTAGGAGTAAGCAGCCGTTTTTGACATTTAATCAAATTGCGTTACAAAAAATGTTAAAGTAACCCGATTAGTAATCAATTGCACCAAGTTAAGAAATATTGGGCAATTGTCAAACAGAAGTTGAAGAAGTGGAAAGGTGACAGAGCGTCCAAAATATGCTAAGTGGTATTCAAAGAAAAGTTCGAGATTTTATTAAAACCAAGTCAGAACTGAATTTCATTTTGAGTACTAATTAACATGATTTCAGATAGATCCGTCTCTAGACCCAGATATTAAATGACGCAAGCTTTATGTGGATATTCTAATTACTACTGTTACGTGACGTTTTCTCCATAGAAAGTAGAATATTTCTTGTATAGTGACGCATGTAAATAAGTAATATTGCCTCCAATAAGTTTTTCCCACATTTCACGTTTAGTTTTTCATATGAGACAGCTATACTTTTATGGGCCGTAGACCGGTGATATAAAAATGTGTGAAAACGTCTTCTTTAATTAATTTTTTGCACACAGTTAGCTGACCTAAAACTAGCACTAATCTACTGTTTTTAGATCTTCTCAAAGCTATCAGACTCTACCAGCTTCAATAAAGCTGGGTAGAAGGCCACCCGACCTGTGGCTAGAGAACGAGGTGGAAATCCACTGAGGAAGCAAAACTTATTAGCTTGCTCGAAGAAGAATATTTTCCGCAAATCAATTTGCCACATTCTCGAAGGTGAAATGATATAAGTCTAGGACCACCCAAGAAAAACTTTCCGGCGAAGATTTCTTATGCTAATCTTAAGGTTAAGAGGGGAAATTATTGTTCGGTCTGACAACCGGGAATATAGCTGTGACGAAATACCGATCCGATCCGATCCGATCCGATCCGAGGGCTGTGCATCATTTTATTTTTCTGGCAACAAAGGAACAACTGCAGAATGCACTGTATATGGTATAGTAAAACCTGTCACCTTGGACCTTAAAAGGTCCCAAGTTCTACGCCGACCGCCCGCCCGCCCGGTAAACGAAAAGAATTCGTCATAGCAGTGCAGTCAGTGGCTTGAATAGGGAATGTCTCGCACAGTTCGAGGCCGCCTGCCAAGTTCAGACTTCAGACTCGATTGAAATTATTGTTGTCGGATCTTGAAAAGAGGCACCTTTTTCCATTTTATGTCGGAGCATCTGTAGAAATTGCTTGTAACTGATATTTTTACGACAACAGCTTTTAAATTAATCTGTTAAACTAAACTATCCACGTGAAATTATTGGCTCAACCTAATATGGGCTCAACTACCTAGAAGAAAATAACCTCAACTTTGGCTGACAAGATGAGATGAAAAGATTACTGAAACTGAATCGTTAGTTCTATTCATCGGTTATCAAGCCCAGACGCGAGAGAAGCGGTACAATTGCGTGCAATTAACGACCTTCGCCTTCGTGTGAAGGTTGAAGAAGGAGCAAAAGCCAGCCTTTATTTCGCGCATGAACCGCCGAATAATCAGCCACAATCAGCAAGGGTCAGAAAGTTTGCCAAAAAATCTGAAGAACTGAAACGGGTTTTGTGTTGCCATAAAAGGTAGCACCATTCTTCTCGGGAGCCATTGTTTGTTTGCATAGTTCTTTTCAAATTTTTTCTGCTCCGGACCCGAGGACCCGAGGACGATCACAATGTGTAACATTTTAATTAGTTATCAAAAATACCAATAATGATGGTTCCCGTTAGAACCGATCTGACCCTGTCGGGACGCGGAGCGTCTGCACGGCGAGAAAAATCATCGTAAAATTATTTCTTTTTTTTTCGCCTGAACTGACCTTGTCGTTTGATTTATGGAAGGAAACAAAACAAAACAGTTTCCATTTTCGACCGAAGAACTACTGTTTCTGTCTGTCGATCCTCCCGCGGGGAGGTTTCGATTTCCAGCCGATTCGATCGGTAAGCACTAGCAGGCAGTGTCGCGGTTCATCATCCCGGCCGGCCGGCCGGCCACGGTGGTTTGTGCGGGGCTTGGAAATTTTGCCAGCCATTGTTTGCGGGCATCCAACGGGATATTCAGCCGCTGCTGTTGCCGAGACCTTATCTAATGGCCGTCGATCTTTAGTGCTAATCCGACGTGTTACGCAATCTAGATTAAAACACAACACGCTCCGAGCGAGCGGCTTGGCACGGACGGCACGGCTTTAGCGTGGCCCTCGTCTAGTCTAAAAACTAAATAGAAGTAGCGGTTCTGTTCGGGGCGCGCAACGCGCAGAGGTCTCTTCTTCTGCAGTGCTGCTTGTTTGTTGTTGGTTTACTGGATGAGCGAAGATAGTGTGGGGGGGGGGGAGGAAGCGGTTATGCGCTTTCAATGCCCCCCTCCCTATGTCGGCGGGTAGGAAGGGTGGTACCTAGTTGAGCAACTAACTGGAAAGAATAGCTGCGCGAAAAGAGGGGAAAACTGCGCTGCTGCCGCGGGTTCAATAATGTGTAAATCACTCAACAGATCCAGGCGAAGGGTTTTGTTCGTGTAGCATTGCAGTAGCATTCTTGGTTCGCAATCAGCAGGAAAAGTTACAAGAAAATAAAATTAATTTTAAACCGTAATCAATCGTAGAATCTGGGCAGGTAAAACGGTTTGTTTGGCTTGTCGGTTTAATCTTCGCTTCGAAAAGATGTTCAACAACCGACCGACCGACCGACCAACGGTCGGCTGAGGCTGAGAGGAAGAATTTTCTAGATAACAGCACAATGGTCCTGTGATCCTCTCGTCTTACCGCCTTACCATCTTACCATCAACATCAGCATTCCAACGCACTGATCTGCCAATTTGCAGCTTTTGACACACACGGGATCGCACACCGCATCTTCCCCGGTGCTGCTCGAAGGCTGAACGAACGAACGATCTATAAATAGAAGAAGTTCCAGTACCAGGTACATGCAACAACAACAGCAAACAGCACAGTGACCTTTGCCGGGGCCGAAGCGAAAAAAAAAACGCTCGACTCGACCAGGTCGGAATGCCAGAGCAGCCCCAAAAGCCGGTTCAGATTTCGGCGCGGTTCGAAATTGCAAGTAAAACGAACATAAAAAGCCAGATAATATGAAAAGTCGACCATATGTGAGTTGCGTTGCGCGCCTTTCAATCTCCTAGCTCCTAGCTAGAGCGAGAGGCAGGCAGAGCTCAAGGGGTCCCAACATGGGAATTCATTAATAATGGATCGATGATTTTTCCTCGCTTTGGCCGCTGCAAGTTGCCGGGGTTCAGCCACCGACCGACCGACAGGCCGCTCCGGAGTGCGTTCGTTAGAGTGAAAGGGAAGGCGCGACAGGGCGCAGATAAAGCGCGCGATAGGGCATCGAGAAAAGTGCTCTCAAGTTCAGGTTAATTTGTACATTTTGGCAACTCACATCATCGGCCGTCGGAGGTCTACTAGAACTGAACCGGGCTCCGCTGATGATGCGCGCGGGACGACAAGGCGCGGAGGGAGCCTTCCTGCGTGGAAGGTTATTTTATTTTTACAGTTAGCGAAAATATAAACACATGCTGATGGTGTGTGCTCTGGTGCTCTGGAGCTGGAGGTTTCTTTGCCTTTCATGTTGTACTTCGCCAATGCCCTGACGGCGAGAGACCTGGGAGCGTCGGGTCAGCGGGTTCAGCGAGTTCGGCAGGTCAATTTCTGGGGATTTCACATTTTAACGCCAGCCGAACGGCTGGTAAGTAAGAGCAGGGAAGCAGGGAAGACGTGCGGTTTGTTACGATTCAATGTCACGGCCTCGACGGATTGACGGACGAACGAGAAACGATCTCCGGAGGGTCATAAAAAAGAATCGTTTTTAGCAATCTTTTGACGGCAGATTATGGCAATAAAAAATCGATTCAATTAGGCTCGATGGGGTTATAATGAGGACCCGTTTCGATTGGGGATAAGTGGTGTATGGCAACAGAAAAAAAATGCACTTCTCTGATGCTATCTGCGGGACATCGGACACTTAACGGTTGTTTTGCCGCGGGAGAAATCAACCGCCATCCTTCAGCTCCTTTTCCATTATATCAGGAATTTGTTGGTCGTTTCAAACTTTTTCTTTGATTGCTATCGCAATTTTTTGCAGTAGATTTCAGAGTTTCGCTGCAGCGAAAGAAGCGAAAACGAACGAAATTATCACTAAAAGATATCGCCTGATTATATTATAAACTTGACTGTTTCGAACCCGACAATCCCACGGTGATTTTTTTTTCTTCTTCAACCACGAACGAACCGCATTGAGATGTTACTGTAATTGGGCGGAAATTAGCATTTAAACAGCCAAACATTTCCGTACTAAATGTCAGTGGGTTATCATGAACCGAAAACACAGGACAGGAAGTGCCTAGTCATTTTAACACATAATTTTTGACTATCGAGCAGCGTCCATGCTCGAACGATTAGCCATAATTGCCCTTTTAAAGGAATCATGAAAAATGCACTTCACTCTAGCTGGGCAAATGTTTCGGGGGAGGAAGCGGAGCGGTGATTCGGCTCGTTGTTGGGTTTGGCCTTCAGTCCTTACGAGACTATTCGGAGCAAAGCATAAAACAAAAAAACTAGAAGGTATACAGCCCTAAGGGTTGTACGAAAGGGTGACGTAGGACTATATCAGATCATTAGATCCTTTGTAAACTAACGTAGACTGCATGCCGTGCCAACAAATTTCTTGCGAACGCGATTAAACGTAGTCCAATTTGATTTCTGTGTCATATCGTAAATTCTTTACGACCAGACGATTAAACCAAGGCGAATTTGATATCTGTGTTAGAAAAGGTAGCAGGAAAGCAACAAGTTGTGTTCTTGATTTAGGTAAATTGTTTCCAAATGCACATAGAAATAGCCCTGAAATCTATTGAGGATTGAACGTATACAATGTTACTACTTTGGTAGATGTTACGTACAACGTATGTAGCATGTATATATGCTGCATATAGCATATGCGAAACATATGCGGTCGTGTCTTGTACACAACCCCTTTTTAATGTTGTAATATTGAAATTTAATGTTTTTTCGCTGTACATTTTTATTCGGGTCGTCATCAATTTCCCAGGCCTCTAAAAATCGCAAATCGCTTTCGAACTGGTAGAGTCTTCTTGCTCGTTTAGACGAAGACTATTTAAATTTGCTTCTAAAAACCAGACTGGAGGATAAAAGTGGGGAGCTGACAAGGGAAGTAGATGTTCCTACTGAAAATGAATTTTATTTTTTGCGTTTTGGGAATTTCTATTACGATAACAAATGTAAAAGGAACTGGGACACTAAGTGGTCCCGATTAAGGTTCGGCGCTCAACATTTTGCTTAATAAATTATGGTAGACTTGGATTCACGGCGGACCAATTGTTTCCTGACACTTTCCTGGTACTTTTCTTGCACTTTCGTAACACTTTTCTGCCGCTTTTCTGACACTTCTGACATTTTTCTCAAATTTTTCTGACACTTTCCTGGCACTTTATGATACTTTCTTTCACTTTAGTGGCTCTTTTGAACACTTTTCTTATTTTTTTCTGACACATTTTGGAATCTTTGTTGACATTCTGCAGACACTTTCCTGCTACTTTTTTGAAAAGTGCTAAAAGACTGCTAGAAAAGTATCGGAAAAGCGTTAAAAAGTGTCGAGAAATGGTAGAAAAATGTCAGCCATAATTCCGACACTTTTCTAACGCCTTTCCGATACTTTCTCAGCGCTCTTCTGGCACTTTTCTGCCAGTTTTTTAATTCATTTATGAACCTTGCCTAATACTTTGCTGATAGTTTTCTGACACTTTTAAGATACTTTTCAACACTTTTCTTATGCTTTTTTGATACTTTTACAAATCTTTTCTGGCAATCTGCTGACTTTTTTGGCACATTTATGACGCTTTCCTTACACTATTCTGTTACTAATGTGATACTTTTCTGATACTGTTTTGACTTGTTTGGTGCTTCCTGTCACTTTTCTGCCTCTTTTCTCAGACTTTTCTAACGCTTTTCTGATATTTTCCTGGCACTTCTTAGAAACATTCCTGACACTTTTCTAACATTTTTCTAACACTTTACAGACATTTTCTGTCGCTTTCTTGGCACTATTCTTGTGCTTATCTGACAGTCTCTGTACATTTGTCCAACACTTCTCTGATACTTGCCATTTTGGGTTAGGTTGTGTTTTTTATCGACTGGATTCAATTGTAACTGTTAATATTTGGCACGGCAGTCTTCGGAGAAATTTATCAAGACTGAAACAGAACAAAATACTAAATGATATTACCCCTTGGAAAAGCAACCAACAAAGTAACATCGGGAAAACATCAAATTTCGGTCTTGATAAATTTCTCCGAAGACTGCCCTGCCAACTATTAACACTTCTCTGATACTTTCATGAATGTTTTATGAAATTTTTCTGTCGCTTATCTGACACTTTTCTAACAAATTTTCTAACACTCTTCTGACTCTTTTCTGGCATTCTCTTGACATTTTTCTGACACTTCTCTGACGTTTTCTGACGCTTTTCTAACACTTTTATGAAACTTTTCTGACTCTTTCCTGACACTTTTCGGGCACTTTTCTGTCGCTTTCCCGGAAGTCTTCTGGCACTTTTCTGTCATTTTCCTAAAAAATTTCTGTCACATTCTTAAAACTCCTCTCATGCTTTTCAGGCACTTTCCCGACATTTTACTGGCATTTTCTTACACTTTCCTGACTCTTTTCGGGCACCTTTCTGTTGCTTTCCTGGCAATTTTCTGACACTCTTCTGACACTTATCTGACATTTTCTGACAATCTCTTGACATTTTTCTGATACTTTTCTGACACTTTTCTGTCATTCTCTTGACATTTTTCTGACTCTTTCCTGACACCTTTCGGGCACTTTTCTGTCGCTTTCCCGGAACTCGTCTGGCACTTTTCTGTCATTTTCACAAAAAAAAAATCTGTCACATTCCTAAAACTTCTCATGGTTTTTTGACGCTTTCCTGACATTTTACTGGCATTTTCTTAAACTTTCCAGACTCTTTTCGTGCACCTTTTTGTCGCTTTCCTGACACTTTTCTAACATATTTTCTGACACTCTTCTGACACTTTTCTGATACTTACCTGACTTTTCCTGACATTCTCTTGACATTTTTCTGACACTTTTCTGATATTTTCTGACATTTTCTGACGCTTTTCTAACATTTTTATGAAATTTTTCTGACTCTTTTCTGTCACTTTTCGGGCACTTTTCTGTCGCTTTCCCGGAACTCTTCTGGTACTTTTCTGTCATTTTCCTAAAAAAATTCTGTCACATTCTTAAAACTCCTCTCATCCTTTTCTGACATTTTACTGGCATTTTCTTACACTTTCCTGACTCTTTTCGGGCACCTTTCTGTTGCTTTCCTGGCACTTTTATAACAAATTTTCTGACATTCTTCTAACACTTATCTGACACTTCTCTGACATTTTCTGATAATTTCTTGAAATTTTTTTGATACTTTTCTGTAGTTTTTCTGACTCCTTCCTAACACTTGTTTGACAAACTTCTGGCACTTTCTTAACACTCTTTTGACATTTTCTGACTCTTTTCTGACATTTACTGACATTCTCTTGACATTTTTCTGACACTTGTTTGACATTTTCTGATGCTTTTCTAACACTTTTATGAAATTTTTATGACTCTTTTCTTACACCTTTCGGGCATTTTTCTGTCGCTTTCCCGGAACTCTTCTGGCACTTTTCTGTCATTTGCCTAACAATTTTCTGCCACATTCTTAAAAATCCTCTCATGCTTTTCTGACACTTTCCTGACATTTTACTGGCATTTTCTTACACTTTCCAGACTCTTTTCGGGCAGCTTTCTGTCGCTTTCCTGGCACTTTCCTGTCACTCTTCTAGCACTTTTCTTTCACTTTCCTGTCATTTTCGTGACACTCTGCTGACACTATTTTGATTCTATTCTGAGACTTTTATGACGATTTTCTGACACTTTTCGCATTTTTCTGTAGCTTTTCTGACTCTTTCCTAACACTTGTTTGACAAACTTTTGGCACTTTCTTGACACTCTTTTGACATTTTCTTGACACTTTACTGACACTTTTCTGACACATTTTTGAAAGTATTCTGACACTTTCCTGATATTTTCAGACACGTTTCTGACAGTTTTTCAACGCTTTTCTGATATTTACTTGACACTCGTCTGGCACTTTCCGAGCACTTATTTGGTACCTTCTCAACACTTTTGTGATACTTTCTTGATACATTTTTGAAGCTTTTCTGACTGATGTACCTTTGAACCATAGAGGCGCTGGACAAAAGGAGCCTGCACAATTCCCTTATTAAGCGCGCGACGTATCTCCAAACTGCACCATCGCTTTTTATAGACACAAATTGTGCCTCTTCCTCGATTTATTGTAATCCAACCACCGAATTGAGATGTTTTAATCTAACTCGTTTTACTCACGGGACGACGAAACTGTACAGGCATTTGCGACTTACAAGGCAGTGCACGTGACGTTATTCGTCCGTTAGCGTATTAGCCGCGATTCTCAACGCAGAACTTCGGGTTGAAGGCTCCGAACCTACACTCAAAATGATTTTCACATCGAAATTACGGGAAAAGTTATATGAATATTTTCCATCCAACTTTTCCAGTACTATTTACGTGAATTTCACGTAGTTTGCATTAGTATGCGTGCATTTACGTAGAAATCAGATGGATGTTATTGTATTTTCCAACAATGTTCAACTGAAAGTCACGTAACCCCCTGTAGAGAAATTTACGTGATTTTTCACGTGGAAAGGATTTTGCGTGTACAGCGATGTCAGATCTATGGATTTTTGTGCATGCTTAAATTTGGGACCCTTCAATTTTGTCTATTTCTGTGAATTTAGAATAGAGCAGCAGACTTCAAACAAAGAATACTTCATATAATATTCATATTATATACATGATTAGACTGGATAGTTTCTCTGATCTCGAGTAAAAGAGTGGGTCCCAAATTTATCTGGCATCGCTGCGTTCCTATCGGATAGACTACCCTCGTGTTTTAGTCTTGACCTTGAAATGAGATCGGGGATATTAGGGACGGTAAAAGAAGGTGATGAAATTTTAAAGTGAACAAGAAAGAAACATTTCTGACACATTTTCCAATGTTTTTGACAATCTGCTGACTTTTTTAGCACATTTATGACGTTTTCCTGACACTTTTTTCGCATTTTTCTGTAACTTTTCTGACTCTTTCCTGACACTTTCCTGTCACTTGCTTGATACTTTTTTGAAAATTTTCTAAAATTTGTTTGGCACTTTCTGACACTTTTCTGCTGTTTTTCCGACACATTTCTAACGATTTGCTGATACTTTACGGATACTTTCTTAATATTTTTCTGATACTTTGCTGACACTTTTGAGGCCCTTTTCTAAGACTTCTTTTAAACTTTTCCAGTCCTTTTTCGATATCTTCCAAGCACTTTTCTGACACTTTCCTGGAAACAACACTTTTCTGACATTTTGCTAACATTTTTCTGACACTTCACAGACAATTTTGTGTCGCTTTCTCGGCACTATTCATATGTTTGTCTGACACGCCTCTGATACTTCCTTCTAAGTTTTAAGAATTTTTTCTGTCGTTTACCTGATACTTTTCTGACACATTCCTGAAATTTTTCTGACATTCTTCTGACATTTTTTGACACTTTTGATGAAACTTTTCTGACTCTTTTCGGGCACTTTTCTGTTGCTTTCTCGGAACGCTTTTCGCACTTTTTTGTTATTTTCCTGAAATTTTTCTGTAACATTTTTAAAACTCCTCTGATACTTTTCTGACACTTTCCTGACATTTTACTGGCATTTTCTTACACTTTCCAGACTGTTTTCGGGCACCTTTCTGTCGCTTTCCTGGCACTTTCCTGTCACTCTTCTAGCACTTTTCTTTCACTTTCTTGACACTCTGCTAACACTTTTTGGATTCTATTCTGAAACTTTTATGACGTTTTCCTGGCACTTTTTTCGCATTTTTCTGTAGCTTTTATGGCTCTTTCATGACGCTTTCTTGTCACTCGTTTGACAAACTTCTGGCACTTTCTTAACACTCTTTTGACATTTACGTGACACTTCTCTGACACTTTTCTGATACCCTTCTGACACTTTATTCAACACGTTTATAAGTGTATTCTGATACTTTCCTATCCTTTATCGACGTCTTCCAAGCGCTTTTCTGACACTCTTGACACTCTTTAAAAACATTCCTAACAGTTTTCTGACACTTTTCAGACAATTTTCTGTCGCTTTCTTGGCACTATTCTTTCGCTTATCTGACAGTCTCTTTACATTTTTCCAACACTTCTCTGATACTTTCTTGATAGTTTAATGAAATTTTTCTTTCGCTTGCCCGACACTTTTCTGACACTCTTCTGACATTTTTCTGACACTTTTCTAATATTTTTATGAAGCTTTTTTGACTCTTTCCTGACACTTTTCTGTCGCTTTCTCGGAACTCGTCTGGCACTTTTCTGTCATTTTCCTGAAACTTTTCTGTAACATTCTTAAAAATCTGGAAACGCTTTTCTGATACTTTCCTGAGACTTTTCTGACACTTTTCAACAATTTTCTTATGCTTATTTGGCACTTTTTCAAATCTTTTCTGACAATCTGCTGACTTTTTTGGCACATTTATGATGCTTTCCTGACACTTTTCTGTTACTAATATGATACTTTTTTGTGAAAGTTTTCTAAAACTTGTTTGGCACTTTCGGTCACTTTTCTGAGACATTTCTAACGCTTTTCTGATAATTTTCTGACATTTTCCTAATATTTTTCTGAAATTTTTCTAATACTTTGCTGACACTTTTCTGAGACTTTCCTGGCATTGTACGGTCGTTTTTTGTCCCTGGTTTGATAAACTTCTGGTACTTTCTTAACACTCTTTTGACATTTTCTAGACACTTTTGTGACACTTTTCTGACACATTTATAAATCTATTCTGTCACTTTCCTAGCCTTTTTCTTTTCTAGCCCTTTTTCGACATCTTCCAAGCGCTTTTCTGACACTTTTCTGGCACTCTTTAGAAACATTGCAAACAGTTTTCTGACACTTTACAGACAATTTTCTGTCGCTTTCATGGCACTATTCTTGCGCTTATCTCACAGTCTCTTTAGAATTGTCCAACACTTCTCTGATATTTCCTTGAAAGTTTTATGAAATTTTTCTTTCGCTTACCTGACACTTTCCTAACTAATTTTCTGACACTTTGCTGACATTCTCTTGACATTTTTCAGACATTTTCCTGACATTTTCTGACGCTTTTCTAACATTTTTATGAAACTTTTCTGACTCTTTTCTGACACTTTTCGAGCACTTTTCTGTCGCTTTCCCGGAACTCTTCTGGCACTTTTCTGTCATTTTCCTAAAAAAAAATCTGTCACATTCTTATAACTCCTCTCTTGCTTTTCTGACACTTTCCTGTCACTCTTCTAGCACTTTTCTTTCACTTTCCTGTCACTTTCTTGACACTCTGCTGACACATTCCTGAAACTTTTCTAACACTTTTATGAAACTTTTTTGACTCTTTCCTGACACTTTGCGGTCACTTATTTGACAAACTTCTGGCACTTAATTAACACTCTTTTGACATTTTCTTGATTTCTTGACACTTTACTGACACTCTTCTGACACTTTTATGACATATTTTTGAATGTATTCTGACACCTTGCTGATATTTTTCAGACACTTTCCTGACAGCTTTTCAACGCGTTTCTGATAGTTACCTGACACTCCTGTCTGGCACTTTTCCCCTACTCTTCCCTGGCACTCTTCTGGTACCTTCTGAACACTTTTGTGATCTTTCTTGATACATTTATGAAACTTTTCTGACACATTGCTGGGACTCTTAACGCACTTGTGTCGCACTTTCTTTAACTTATGTTGCGAAATATGAAATCAAAAAGTAAAAGACTAAAATCTGAAAAACAAGCAGTCCAGAAACGAAAACTAAGTGGAAATTTACTTTTGCTGCTAAGCGATTCATAATAGCTCCCTGCAATGTTCAGCAAATTTATTCAACTCTAAAAGACAATTAATGTGAAATCCACGGCTAAGTTCCAGTTCCAGGCTTCTAAACACATAACATATAATAACTTTTTGTTGAAAAGAGATAGAAGGATAATTTCTTCGACAAAGTTGTAGCTAAAGATTATATAAGTAACTTTGCCAAAGACATAGTAGGCGTATTTTTTATAGTTTCTATCTCACAGGGCGTTTTACATAAAGACCTCTCAAAAAGCACTTTTTCGCTAATTACTTCAAATTTGTTGGTTTTATTGCATCATAATGTTTTACAAAGTTGTTTCTTTTATCAAAAGACATATTTTTGCAGAACATCGCATGTTGAAAACTCGTAGGTATAACGAGTTTTAACGTTTTTCCTGTGATTTCTTAGTCTTTTTCAGCTTCAAGTGTGAAGCCAAACTGTAACTTGGTCGTTGATTTCACATTAATTGTCTTTTAGAGTTGAACAACTTTGCTGAACATTGTAGGGAGCTATTTTGAGCCACAAAAAAATTTCCACTTGATTTTCGCTGCTGGACCACTGTGCATTGGTAGGGAAGTGGTAAAATAAAAATTAAAACAGAATTTGCAAATGACAAAATTTTGAGTGAAAGCTTGCGAGTATATGAAAGACAATTAATAAAAATTAAGATATCTGAATTTTAACAAATGAGGAAAGTAAAAAAGCTAGTTTAACATACACAAAGTGTATGTGTATGTAAGTGAATTTGAAGCAAAGCAAAGCAAAGCCTAGATGCTATATTCAGTTATCGAAACTGGACCTTCTGTTTTTATGTGACAGCTTTCGCAGCCAGCTGTTAGAGGACCGGACAATTGCGGGGCCGGCGCTACGATCCTATTGACTCTAACAGCCCCTTTGAGTCGAAATTCGAACAGTCGACGACTGGCTTATTAGACCAGCATCGTACCTCGAGACCAACTTGGAGGCATAAGCGGCTTGAAACGGTACTTAAAAAAGTTAAGAGAATCTACAATAAGGATAATTGAAGATAGAAACCGAACAAAAAAAAAAGACACAAAAGAACGAACATAGAGCAAAATGAAACAATAAATGTTGTAACACGCAGAGAATAAAATTAAGTTTAAAGCCACAGAAATAAGGAGCAATAATACCCAAATACACTGCCACTGCAAATGGGACAAATCAGTGCAGAAAAAAAGTGAAAATAATTGTGCAGGGTGAAAAAATGAAAACCGTACATAATTCGAGTAATTAGAGATTTATATTTCTGTAAAAAGAAGATACTCAATCAACGGGCAAAACAATAGGATAGTAAAGTTTTTTTTCTCCGCCGATAGGCGGTAAGAACTACGGTGCCGTAGAAAGGATGCTGTAAAACGAATACACAGAATACCGAAACAAAAGCTCGCAAGACAAAACAGACAAGACAGAAGCGAAGAGGAGCGATAGAGTGCAATAATAAGTATTCAAGTTCAGGGCATATAAATGAGGCTCTGATTCACGACACAACAGCAGACGGGATATGACATACACACCACCGAATAGGAATGCCCACAGAGCTTTGAAGCAAAGCGAAAGCAAAAGCTAGCAAGCAAGCAAGCAGGCACAGCCTGCGGGGAAAAATCGGAAGCACACGCCAAATAAGTAGAATGTTTTTCTCAATTCAAGATCGATAGTTTTTTTTTTTCAAATCATATTATCGAGGAAGCCTCCCCGTTTTTGTTGTTGTTGTTGTTACTTACGTTTGCGGTACGATTAAACTTCTTTATTATATTTGTTTCACTTTTTTTTCGAGGAAGCTTGAAGCATTTTACAAGCTACAACATTCTTTTGATAGTCTCGATCATTTTTGCGTTTTTTTTCTTCTTCTGGGAGATGATGTGATGTTATCTAGCTAGCCTAGCTAGCCTAGCTAGCGTTTGTTTTTCTTGCGTGTTGAAGCTTTACGGTTGTGAACTTGTAAAGGAATGCTGTTTTTAACTGTAATTATGCGTTTCTGTTGCAAATTTTTTTCTGATTTTTGTTACTGTTCTTGTCTTATTGTTGATGAGTTTGACAAAGGATGCTTGTTACCCGCTTTTGTCAGATCCAGATTGGGTTCATTGTACTACAACACCGTACATTCCTTCTATGACTTTTCGTAACATCACTGAGATGCCTCAATTCATTGTTGAAGAGATACCAAACCGTAATTGAAACCATTCTCAAAAATAAGACATTTCTGCTGTGCCCCGGTGCCCTAAATTATCGTTTAATTGTGAAAGTACCTAGCATTCACCCGTAATTTCAGAATCCCACGAATATCGATCAAAACACGAATGATCGAAAGCCCACCCGCGGTCGTAACCGATTTCATTCCAAGTCAAGTCAAATTAAAGAAGACTGTGTACAATTACGCCCAACGGAATCCTTATGCCGATGGTCTCTCAAGTCAAGGTAATACGAACTCTTCCCCACCCCGCCCGAGGCGAGGGCGCAGCACAAAATTCAATTTGTCAGTTTGGACAGAGCAAAACATTATTATCGGTGAAGGTTGATCTTTTAATTTTAACGGCATTCGGCGCAAAAATAAAATGAAACGAAAAAAAAGGGTAATAATAACAATCCTTAACAAATTTTTGCCGCTTCTGCCACCGGAATGCGAGGTCAACCTCAGTCGCAGCAGGGCTTCCCGAGGTTGGTCGCCCCGAGGGCTGATGCTATTTTTAGCAGCACCTGAAAAGCGCCCGAAATTGCCTTTCTCTTCGGCGCGGTGGTTAAAAACCTCCATGCATCTGAGAGAGAGAGAGAGCCAAAAAAAAAGAACCCGAACAAAACGCTGATTGGCGACTTCCTCGCGTGGGACAGGGCAATCCGAAAGGGGCCGATATTTGAGTCGAATTTATCGGTTCGTGAAAGTAGTTCGCACTACTCAGGTGGGCCCTGTGTTATAACACTTGTCCGTGACAGTTACAGTTATCCCTTCGACTAAGGGAGAGCAATCTTAAGGTATCAATATCTGACCAACCACACACAGCCCCAACAATAGAACCGCGATCAGGCAAAACGCAACCTTCCATCAGCACACCCAGCAGGCATTCAGGCAGCTCATATGTATCCGTGTGTGCCGTTATAATTTTTCCTCCGTCGTCATAATCTCCCCGATCATGCTCGAGCGAACTTGACCGTGTGCGCCACGGTTAAGCCTCTTTTTTGCCTTTTTTTTCGATCGTTCGTTCCATTCGCTCGCTGCCAGCCTGCCAGTTCATGGTGCTTTTGAACTTGGCTTTTCCTACATACTCTGCGCTGCGCTTGACCGAGACCCCAACTCGGACTCCCAACTCAGTGGCAGTGGAATGAGCACCCAATCCAAGCTGAGCTGAGTACGAAGTACGAACAGACCTTTCACTCCCTTTTTCGTTACCGGGGAACTCATCACTCACGACCGCGCGCTCCGTTGAAGTCCATCCGTCGACATTGACCTTCCGGAATCTAGCAGCCAGCTAACGCGCACTGCTGCTACCTTGCCCGATCGGTAGGTACTTGTACCTCAACAGCAGCAGAGCGCCCCAAAGATCCAATGCCCTCTTTGGAAGTGGCGTCTTCTCTTCGGCGGGCGGGCGGGCTAGCGATCATCAGCGGACGCGGCGGGGAGGATCGGTTTTCTCAGTTTTTGTTTTCTTGTCGTGTGCCTCTGTCGTTTGCGCCGAGTGCATGGAAAACTGTGGAGAAAGAACTCAACCTGCTGCGGTGAGATGAGAGTGGCAAACAGAGAGAGAGAGCACAGAGGCTGTCATTCTGAGTCGTCCGACAGCGATCGATTGAGTGTCGATCGATGGGCTCAGGGTTCTCACAGTGGGCTGGGAATAAAAAATTATGAACCTCCACTTAAAGATAATGTAACATGAAATTATCTTCATGCTTTCTTACATTTTTATAACATTTTCTAAAAAAAAAAATTTGTTCAACGAGGCTTGTTCCAAGAGTTTTTCAAATTAGCGGCGACGGAGAAAATTGAAAAAGTTTTTTTTGGGAAAAAGTAACCGCATTAACTGCATTAGAGGGAAATATTTTGCGATATTCTAGGACCTTTTTGACATATATTATACGATAATTCTAGAAAATGCCCTTCTGCTACCAGCAGAATCGAAGGATAACTGCAACCGCGGCAGTTAATAAATTCACTAACCTCTTATTTCGGTTAGTCTTAATTTAACCTTTTTTGAGGGGGGATATGTGGATCTGTGATGAATTTTCAACAAGATTTTAACGCTTTTTAAAAACTTACTGTTGATTTTTAGGAGTAATTTTTATGATTTTTTTTATGACTTTCATGACATTTTAAAAACAATTGTTTGAATGTTCTATTGACTTCTTTTGTTTTTCCTTATATCTCACCGATGTTTTCTGACACTCTTCTGACAGTTTTCTGACATTCTCTTGACATTTTTCTGACACTTTTCTGACATGTTCTGACGCTTTTCTAACATTTTTATGAAAATTTTCTGACTCTTTCCTGACACTTTTCGGGCACTTTTCTGTCGCTTTCCCGGAACTCTTCTGGCACTTTTCTGTCATTTGCCTAACAATTTTCTGTCACATTCTTAAAACTCCTCCTTTCCTGACATTTTACTGGCATTTTCTTACACTTTCCTGACTCTTTTCGGGCACCTTTCTGTCGCTTTCCTGTCACTCTTAGGGCACTTTTCCCTCACTTTGCTGTCACTTTTTTAACACTCTGTTGACACTTTTTTGATTCTATTCTAAACGTTTTCCTGACGTCTATACGTTTTCGTTTCGCATTTTTCTGTAGCTTTTCTGACACTTTCCAGACAAATATAGATTAAAAAAATGTAAAAGACTAGAATTTGAAAAATAAACAGCAGAAAAACATTAAGGGAAGTAGACCAAGCTCGTGTTTGTAGTCTTGACCTTGAAATGCGGTCAAGCATATAATTAATATTTTTTCTTGAAACAGTGGTTCTACAATTGATAAAGGGGTGGTAGGGAAAAGTTTAACCGATGTTTTAATGTCTTCTTGATTATTTGACATTTGCTGTAGCTGCAAATCGTTTTTAACGGTTTTTATTGTCTTTTTATTTTATTTTATATTATTTTATCTTCGACTACGTTTACTTACTTATTATTTACCATTATTTATGCCTCAAACTCTTACATTAAAGATATTTGTGGACAAAGCAAAATCAAACATATCACAAACGTCACTGAAGGAATGTAAACGTACTTTAAAACTACTACTAGCACCGTAACTCGTTCTTTGAAATTGATGCTTAATAACTATGGATTCCACGGTATCTGGGACAGGAGTTCGGAGCATTCCATATTACCACCTGTAATAAGGTCGAAGATAAAAATACGCTGTCGTTTGACGCGTCTGACTGAGAGGGTATCCAAGTTAATCAGCTGGTAACGGTCTGTGTAAAAATTTACTGGACCATTTCGCTGCAGCCGACGTAAGGAGAATCGCGAAATAGTTTTTCTGAATTCGCACAATCGCAAGGATCTGCGTTACGTGACAACGAGCCCAAACCGAAACAGTATACTTCAGAATGCTGCATAAGAGAGAGAGAGAGAGAGAGAGAGAGAGAGAGAGAGAGAGAGAGCAATACTGCGTCTTGAGGCCATAAACATAAGTGAATCCAGACGCATGGCGCTGCATAAAACTAAGCACTGTGTATGCCTTAGCAGTGACTGTACTTATATGTTCGCTGAACCTCAATTTCGAGTTGACAGTAACACCTTCTAGATCAAGGATTGAGTAACACGTTCTAGACAATGCAGTCCCATGTTATATTGATGGAGAAAACCGACGACTGTACGATATTACTTTGCACTTTTTGCTATTAACGCACAAGCCGTTATCACTGCATCAGACTAGCTAGTGCAACACAATCAGCAGCAATCACTCAAAAATTTTTACAGATCGTCAGCAAAACAATGTTTCGATGATGAAAGCAGCGCAACCAGGTTATTGATTTAGATTATATATGATATAGAGTAAAAATGAGAGGGCCAAGCACACTGCCTTGTGGTGCCCCAGACGATATTTCGATTATTTTAGAACACACAGAGCTTACTGTAATGAAAGCTTTGCGGTCGGACAAGTATGAGGAAAGCTTAGAGAAAGTCCGATGTGGTTCAGTTTTTCAATAGTCTGATTGTGTGCGGCAGTGTCAAAACCTTTGGTAAAATCGAAATACAAAAAACAAATACACTTGCAGCTTAGATGTTGTAAAAGCTATTTTAATCATGTTTTAATCACGATTTTTAATTCATAATATCATACCAATGATTTGTGATAACTTGTCTTCAATTTCCGTGAGTTAAAGGGTAACCAATCGATTTTGGACCCCATCTGTAGCAATACACAATCTGGACGCATTTTTTCAGGTGTGGACATGAACCATTACTGCGACCAGTACCGTTTATACACAGCAGTAGGATTTCGATTTTGACTTTGCGCTTCGTGATTAATAAAATGTTAAAAAAAATCTAGTTGGGCAATCCCTGGCTGTATATAACACAATTGGTGGTTCAGAAATATTTACATGATTTCCATTGTTTCTTTTTCTTTTTTATTTAAATTCAGAATGTAAAGTTTAAGAAAAAATCGATGAAATTAGGCCTCGCTGCTTTGGAATGGTTCATGCTGTGCCAAACAACTCGGTTCAGCTTGCACACCGATTGTTTACGGTGATAGGTATTTACAGAAAATGGAGAACCCGAGCTCATCAAACTTATTCTAAAGTAGAGGTGATGTTCATACATAAGGGAGATAAAAAGAGAAAACCATGCATAAGGCTTTCGGACCAATGAGTCCTCCCTTGCATGGAAATCAACATACATACCAAACGGCAAATCCACGGAAACTGCACTGTACTGTGTAATGACGTTAATTAAAAATTACTCAAATATCAGGAGCCGCCACTTTTTGCTTTCCTTGATATTGAAGGAGCTTTTGATTACACGTCTTACGTTTCAATTATTACTGCTCTAAGCCTCGCGGCTTATTCTGCACAGGGCCTCGCGCCTTGTAACACCGGCTCTGAGTGCTTGCGTGTAATGTGGTTTACCCTTCTTTCAAAGCTTGCTCTACTTAATCCACGCATTTCTCACTGCCAGTACTATCTCCATTTGAAGCCTTCCCTCGCAAGGACTTATTACGTTCCTCTGGCCAACCACCAGTACACGTAACTACAGGGTGTTCAATAAGTTCGAATACAACTTCTCATCGTTGTGTAAGTGCGCATCATGTGCATTCTGTGTATTGGTATTGGTGTTAGCTTTAGCGTTATATATAGGCTAACCGACGCGCAAGGTGTCCATTTGATGCCATTTGTTATTTGTTTACCGTGCGCGATGAAGGAGTTCCGCAACGTCGTAGTAAAGTTGTTTGCGAGAGGTGAGCGACACGGCGACATATATCGGCACGGGGTGGAGCGGAATTTCATCTATAACACCATCCGTCGGTACCGCGAGACGGGCTCGGCCAAGAACCGTGCTAGATCCGGGCGGCCGCGTTCGGCGAGGACGCCAGCAGCCATCAAGGTGGTAAGGGAGCGGGTTCATCGAAAAATGAACCAATTGATCCGGAAGACCGCTGTTGGCCTGGGTGTGTCGATCGGGATTGCCCACACCATCATGGCGAAGGATCTGGGATGCAAGCCGTACAAGAAACGCAAGGTTTACGGGGTAACGAAGGCTACAACGAAAAAGAGGCTGGACAGAGCAAAACTGATAATTAAGCGGCACGCTGGGCAGGAGTTCGTATTTTCTGATGAAAAATTCTTCATCCTGCAACAGCCGCACAAAAAATGATCGGCTGTGGGCGCCGACGATGGCCACCATTCCTCCGTCCCACATAAACATCCCGCGGTTCCAGAGCGACTCGTCGGTGATGGTTTGGGGGTCGTATCCAAGCGTGGGAAGCTTCCACTGGTGTTTAACGAGAAAAACGTGAAAATCAACGTCGCGTACTATAAGACTGAGGTTCTGGAGAAGGTTGTGGGCCTGGCACTTCGTGACCTCTACGGGAAAGATCATTACGTCTTTCAACAGGACCAGCCCATACGGCGAATATCGTCCAAGCGTGGTGTCGGGAGAATTTGACTGATTTTCTCGATAAGACTTTGTGGCCTCCCAGCTACCCGGATCTTAATCCCCTGGACTTTTATGTATGGTCGTACATGCTGGCCAAGCAGAGCGAACATAAAGTGAGCACTATGGACCAATTTAAGAAGCTCATTTCCAAGATCTGGGACGAGATGCCCATGGACCAGGTGCGTGCCGCGTGTGATTCTTTTGAGAAACGTCTCAAGCTCGTTATAAAGCACAATGGGGTAAAGGTAAAGGTTCTCAATAAACACTGTTTCAATAAAAATTGACTCAGAAAAGAATATCTTGTATTTTCATTTTTTAAACACATTTTTAAAGTGTATTCGAAACTTATTGAACACCCTGTAAAACCGCACCAAATAAACAGTTCCACTTAACTCAGTATCGTTATCACAATAGATCAACTATACTGGTCGCAGTGATGAGTCTACACAAGAAAAAAAAACTCAGCATCGAATGTTCGGGAGAGCTGCAAGGGTTAGTAAGATCTAACCTACAACGAAAATGTGACGTAATCTCTCGATTACGCGGGTCTCGGACACTTCGTACGGAGTCGTGAAAAAGTCGTCACGACAATGTCGCGGTTGGGTATGAAACCAAATTATACAGATATTTTCATAATATAAAATTGAATCAACAAACAGACGCTATTTTTCACATATTTTTTCTTTTTCCAACATAAGAAAGTCAAGAAGTTTGATAAATTGTGTGAATTTTATTTCCTACTGAAACGCTTGGTATGCTAAAAAATATTTTTTTTACATTTTAAGGGGGGGGGCTACTCTGGAAAGTCGAAAAAATCAAATTTTATTTTTTTTTGCATTTTCGAGACCTTTACCTTCATAAAGGTCATGCTAAAAGAATTTTTTGATATCTGATGTAGTTGAAAAGTTACGACGAAAACTGTGGGATCACCATAAGGGAAGTGCATTGCCATACGAAACTTTAAACGCGTTTTTCTCGAGACCGAGACCATGTTTTTTCAGCTGGCGCTACGTGTATCTCAGAATCAAGTGGTCCAATTTAGCTGAATTTTTTTTTCAGCGTGTAAAAATTAATTATCCAAATTGTTACGTAGCCGTTTTTTGATATCTCAATTTTTTATGAGTTTTTAATTAGAGATATTTGATGAAAAAACATGTTTTTTAGTAAAATGGCTGCCATTTTGGTAATTTTTCGAATTTTCGAAAACCGCTACGTAACAATTTAGGTATAGACCTAAAGTTTCAAAATCATCCTTGAAATCCGTTCTTCGATACTCCGTTGGTTCCCGGCGCGTACCGCCAGCAAGGAACTGTTTTCTAGAGAGCATCAACGATGCTGGTGGCGCGTTATCACTATTCTGGTATCCAAAAAATACAAAATACATCTTCAAATATACCTTAACCAATAACCAAAATACCCCAACACTTAACTTTAATTCCAGCATCCGAAAGAAATTTACGAAAATCTATTATTTTTCGACCTTCCAGAGTAGGGTCCCCCTTAAGGCAATTTTATCAACTTTAAGAGATACTTAGCTAGTCGATGAGATCATGAGGATGATACTTTCCAGGGTGAGAAAAAATTGGGACGCAAACCAGGGCCTCATTCTCCTCTAGAAGCACAGAACCGGGATGGCTCGAGCTGTGTCAAAAATTTCTCTCCGCTGCACTTGGTCCTTAGCTATTTATCGCCAATTTGTTGAGCGTCTCGCCACACGCAGACAATGTTGCGAATCGAGCGAGAAGTCAACCATGGCTACTCCCACGCGAAAGAGTATGAGAAACATCGCATTTAACGGTTACGCCGCACAGGCAGGCGTAAAAGAAACAGCCGTCGCTGCTGTGTGAAGACATTCTGCTACTCACGCACTCGCGAACGCACATGCTCACATCGTCTTTCTGCTAAGGTTACTCGTGAGTAATTCCTGACGAATCAGCTGCCCGTGAGGCCTAGTTGGGCACTGGCATACAAATGTTGCATTACTTGTTCTTCATCTGCGCCCTCGATTCTACTCACGGGCGGGAGTGCGGACCGACGCGAGTAATCGGTAGCAGCAGATCGGGCTGCAAAGAAGACGAAAGACGAGCGACGACTATAGCTGTTAGAAATTAGACCACACGAGTGTGGGCTTCGCAACACTGCACGCAAGTCGATTTCAACCTGGTTAAGTCATCATTTCACTGCACAATCATCTAGAAAACCGACTTTCGCCAAATGTACGATGGGGGTTTTTAAAAGTAGTACCTGCAGCTCCTGGTTCATGCACCAGCGTTAAACGAAAAGTATAAAGAGGTGACTCCGTCAAAAATAGTTCGCAACACGTTTCATTCAAAGGCGTGTCTTCCATAAGCAAAGCTATAGTTTCAAGTAGGTAGAGGTAGAACACTACTTCGTCAGCCTTGTGCGGCGGTGTACACTCCTTGATCGAAGCGTTTTGTGAAGGAAAAAATAGTTTCGACTTCCAGCTGCTTGAATGCGTCGTTGAATCTCCTGCCCAAGTAGCACACTTTAGGTCCATTTAGTTGAAGCAACCGGATTACGACTGAAATTTGTCATATTTCGGTTACCACAACAACTTTGTAACAACCGTGCTAGTAGGGTGACGCGTAGCATTGGAGTACCCCCGAAATACGCACGTAGCACATCACTCGCTCGCTTCAGTTTGTCCGGAAAACCGTACTCGTGCATAGTCTGCCACAGCTGTTCGCGCTCGACTGTATCGTATGCTGTTCTGAAATCCATGAAAATATGATGCGTGGGAACGTTGGACTCCCACGAGTTGTGGAAAATTTGTCGGAGAGTAAAAGTTTGATCCATAGTATGACCCTATAAAGCCCGGGATAGACGACGTATGGGGGATGGATGACGTAACAAGATCTGACTTGGCGGCGTTGATCAACGTCATGCCATATTACAATAATAGAATCGATCGCCATTTTTGTAGATGGGAGCAGATTTTGTTGACATTGGGAGCCGGGATACTTTCCCTCCTCGCTCCTACACCTATCAGGTTTCCGTGTGTATCTTTTACGAGATCGCCCAAGTAACAATTTAGGGTTTTTTAACACTCTTATGATGGCATTTAAGATCAAAATTGATGTTGAAGACCACCATAAGAGTACAATACAACTCACATTGTTGCTTGGGTGGTTTATCTTCTCATAGAATAGATAATTTTTTATAGCGGTAGCTTTGTAGGAGAAAGTAATGGAACAAAGGGGAGGCAAGATGCGAAAGAAAAAGAGCGGAAAATTAGGTAAGGGAAAGTCATTGAAGCACCGAAACTGTTCAAGCTCTTCACGAACTCTGTTCTCCTTCTGGTGCTTTTTGCTTCTCAGGATAGTGGTCCACTCATTCCGCGGTCGTCGACACTTGGTCAAATTCTCCCTCGGGACAATGCTTATATAGTTTTTCAAAGCGTTTGTTCCCTCTCTATCGCCTGTTGGCATTCTCCGTCAAACCGACCGGCAATTTGATTTGCTATGATATCGTCCAGATGTCCGTGGACTAAAGCCTTCGTTACGTACCTCGAGCCAGAGTCATTCTTATAACTAGTCCAAGTAACAATTTTTAAGCAGCTTCGTTTTATTTAAATTTTTTAAAGGTTTTATTGCGGTATGAATCACTAATTGTGGTTTTATCATAGTGTTGTGTAATTCCAAGATGATACAAATCAAAAACTACTTATAGCTAGCTATAAAACCATAATAAAACTGTCAATAGTGGAGAATATTGAAGTTCAGTACCGAAATCGTTGTTTTATGTGAGGCCATATTGCCCTTTTCTAGTAGTTTTTTTGGTCGCCAAACAATAAATCCCCAAAACAAGCTGTAAGTTGCAGAATGGAAGTTATTTTTAATCGGTTTTCATACCAGAATGCAACTAAAATGATTTTCCTGGAAACTAAGATTGACTAGTCGAATGTATTTATTTTGTGTCTAAACAACTGATTTTCAAATATTTCAAAATTTTGATGACGCG
This sequence comes from Sabethes cyaneus, assembly GCF_943734655.1. Classification (NCBI taxonomy): domain Eukaryota; kingdom Metazoa; phylum Arthropoda; class Insecta; order Diptera; family Culicidae; genus Sabethes; species Sabethes cyaneus. The sequence continues at coordinate 171,050,480 of NC_071353.1, forward strand.
TTAATTTTAACGCGCAATATCAGTGCAATATGTATGATAAAATTTAATGCGCATATACTGCACAAGTACGGAAACTGCAGAAAATTTATTATATATATTTTCAGATATTCTGTTATGGTCGCTGTAAATGAAATCGATCAAGATGATCTGCCAGTAAAATTTTACTTTTTCTGCTCACAGCTATATATTTTTAAATTGATAAAGCAGTCTGGATGATTTAGCTTTTTTGACGCAGCATGCTTTATGCTTTACAGTTTTGTCGAACAACATGAAAAAGCTTCATTAGATTATGCCGGTTGCCGTCGAGCAGCAAAAAGCACAGTCGGTTTTATTGCTGCTTTCAGCAGAGCGTAATAAATTACTTGATCTTAGGGCTAGAGTCAAGAGATTATAAAAACCTTCTGAAGAGTGTGCCTCTTGGTCGGAAGGAAGTTTAATTGCGGCCATCAGAACGTGCTGGTGGAGCTCATAGTGTTTTGTGAAAGCGATTTTGTGAAATTGGTCATGAAAACCACTAGGGGAACGTAATAAAACTTAAATCACTGCTTGGAAGGCCCGGCTAGAGGTTTCGTCGTCGGTGAAGCTACTACTTTGCATCGAGAACAAGATTGGCTCGTTCCTAGAACCAGAGAGTTAAAGAAGTTTTAATTAGTCCATGAACATGAGGCTTCATTACGAATCCTAGGCAAGCTCCCCGGGAGGATAAACGGCTGCCACGTGTAAAATGCACGGAGAAATTTGAATTTGAAAGTGTTCGTTAAATTTCATTATCTAGCGATTAGAAAATCATCTTTTTATGATGTCCATATGTCCATAATATTGGATCTATTATGAATTGAATGGTAAGTGCTGTTATCACAATTGTCGTCCAAAATATCTCATCTTTTCATGACGTTAGCTAAAATTAAGACTCTGGAATTACGTCAATCTACGTTAAAAACTTTTAACTGAGTTCATATTTGTTCATCGTATTCATCGTAGAATGAATGATTAAAATTTAATTTTGATGATTTGGACTTTGGATACATTTTTGATTCATAACAGAACCATAAAAAAATGGGGTTCCCCATGGGTGCTTCTTTGGCTTGTTCATAGCAGGGTTGGTTCGATCACTTTAACTCAATTTTGATTCCTTTGACCGTCTCAGCCGAGCAAAATTTATCAAACTTATGTGTGGGACATTTATAGCACTAGATATTATTTACAATTTTGCAGAATAAAGTTTTGCTGTATCTTTTGTAGTTACGGTGCTACAATGCTAGTAGCTCAATAGTAACTAAGTGAACGTTTACTCCCGGGCACAAAAATCTTTCAAAGCTGCAAACTGTAAGAGTACATGACAATTAAGACATCAAAATAATATAAATAGTGATTATAGTTGTCAAAAATAATTAGAAATTCGTCACAAAATACCAAAAAATATTAATAAAATACTAGGCAAAGCAATCGTTGAAAAATGAAAGCCAAAAATTCAATTTTGCGACATTCTCGATTTTTTTCAATCTCATATCATGCTTATGTAAATTCGGAAGATTTGCTTGCCAACTCAACTCTATAGTACGTGACACCGCCGTCCGTACCGATATCAAAACACATCCGATGACGATACCTCCTGGCTCCATCCGGAAAATGTTCCTTCGGGGTACAATCCAACAACAACAATAACAACAGCACCATCATCGACGCATCTGCTTTCTTCCCCCCCCCCTCACCAAACACCGACAATCGGCGACGACGACAAGTAGCGGTTTGGGGCGGGGGGAAAAATATGTCATAACCTATTTCTTTTCCGCGTTCACTTCACACATTTCACAGCTCGGTAGCAATAGCAGCAGCAGCAGCAACACTTCGACGATATTCAAATGTTCCTCCAAACCATCATCGTACACGTTCGGAAAACTTCATACCACCGGGAAAGAATCCGATTCCCAATCCACTTCCCGACAACTGCTGTGCAAATCGATGTGAAATTGAACACGATGCGATGTGATACCGGCCGCTGGGGCGCGGTTGTGGGCGCGGGGGCGGGTGGGAAAATGCCAAGCTCCTCGATAGCTACTAGACAGAGACTGGGAATAACTTAGTTTTTCGATTTAAATTGACGGTGAATAATTCATATTTTGCACACCGGTCGGTCGGTCGATCGGTCGGTGGCGATAGGGAGGGCAAGCCACGCTCAATAGCCACATATATCAGCGCAGTGTCGAAAATACAATTTTCGCATATTCCGGCTTGATTTGATTGACTGTTCTCGATTCTCGACTGTGTCGACGCATCCCATCCATTATGGATGAAAAAGATGGATCGGAACGATTTTTCCTTTCTCCAAATTCGGATAATCGAATCAGAACCTAATCGAAATTTACTCCGGAGAGACAGAGGAAGGTGTATTTTATGACGAAGTAGTGTTTATGATGTGGGAACATTAGCTTTTTTGAGGCTTTTACGATTTAGATTAGTGTTAAAGTTGTTCAGGTACATTTCATGGAAAATTTCTATAAACAAACCTACGGAACACTCATGGGAAACATTCTTAGATTTTTTCTAACTCGGCAATAAGCCTAACAAAAATCACAGGAAAAGTATAGACAATAAATTAAAAAGCGAAACTCTTTTGTCCTCAACTGGGTTCCTGCCGTAGTTTTCCCAACTGTTAGGAAACAAGCAGAGGCAGAAAAAATCGCGTTGTTAAACTTGTCGCCAGCAGGTCGAATCAGACCTCCGCCCGATGCGGCCGTGTCGTTAACATGGAAAAAGTGCGATGTCCCGAAAGCAGCAGCAATTGACGCACATGCACTGATCATGACGATGATGATGAGGATGATGGCGACGGTGATGGTGTTGTTGATGGTTCACTCATTGCAATTGCAATCGTAACGCAGCAACAACAACAACAACGATAACGACAACGACGACAACAACATCGGAGCAGCTACAGAACATGCAACACAATCTCCTAAAGGGCTAATTAGCGTATTATGGATGATGGACTGACCGCTATTTGCTCGGTGTTCGCCCGATGAGTGAAAAGAATGATTGCAGCCAACACGGACACGGCCAACCGCTAGGGTGGCTAACCATCCATCAGGATTAATAATATCGTCTATTAGCGCGAACTATGATTACTGCTAATTGCCACCATCATAAACTATCAAAAGCGATTTATTGCAGCCTTGCCCTAACCACCCTAGCGGTCTGCTCTCTAAGTACAGTTTGTATATGCAATTGACGCCTGATGACGGTCGGCTCGGCCCGGTCGGGCTTGTGCTTGGCTGGCTGTCCGTTCTCTGATTCGTTCGTTCCCCGGAGGAATGTGACACTTGCAGGTCGGTCGAACTTGGGGCCCCACTAATGAAGACAGGAGGATGAACCGATTTTCGAAATTAAACGAAGTCCCCCATCGCATCGCGGATCGGTTGACGGTGGCGGTGCGGGCTGTGGCTTAGGATAGAGGTTAGGATGTAATCAATAAATGACTAGTTAGCTGTCGAATGCGACCCGACTTTTTCTCTTGGTTTAAGCTCCCAAAGGATGGAAGGCAGGCAGGCCGGGAGGCCGGCCACGGAATCTCACAGTACACGGGACAGGTAATTGCCTTTTCTGGCTCGGCACACATGCACTACTACTATAAGTATTCATTTCTGCTCGTCAGAGCAGCCAGCATCGATGGACGGATGGACGGACGGACGGTCGGACGGAGTCGCAACTCTGAAGGAAGCTAATCGAGGCTGTTTTCTAATTTTAGAGCGGAGATCGGGGAAAAAATAGCCACTAACTTGGCCAACTTGCTATTTATTTCCGACCCGTTGCGATGCGATGCGGCGCGGTGCGCGGTGAAAGGAAGCCGGGGGGAGCCTCTCTAATGTGGTATGCAAAACACTCTCCTCTGAGTCTGAGAGGGGACTCGGGCAAGAAGGTGGCGCGCGGCCGAGGTTGTGCTCTGTGTGTGGAATACCAGTTGCGGGGTGCTGCCATTTAGGTTCCACATATCAATCGATTGCGGTTGGCGGCTGGCCTGGCCTAGCCGGCCGTTTGTCGGATCCGATTTGCTCGGCCATCTTGGCTGCTGCTGTTGTTGTTCGTCGAACTCCAGCGAACTCTATGCGAACCAGAAACCCGTTGCAAAACTACGACATCGTAATCGTAAACCTGAGCGCAACGGATGGATGGATGAATCAAGCCGTAAAAGAATCAAATTTACAATTCTTCTGGACTTGGCATGGACGATTGAAGGTTGTTTAGCGTTTTATGACCATCCATACGCTGCGCGTTACATTGTAAGATAAAATTAGGCCGTCCGAGCAGCAGCCGCTGCTGCTACCGGAAGGATTCCGTATAATATAAATTGCGATTTTCAAAGCAATTAACAATCGAAAATAATCAACTTCTGTGCGATGAAGCGCGGACGAACCAGGGGGAGTTGAGGAGGCGCTGATTTTTCCCGCCCGTTGTTGATCCTTTCCCGGCTATAACCGGCTTGGCCGCTGCGCCTCGGCGCTGCTGCTGCTGTAGAAAGGTCGCACAGCACAGAAAGCTCTCGCGCAGAGCTCTCACTCTCTTTGAGACCCCTGAACGCATCCGCCGTCGGATGCAGCTCAGTGGGTGGATAATGATGGGTGGTGGGTGATGCGGTTGGACGGCAAGGTGGTGATGATGATGGAGCTCAAGATGCTCAAGAAGGAAGTTCATCGCTTATCGCGCGAGTTCTTGCCCGGCTGAGTGCCCGGGCCCGTGGGGAGAGGTGAGATCCTCCAGCATACTGCGAGTGCCGATCGTTGAGAGACGAAACCGGCCTGACCGTATCGTTTGACGATCGCACAACCATCGTGTTGTCGCAGAGAATTTTAATTGGTGTGATCACGAACTTTACTGATACGATGCATGATGTGGCTCCGAGATGCTGTTTATTGTTTCATCTGCATTCGAATCGCAATAAGTTTGGCGTCTTGTAAATATTTCTTTCCGGAAATTTAATAATGAAACAGAAGAGGTATTTCCAAAAACTATTAGTCTGCTAACGGTTAAACGTATCGAAATGTCTGTACGTAAAAATAATAATTGAATGTTGGTACATAATTTAAGAGCTGCATCCCTTCTTTCTTATGACTTTTATTCGGGTAGAGAAAGAAATTCAATCAACTTTCAATTATTGGACAAGTTTCTTGTTTCTGCCAGACTACCACTTTAGCTGCAGAATGTTAATGCGTTTAAGTTTTAAGTCGGTTATGAATATCTTAGTCTTTTTTAGTTGTTGAATAATTTAGTCATATATTCTTCTGATGTCTCGATCTTTTATTATTTTTCTTAAATTCAATTTATTTTTATGTTTGGCTAAATTTTAATTTAGTTTTGCGTTTGTTTTTTACTGTGCAACATTCTGTTTTCTTTGCATTTTTATACATTTTTTGAGGATATTTTATCAATTTTTATTTTAAATCAACACACTCTGAGCAAAATTTTCTTTATTTTTATTCTGTTTTATGTAACATATCTTCATGGTATTAAATAACCATATTAAAATTGAATAGTTTTTTTCACTGTTCCTTTTTCTAATTTCTTATTCTATTTTGTTCTTTTATTTGTTTTATTTTATATTCTATCCTAGTCCACGTTGTTTTACTTTATTCTAAACTATTCTATTCCATTGCAATCTCTCTCTCTCTACGCCTACTCCTACTCCTACTCCTACTCCTACTCCTACTCTGTCTGTCTGTCTGTCTGTCTGTCTGTCTGTCTGTCTGTCTGTCTGTCTGTCTGTCTGTCTGTCTGTCTGTCTGTCTGTCTGTCTGTCTGTCTGTCTGTCTGTCTGTCTGTCTGTCTGTCTGTCTGTCTGTCTGTCTGTCTGTCTGTCTGTCTGTCTGTCTGTCTGTCTGTCTGTCTGTCTGTCTGTCTGTCTGTCTGTCTGTCTGTCTGTCTGTCTGTCTGTCTGTCTGTCTGTCTGTCTGTCTGTCTGTCTGTCTGTCTGTCTGTCTGTCTGTCTGTCTGTCTGTCTGTCTGTCTGTCTGTCTGTCTGTCTGTCTGTCTGTCTGTCTGTCTGTCTGTCTGTCTGTCTGTCTGTCTGTCTGTCTGTCTGTCTGTCTGTCTGTCTGTCTGTCTGTCTGTCTGTCTGTCTGTCTGTCTGTCTGTCTGTCTGTCTGTCTGTCTGTCTGTCTGTCTGTCTGTCTGTCTGTCTGTCTGTCTGTCTGTCTGTCTGTCTGTCTGTCTGTCTGTCTGTCTGTCTGTCTGTCTGTCTGTCTGTCTGTCTGTCTGTCTGTCTGTCTGTCTGTCTGTCTGTCTGTCTGTCTGTCTGTCTGTCTGTCTGTCTGTCTGTCTGTCTGTCTGTCTGTCTGTCTGTCTGTCTGTCTGTCTGTCTGTCTGTCTGTCTGTCTGTCTGTCTGTCTGTCTGTCTGTCTGTCTGTCTGTCTGTCTGTCTGTCTGTCTGTCTGTCTGTCTGTCTGTCTGTCTGTCTGTCTGTCTGTCTGTCTGTCTGTCTGTCTGTCTGTCTGTCTGTCTGTCTGTCTGTCTGTCTGTCTGTCTGTCTGTCTGTCTGTCTGTCTGTCTGTCTGTCTGTCTGTCTGTCTGTCTGTCTGTCTGTCTGTCTGTCTGTCTGTCTGTCTGTCTGTCTGTCTGTCTGTCTGTCTGTCTGTCTGTCTGTCTGTCTGTCTGTCTGTCTGTCTGTCTGTCTGTCTGTCTGTCTGTCTGTCTGTCTGTCTGTCTGTCTGTCTGTCTGTCTGTCTGTCTGTCTGTCTGTCTGTCTGTCTGTCTGTCTGTCTGTCTGTCTGTCTGTCTGTCTGTCTGTCTGTCTGTCTGTCTGTCTGTCTGTCTGTCTGTCTGTCTGTCTGTCTGTCTGTCTGTCTGTCTGTCTGTCTGTCTGTCTGTCTGTCTGTCTGTCTGTCTGTCTGTCTGTCTGTCTGTCTGTCTGTCTGTCTGTCTGTCTGTCTGTCTGTCTGTCTGTCTGTCTGTCTGTCTGTCTGTCTGTCTGTCTGTCTGTCTGTCTGTCTGTCTGTCTGTCTGTCTGTCTGTCTGTCTGTCTGTCTGTCTGTCTGTCTGTCTGTCTGTCTGTCTGTCTGTCTGTCTGTCTGTCTGTCTGTCTGTCTGTCTGTCTGTCTGTCTGTCTGTCTGTCTGTCTGTCTGTCTGTCTGTCTGTCTGTCTGTCTGTCTGTCTGTCTGTCTGTCTGTCTGTCTGTCTGTCTGTCTGTCTGTCTGTCTGTCTGTCTGTCTGTCTGTCTGTCTGTCTGTCTGTCTGTCTGTCTGTCTGTCTGTCTGTCTGTCTGTCTGTCTGTCTGTCTGTCTGTCTGTCTGTCTGTCTGTCTGTCTGTCTGTCTGTCTGTCTGTCTGTCTGTCTGTCTGTCTGTCTGTCTGTCTGTCTGTCTGTCTGTCTGTCTGTCTGTCTGTCTGTCTGTCTGTCTGTCTGTCTGTCTGTCTGTCTGTCTGTCTGTCTGTCTGTCTGTCTGTCTGTCTGTCTGTCTGTCTGTCTGTCTGTCTGTCTGTCTGTCTGTCTGTCTGTCTGTCTGTCTGTCTGTCTGTCTGTCTGTCTGTCTGTCTGTCTGTCTGTCTGTCTGTCTGTCTGTCTGTCTGTCTGTCTGTCTGTCTGTCTGTCTGTCTGTCTGTCTGTCTGTCTGTCTGTCTGTCTGTCTGTCTGTCTGTCTGTCTGTCTGTCTGTCTGTCTGTCTGTCTGTCTGTCTGTCTGTCTGTCTGTCTGTCTGTCTGTCTGTCTGTCTGTCTGTCTGTCTGTCTGTCTGTCTGTCTGTCTGTCTGTCTGTCTGTCTGTCTGTCTGTCTGTCTGTCTGTCTGTCTGTCTGTCTGTCTGTCTGTCTGTCTGTCTGTCTGTCTGTCTGTCTGTCTGTCTGTCTGTCTGTCTGTCTGTCTGTCTGTCTGTCTGTCTGTCTGTCTGTCTGTCTGTCTGTCTGTCTGTCTGTCTGTCTGTCTGTCTGTCTGTCTGTCTGTCTGTCTGTCTGTCTGTCTGTCTGTCTGTCTGTCTGTCTGTCTGTCTGTCTGTCTGTCTGTCTGTCTGTCTGTCTGTCTGTCTGTCTGTCTGTCTGTCTGTCTGTCTGTCTGTCTGTCTGTCTGTCTGTCTGTCTGTCTGTCTGTCTGTCTGTCTGTCTGTCTGTCTGTCTGTCTGTCTGTCTGTCTGTCTGTCTGTCTGTCTGTCTGTCTGTCTGTCTGTCTGTCTGTCTGTCTGTCTGTCTGTCTGTCTGTCTGTCTGTCTGTCTGTCTGTCTGTCTGTCTGTCTGTCTGTCTGTCTGTCTGTCTGTCTGTCTGTCTGTCTGTCTGTCTGTCTGTCTGTCTGTCTGTCTGTCTGTCTGTCTGTCTGTCTGTCTGTCTGTCTGTCTGTCTGTCTGTCTGTCTGTCTGTCTGTCTGTCTGTCTGTCTGTCTGTCTGTCTGTCTGTCTGTCTGTCTGTCTGTCTGTCTGTCTGTCTGTCTGTCTGTCTGTCTGTCTGTCTGTCTGTCTGTCTGTCTGTCTGTCTGTCTGTCTGTCTGTCTGTCTGTCTGTCTGTCTGTCTGTCTGTCTGTCTGTCTGTCTGTCTGTCTGTCTGTCTGTCTGTCTGTCTGTCTGTCTGTCTGTCTGTCTGTCTGTCTGTCTGTCTGTCTGTCTGTCTGTCTGTCTGTCTGTCTGTCTGTCTGTCTGTCTGTCTGTCTGTCTGTCTGTCTGTCTGTCTGTCTGTCTGTCTGTCTGTCTGTCTGTCTGTCTGTCTGTCTGTCTGTCTGTCTGTCTGTCTGTCTGTCTGTCTGTCTGTCTGTCTGTCTGTCTGTCTGTCTGTCTGTCTGTCTGTCTGTCTGTCTGTCTGTCTGTCTGTCTGTCTGTCTGTCTGTCTGTCTGTCTGTCTGTCTGTCTGTCTGTCTGTCTGTCTGTCTGTCTGTCTGTCTGTCTGTCTGTCTGTCTGTCTGTCTGTCTGTCTGTCTGTCTGTCTGTCTGTCTGTCTGTCTGTCTGTCTGTCTGTCTGTCTGTCTGTCTGTCTGTCTGTCTGTCTGTCTGTCTGTCTGTCTGTCTGTCTGTCTGTCTGTCTGTCTGTCTGTCTGTCTGTCTGTCTGTCTGTCTGTCTGTCTGTCTGTCTGTCTGTCTGTCTGTCTGTCTGTCTGTCTGTCTGTCTGTCTGTCTGTCTGTCTGTCTGTCTGTCTGTCTGTCTGTCTGTCTGTCTGTCTGTCTGTCTGTCTGTCTGTCTGTCTGTCTGTCTGTCTGTCTGTCTGTCTGTCTGTCTGTCTGTCTGTCTGTCTGTCTGTCTGTCTGTCTGTCTGTCTGTCTGTCTGTCTGTCTGTCTGTCTGTCTGTCTGTCTGTCTGTCTGTCTGTCTGTCTGTCTGTCTGTCTGTCTGTCTGTCTGTCTGTCTGTCTGTCTGTCTGTCTGTCTGTCTGTCTGTCTGTCTGTCTGTCTGTCTGTCTGTCTGTCTGTCTGTCTGTCTGTCTGTCTGTCTGTCTGTCTGTCTGTCTGTCTGTCTGTCTGTCTGTCTGTCTGTCTGTCTGTCTGTCTGTCTGTCTGTCTGTCTGTCTGTCTGTCTGTCTGTCTGTCTGTCTGTCTTTCTTTCCATTTCTCTCTATTCTTTCATATCGTCTACTGTATTTTCATATCTATATATTTGTCATGATCTGTACGAATCATGATTTGCGTGTGTGGCGATAACTCGCAGATTTGAACAAAATCAGTGATTTTCCATCCCTGATCCCCATACATTTACTTCGTGATCGCCTTGCTTGCTTCACAAACAGGAACGACAGTTAAACATACCATTTGTTTAGTGTGATTTCGATTACTTTATTTTTAGAACAAAAAAAACTGACAAAGCCGCCTCGTCCCAACAGGTCGAAGACTCCTTAAGACGTTCAAACTTATACTTTATTTGATATCTGTGCTTGGCAAGTACGCAAGAAAAAGTAATAAAATCTTCTCGTTTTAACACAATTTCTCAGGAACGCGCTATAAACCCAGACCAATTTGATGGCCGTGTTAGGGAAGTGCGCCAGAAAAAATGATAAGTCTCCTCATCCCAACAAAATTTTTAGAACCGCGACTAACCTAGTCCAATTTGATGTCGCCCTTTTCTGTCCTTATTTTCCTCTTGTTTTTTCTATTTTCTGTTTCGTTTTTCGTCTTTTTTCTACCCTTTTTACTCAGTTTTCAGGCCGTTTTCTTCTATTTTCTGCCTCATTAACCCTCTTTTCTATTTATTTTCTTTTCTATTTCGCCTGCTGTTCCGTTCTTTTCTAGTAAGTTGTATTTTTTACTCTTTTTCTGAACTCGTTTCTCAATTTTCCTGTTCCCATATTCTCTCCTTTTTTGTCCAGTATAGCCTCATTTCATTTCTCGTTTTCCTCGTTTTTTGAATGCATTTTTCTTTTTTTCATTCTGTTCTTTCTCTATTACAGGAGCGGGAGAAGAGAGAACAGTAAAGAGGAAAATGGAGAGTGGAATTTTTTTAATGAGATACTATACAGAACAAAATGAGGGAAAGTCGTACGTAATAAGAACAGATATTATAGACAGCTTAGTGGTGTAATTGGTTAAACAACACACTCGACTAGAGCTTGAGAGCTGTGAGTTCGATTCTCACCTTCGCTAAGTCTATATTTTTGGCCTAATATCAAGAACTTTTCAGAAAAAGTAAGATGACTGCTACACGTCGTTAGAAAAAGAAAAAAGAAAATAAAAATATAGAGCTAAAATGGGAGAGAAAACAAGAAAACTGTATTGGAGATTGCAAATGCGGCAAAACGGAAGAAAAAAAACGAAAAACGAAACAGAAAGGAGAAAAAAAAACTAAAACGTGACAAGAAAAGAAAGAGGAAACAGCGCATAGAGTAAAAAAAGGAGAGAAATCGAGACAAATAGAAGGACGGGATGGGACGAGAAAATAAAAGAAAAAAACAAGACAGAAAAGATGGGAAAACGGGAAAGAAAAAGTGGGAAAAGTGGGAACAGTAAACAAGAGAATGCAAAATGGAAAAATAGCAAAAAAATTGAAAACGGATAGAGAAAACAACGAAAACGGGAAAAAGAGGTCAAACGGGATACAAAAAGAAGCAGTTGGGACAAAAAACGAAAAACGGGACAAAAAAAAGAAAAGAAAAACAGGAAAAACGAACCAAAGAAAAACGTACAACTAGAGAGAAATAGACGAAGAAAGGTAGATGAAACGGAATAACTAAGAGCAAAGGGTAAAAGAAAAGCTCAAAATAGAATAAACGTGACAGAAAAAAGAAAAAAAAACAGGACATTTAAAAGAGGAAAAACGGAACAGACGAAGATGAAATACGGAAAGCAAAAGAGATAAAAAAGTTAGAAAAAGACAAACACTGGAGATGAAAAATGGAAAAAAAGAATAGAAACAGCGGAAAACGGCAACGAATCTCCAATTTCAAATCCAATTCCAAGGCTAAGAAAGTCCAGTTGCAAGTAAAATGTGAAATCCATTTTCGAGTAAACTTTAAATTTTCTTTTTTAAAGTTTCATGTCTAATTCTAAGTAAAACTTTAAGCCCAAATCATTCCAAATTTAAAACCAATTCTCCAAATTTTAAACCAATTCAACCAGATTCTTTTTGAAAAAGTTCCCTTTTAATTTATAACACAAGTTTTCTGAGAATATTCATCAAGTCATTCATATTGAATCTCAATTCTATATGCGTAATGCATGTATATTCCACCATAACTCCGGAACCCCGAAACGGTTCTTCATCAAACTTTAGTAACTTTTATTTTTGTTATAACAAACGACAAAGCAAATCGTTTTCCCATATAAAGAGATAAACAAGAAATCTTTTCTTTGTGTCTCCAATTATGTCAGTTTTTCGGTTGTAAAGTGACCACCAGATCCCGGCAGAAGGCCGAAACGATCGAAATTAACCAGTCCAGGCGACATCATTCTTCCGAACGTCTTAATTTGTTGTGGCACGCATTGCAGTTTTACACCAGTTTGCGTTGCGAAAATTATCACTACATTTGCGCTGAACTTTAAGACTTTAAGACAGACCCCAGAACCACTGGACTGGACTGGTGGTGGTTTCTGGTGGTGGTGTGTAAGGCGTCAGCAGACAATATTTTTTAATAGAGGAAAATTGTTGATATAAAATAAGTAATCAACAATCAGCGTAGCGAAGCTGCGTACGACACGATACGGCTTCTGGCCACGGTCCTCACAGGACAGGACTGCGTACAGTTCATCCACCGCCGCCGCCGCTGCCGCCGTCAGGAGCAACTCAAACCAACCAACCAACCAAGCAACGATCGTGAAATCGTAAAAATATTATGAGTAAATAAAACATATTACATGTAGTGACCAATGATCAAGTATCAATAAAACGTCCCATCAATAAAATATTATATCAATAAATGCGGAAATCATGTCGTATGATATAGGCTTTTGCAGTTATTAATAATGGCTAGCATAATGGGATTGGTTTCTAGTATTTTTACAGTATGGAAGTGTTTGTGTGTTCGTTCTAGAGCGGGAAAGAATACACAATTTAGCTGCGTGAGCCGGTGGAAGTATTATAAAATCCCATTAAAAATTGTGAAAAGCAATGTTTGTCGATCGCTTTGGGTCTTTTGTCGACACTTTTGATGTCGGTTAAAGTTGTTGTCCCAGTCTTTTTTTTTTACCGAAAACATTATAAAACTTTATTGCATTATAATCGGTACGAAAAAGTAACAACAACAACATTCATGTGCGTGTTTTTAACTCGCCAGCATCCGGTCGAGATTGTCCGTTTTTAAACCAATTTTGTAATATGATCCAATCATCTTTGGCTGGAGCCAACGACCTCCGTCAAACGGAAAGTTCTATTCCCCGTTCAAGGGTCGACTGCAAAAAAAAATAGCAGAATATCACTAGCGTAGCCGGGGCATAAACAAATGGTAGGGTGCCTGACCTTTCAGAAGAAACTACTTATCACATTCTCGAAAGAAGTTAGATTTAAAATCAAAGTGGAAATTAGACTTGGAACTAGAAAGTGGACCAAAAATCGGGCTTAAATTAGATATAAATTTGGACTAATTTGGGCTTCAACATTTATTTCAAATTAAACTGGATTTAAAATTGGATTTGAAGTTGGCTTTAAATATGGAATAATATAGACTGAAAGTTTTAAGCTTTTACTTCACTTTTTGCGCTAACGTAAGAACTGACGAAACTATTAACACGGGGTTGTTAACTGTTCCGTTGTCCCGTTTGTCCGTCCCAGCTTTTTTTTTTTATCCCGTTTGAACGTGTTTGGAAAAAGTCCAGTTGTCGTCGTTTCTCCTATCGGTTTTCTTTTTTCTCTCTTGTTATTCTTATTTGCCCTTTTGGTTGCTCTCGTTTTCTGTAACGTTTTCCCTTGTCTCATTTACCCTCTTTTTCATTCCCGTTTTTTCATCTTATCTATCACATTTTTCTCTCTCTTTTTTTACTGTCTTTTCTGCTCTTTCTACCCTTTTCATCTTATCTATCACATTTTTCTCTCTCTTTTTTTACTGTCTTTTCTGCTCTTTCTACCCGTAGTTTACTTTTCCTTTCCTGTTCCGTTTTCCGTCTTTTTTTATCCGTTTTCTCGTTTTTCTAGTCCCCAGTCCAGTTTTATTGTTTTCTGTGACTTTTATTTTTTCGTCTTCGTTTATTCCGTTCTTCTTTTAATTATGTATTACTTTGCCTCATTTTCCGTCTCGTGTTGTGTTTCGTTTTAATTTTTTACCTCCATTTTTCTCTCTTTCTGTTCTCTTTTCTCCACTTTCCCCCTTCCGTATTTTCTGCTTTTCTTTTCCTCCTTTTCTATCCCGATTTTTGTTCCGGTTTTTCACAGTTTCTGTCCAGTTTGACCTCATTTTACTTTTCGGTTTTACTTCTTTCAATTTTTCTTCCGTTCTGCTTTTTTGTCCAGTCTCCTGTTTTTTCACCTCTGTTTCTCTCTTTACGTCTCGTTTTATCTCCCATTCTGTCACGATTTTCACGATCCTCTCTTACAATGCCAACAGAAAGACAACGATCAGGTAGTAAAACGATAATATTTTTGCTGTCATAAAACAAGCAGGGCAACAGGAAAATGGCAAAATAGTGAGAGAAAAAACAAGCTACAAAAAGACGCCAAAAACGACAAAATGAATCGCCGAAGAAATAACAAAAAATGCTAATAGCAGAGGTCATAACGATAAACTCGATAAAACATGGCTAAAGAACCATTGAAAGATGACAAAAATTCGACAGAAAATGACAGAAAGACAATGAATACGAAGAAAAGACTTATTGTGATGATAAAAGACGGCAAAAAGGCACCGAAAAGATAAAGATAAGCTGATAAAAATACTACAAAAAGAAAAGTTCTGACAGCAAATAGACGATAAAAAGACGACGAAGAAATGGTGAAAAGATGACGCAAAAATAATGGAAAAGTAATTGGAAGTATGCGTAAAGGCGATGGAATAAATGAATTAATACTAAAATACGATAAAAAAGGTGTCGAAAAAGGCCAAGGAAGTGACAGAAAATGTCAAAAAAGACAATAAAAAACAGCGAACAGACTATAAACGGATGTATGGAAGGTGATAAAGAGATTAAAAGACAGTCAAACAGCAAAAAGAATTGGCAACAAAAAAGAACCTAACAAGAGCAACCAAAAATGCACCATTAAACACGATCAAAAATGAAAACAAATCGGCAAAAAATTATACAAAAGGACGATGATAAGAAAATGAAACAAAAAACAACATTGTGACACGATTGGAGAGAAAACAAGACGTAAAAGAAGAAAACCGTGGAAAAAATAAAATGGAAGAAAAAAGAAAAAACGAACCAAAAAACTGGAGACTGCGACTGGAGAGAAATTGAGAGAAAACGGAAGATAAAAAAACCAAAAAGAAGAGAAAAAAAGGAAAATTTATACAGAAAAGCAGAAAAATAGCAAAAACGGAAAGAAACGCTTTAGAAAAGGAGGAAAAACAAAGGAGAAAATACGGGAGAAATAACTGAACAGACGAAATAAAAAAAGGAAAGGAATCAACGGGACAGAGAACAGAGGAAACAGGGCTAGAAACTGAGGAAGAAAAAAAGCTAAAAAACGGAACAGAAAATAGATAAATAAGTGGATAGAGGAACGAGTGAAACAGTAAACTGCGGGCAGAAAAAAGGGAACAACGTGATAGTAAAAGAGGAAAAACAAGACAAATAGAGGGTAGATGAAGCAGAAAAAGGACAAAACGTGACAGAAACGGTGGAAAAACGGGAAAGTGTGAGAGGTAAAACGAGACACCGGAACAAAAAATAAGAGAATCCAAAAAGAAAGAATAAATGCGAGAGTAAAAAAGAAAACCGATAGAGCAAACGAGGAAACATCCCGTAAAAAAATTTACATTGAATTTTGAGTTATAAACAATGCGTTCTCAACAGTTTTTATTGTGGACATTGAAACTTATGGTAAATTTATTGTAAAAGTGTCTCAAATTCAAATTTTTTCATATTTTTGTTTCTTATTTTATGCAATAGAATTGGCCGTATTTCATCAATTTTATTTTTTCGCTTAAAAAATTACCATAAAAGAACGATAACTTTCACTGTACATGAAAATTTTTGTTCGCGAAAAATAATTTTTTTTATTATTAAGATACTTAATAACCCGTCATTTTTATAGTAGTATCTCTCAAAACCATGAAAGTTATGGTGGACTACAATAAGTTTGATGGTTTGGTTATAGTTTCTGACGATAAGTTTTATTGTTTTTACTGTATCCTACTGTTACCATAATTTTTATCTTCGTGATATGGTTATATTTTTCCGGGAAGGATATAGTCAAGCGGAATATAATAAGGGAAAGATGGAACAAATTGGGAATCAGAAATGAGATGAGAAAATGAGACAGAAAAAAAGAAATTTGGAAGAATAAAACTAAAAACAGTAGAGTAAAAACGAAAAACGGGAGATAAAAGAAGAAAACCGGAGAGTAAAGAGTAAAATAAATTGACAAATATACTACAAATGAACAACAGAAAGACAGCAAATAGACGATGAAAAGACGACAAAGAGGCAGCGAAAGTATGACGGAAAGATAACGAGAAAGTGATGACAGGTATGTGAAAAGCCGATGGAAAAAGTTAAAGATTACAAAGATTACGATGCAAACACGTCGAATAACGCCAACGAAGTGACAAAAAATGTCAAACAAGGCAATAAGAAACGATAAAACGACTATAAATGAATGTAAAAAAAAGTGTTAGAGAAACGAAAAGACAGCAACACAACGAAAAGGATTGCCAACAAAAAAACGCTATCAAGAGCAACTAAAAATACCAAAAAACACCATAAGAAATAACAACAAATCGCTGAAAATAGACATAAAGACAGTATAAAGTTGCCAGATAGGCTTTGTTAAAGAGATAAAAACTTTAAAACAAATCAAACATCAAGAAGACGCTAGCAATTAACATGAAAATACGACAGCGACAAACAAAAATAAAACAAAACTAGGTATTAAACTACCCAGTATAACGGGCGGCAGTAGTTTAGTGAGTAAAACATTCGAGTACCAGCCAAAAGAACTTGGTGGGTGCGAACTCCACCTACTATTGCCCTGATTTATTTCTGGTCTATAAATAAATTTACCAGTTCATCCAATAAATCATTCTTCGCATCAGACACTTCCTCTGTTTCCAAAATATGATTTTTAATTCAATCTTCTAAAAAACGACTGCTTTGGTTGAGTGATCGGAATTAGGAGCTGATCACAATTATATGCGTTCACGGTAAATAGGACAACGAAAAGTTGTAAAATCTGATAAAAAGACAAAAAACAACGAAACAGCGATAACGACGATATTAAGATAGCAAAAAGACCATACAAATACGATAGAAGGATGACAAAAGGACGGCGAAAAGGCATCGAAAAGACAACAATAAGATGGGTATGAAATGGGGAAGGCAAATGATGAGCGTCCAATATAGCTCTAGCCATCCCAAGCGCCTACCTAGCGCCTCCACGTGACCATACCTGGTAATGCTCTATTGAGTAGCCAAGCTAGGAGGTCTGATGCTGGGTAGTTCCCAGCTGCTTGATCTCAAAACCGCGGTTTTGGGCAGACGGCGGAGCCACACGGCCTTGCTAATAGGTAAACCTAATATAAGTTACTAGTTGAACCCGAATCTTACGATCCGGAAAATGTAAGTGTCTGTTCAGAATACAGAAAACTGCGGATACATTCCATTGGCCAATGTTTGCGAAGATATTTAATCTTTGTATTAGTTCTTGGAGAAGATATAAGAATTGCATAATATAGCTCGAAGATGTTGCCATAGCCGGAAACTGAAACAAATAGTTTTAATGGTCGTATTGGATTTTATTTAACTGAATAAAAACATTATCTCTCCACTGTGCCGATTATATAGGCGTGCAATATGGCTCTTTTGTGTGAGTGGCTTTGAACCGTCTATTGTCTGCCGCAAACCGATTCATATGGTCGGTGTTAAGTCAGACAGAACCGAGTGGCAAAATTCTGACTTCGAGAAAACGCATTCAAAGTTTGCTGCATTCGAAATCATCTTCTAACTTCACTCTGGCTGTTTGCAACATTGATGTAGTCCGATTAGAGTGAAATGTTGCTTAGAAAATTCTTGATCGTTTGGTATCATTGACTCATTTTTTTTAATTTTGCGACTTGGACCGGTCTGATTTAACACCAACCGACCCAGTTGAGCAGGTGAGTCGAGCAGCCGAATCAAGCAATCGTGTCGAGCAGTCGAGTCGAACAGTCAAGTCGAGTAGTCAAATCGAGCTGATCAGTCAAGCAGTCCGGTCGAGCAGTCCAGTCGAGCAGTTTAATCGAGCAGTTAAGTCGAGTAGTCCAGTCGAGGAGTTGAATCGAGTAGTCTATTCGAGCACTTAAGTTGAACAGTCGAACCGAATGGTTTAGTCAAGCAGTCGGGTCAAGCGGTTAAGTCCAACAGTTGAGTCGAGCAGTCGAGTAGTTTATTAGAGCAGTTGAGTCGAGTAGTCCAGTTGAGCAATTAAGTCGAGCAGTCGAGTAGTTTATTCGAGCAGTTGAGTCGAGTAGTCCAGTTGAGCAATTAAGTCGAGCAATCGAGTCGAGTAGTCCAGTCGAGCAGTTGAGTTGAGTAGTCCATTCGAGCAATTAAGTCGAGCTGTCGGATGAAACACATGTCAAGCAGTTGAGTCGAGTAGTCAAATCGAGCAGTCTAGTCGAGCAGTTAAATAAAGCTGTTCAGTCAAGCAGTCCAGCCGAGCAGTTGAGTCGAGCCGCCGAGTTGGACAGTTGAACCGAGCAATCTAGTCCAGCGGTTTAATCGAGCGGTCCAGTCGAGCAGTTAAGTCGAACAGTTGAGTCGAGCAGTTCAGGCGAGTAGTCCAGTCGAGCAGTTAAGTCCAGATGTCGAATCAAACAGTTAAGTCAAGCAGTTGAGTCGAGCAGTCTATTGAGTGGCTAAGTCGAGGAGTTAAGTCGAGCAGTCTAGTCGAGCTGTTGAATCAAGCTGTCAGTTAAGTCGAGCAATTAAATCGAGTAGTCTAGTCGAGCAGTTGAATCGAATAGTCCAATCGAGCAGTTGGTTCAAGCAGTTCATTCGAGCAGTCTAGTCGAGCAGCTGAGTCGAGTAGTCCAGTCGAGCAGTGGAATCAAGCAGTCGAGTCGAGCAATTAAATCGAGAAGTCCAGTCGAGCAGTCTAGTCAACCAGTTGAGCAATCGACCAGTGAGGTGACTGAGAATGCAACCCATTGCTACGAAAGTATGACGTCAGGGACCTTTTAATTACCGATAAGCCTCTTATGACGTCCTGTCAGAGACCTGGTTTTCGGTACAGACATAAGCCTCTTATATAAATAGATTTCAATTATTTTTTTCGTTTTAGCTTATGAAGCATCTCCTGCTATATAGTAAAAACTTTGGCCAAAACGAGTTTTAATACTGCACATGGATACCAGAATGAAAAAATTCAAAGGAGACAACTCTATTCCATACGAAGGACTGCTGGTGAGATTGTTCTATTGTTTGCCCATATATACCACATTTCATCTTAATACCATATTATTAATAGTATGTATTATTATTGATATCACAAATGTGAAAGGCTGGATGATGGAGTGGATTGCCAACCTGAATCCTTAAGTCTGAAGCAAATATGACACTTGTCAATTCAAAACAAACAAATCATCACGTGGGTTAAAGTTGGTACAACGAAATTGATGATTACATGGAAGGATCATAATGCTGGAAGGCGACTCTTATAACCCCGGAATGCGCACAAGTACCTCTGCTTGTCGGTCCGCCCAATCCCTTTTGGCCCTTCTGTAACGGCATTAGTGTGAAATTCATTTGATAATCAAATTTGGATCTACTGTAATTCTACCTACATACATTGGCAAGTCCTTGAAGTGATGGTGACTTTCCCCGACTACTACTACTACGAAAAGACAACAATAGGATGACCAAAGATAGAAAATAGACAACAAAAAGGCGTCGACGAGATGGCGAAAAGACAACGGCAAGATGATGAAACAGTGAGAGCAAGTAGATAAAAATGACGAAAAAAGTACGATAAAAAGACACCGAAAAACGGCAAAAGTCCAAAAAAGGCAATAGAAAAGCGACGAACAAGCAAGACGACTATGAAAGACGATGAACAAAATAAAAAAAAGCAAAACTGCTACACGACATATCAAAGAAAGCTACAAATGACGACAAAAAGACGATCTAAAGATGCCAAAAAGCGTGATGTTGAAAGATCGAAAAACGACTCACATCACAGAAAAAGACGAAAAGTTAAAGACAAGAAGCGAAATAATCAAACGTCGAAAAATGGAAAATAAAGGACGGAAAAGCATTGCGGAAGGGGACGAAAGGTGCCGAGTTCATCCAAATAATCAAATACTCTTGTATATTAGAAAGGATTGGTAAAGGCCGAAACACAAATGGCCGAACAACAAATAACCGAAATCCAAATGGCCGAATTTCAATAACTGTCACAGAAGCAAATGTTTCCTAAATGATTCAGGGCGAAATCCCTTATTTGAGTCCGAACAAGCGGTAGTGAGTAAGGACAGCATATGGCCAACATTTGTGCAGGTTGAAGGCTGTGAATTCGGTCGAATATGACATTCGGCCATTCGTAGGTAATCCTGTTAGGAAACAGTACACCTCGAAATAAATTTACATTAATTTATAACGCTGTTCCCTACCCTATGTCCAATCGCAATTCCAAATTTAAGTTTAATTTCGAACAGAATTTCAAGTCCAATTTCAACTTTAATTTCAAATCCAAATGCAAGTCTAATTCAATTTCAAATGCAATTTCAAACAAAAACTTCAAATTCCAAGTAAAATTTCCAGTCCAAATTACTCCAACTTGAAATAAAGCTTCAAGCCCAAATTGGTTTAAATTCAAGTCTAATTTATCTCCCGATGTTAAGTCCAGTTTCAACTTTGATTTTAAATCGTTTAAAGTCCGGAGTTGACAACCTAACCCGATTACTCGATTTTCCATAGGGCAAAACATTCTTCGGAATAGCTGGGTGCCCCACCTCTTGTTTCTCTCTGGACACGCTAGTGCTTCTTTCCTTGTTTAAGGATCGACTGCAAACAAAAAAAATAGCAGAAAAGTACGATAGAAATTTTATCAAATTTTGCGAATCATCTTTCGGATGCTGCCGCGAGGCAGCGAATATGCACAGGCACAGGACAGACAGGATGCTGTTCTCATAATCGCAAACCACCCGCCGAAAGGAAGCTGTGAAGTGATGCTGCGGCGGTGCGGTGGAACATCTCGCACTCAATCCGTGTTCTCTCCCGCTCTCTCCGGTTCTGCGCCTCTCGTGGCTCTCTTTGCTCTCGTTCGCGTGGTTCCCACCGACCGAACGGGGGGTTCTCGCGGGCGCGCGTACGGTCGCGGTCGGTTCATGATGACACGTTCATCGCCGGCCGAAGGTAGAGCACTCTCAGCGTGTGCATATCTATGCTCCCCAGCAGCAGCTACGGGGACGACGGTGGCGGTGGCTCCGCCGCCGCGGAGGACCGTCGTTGTCGTATTCACCGCAATCTGACGTGACGACGGTTGCGGGTTTGCGATTGTGACGCGGTGGCGGTGGCGGCGGCAGCGGCAGCAGCGACCGGCGCGCGCGGCAGAAGAAAACACACAGCACAGCACACAGTGCACGGACGGAGTCGTTTACCAGTTCGCGGCGTTCGGGCCCTGGCCGAACCACTGGAGAGCCCGCTAGTTTTTCTTCTTTTAAGCGGGCAGCAGCAGAAAAACGGCATTAGTAGAATTAAACACTTGAACCGAAGAAGACGGAACCGACCGCGTGGCGAGAGCGTCTTGGTCGTGATTTTTTTTTGAAAAAAAAAAATAAAAAAGGGTTTTCGGTGCGCGCGGATCCCGCACCCGAAGCCTTGAGCTTAACAAAAGTAATTTTTGAAAAAAAAAATTTTTTTTTTCCGATTTTTTTGTGACAAAAACCTAGAACTGTGAAAGTGCGATTTTTGAAATTCGGCAGAATTTCGAAATTCGATCAGTGTGGACTCGAGGGTCAGAATAGGACACAGTGCTTGCCAGTGCTCCCCCCATTTCGGGAGTCCGGTCGAGCGAGATAGAACGACCCGAGTCGTGAATGTGTGTGGACACGGACGAAACATACCACAAGAAATTGCAACACACATAGAGGAGCATACCGCCGCGGCGCGCGAGCGGAAAGCAGGAGCAGAAAAAAAAAGATTTTTCGTACATATCTCTCCCTTTTCGGGAAGGTGGTGAAGAAGATCTGTGCGCCCTCTCTTAGTTTGGTCGTGAACGCCAACCGAGCCAGTCCGGTCTGGTGTGTAGTCTGCTCCGGTGGTGGTCAAGCATCATCACCATCATCAATAGCATCATCATCATCAGCTAGCCAGCCAGCCAGCCAGCATCATCATCACCGCTAACAGTCAGCAGCATCGACATCATCCCCTTGTGCTGTTGTTGTTGTTGCTGCTGCTGCTGCTGCTGCTGCTGCCGCTGCCTAGGCCAGTGCTGAGCTTCGCCTCAGTCAGTCAGTTTCAGTTCAGTGGTCAAAGTGTGTGCAAGTGCGTGCAGTTTAGTCCCCTGGACTTCTCTGGTTCGAGTGTGGTGGCCTAGCGACAGTTATTATACACTAACTTACAAATGATAATCAATCGACCATCAATCGAGCAATCAATCGAGAAGGCAAATCAAACAAAAAAAAACAACTCAACCGCCACTTGTGTGTTTGATAAAAAAAATAAAAAGCTCCGTTCCGATTTCCGGGAAAAACAAATCTAATGAAAAAAAAATGAAAAAATTTTAAAACGAAAAGAATAGTTTGAAACCAAACCGAATTATTAGGCGGATGCTTTCGAAAATATTTGTGGTGTGGAACTAAGCAAGGATACTTCTTCAACTTGAAATTTTTTTTTACAGGAAAAAAAGCGAAAAGCGGAAGAACCCAATTATCGGATTAAAATAGTGTGCATTTATTGGAGAAAGAGAGGAAAAAAAATTGTGTGATTTTTATTCTGTTGTTGGTGAAAAACGACGGCAAACCTAAGCGCTACTAGGAACAACCCCAAATCGCGACGCGCCAGTGTTTTTTGTCCAAAAAATAAAAGCAATCAATCTCTCTACTAGAAGTAGTAGTAGCCGAAGTAGTAGTGTTTCGTCCGAGGGCAGGTTTTGCTTCCTTCGATCTAATCGACTAGTAATCGAGTAGTAACGGGCCTATTTCCCGGGCAGGCAGGGTTCCCTCCTCCTCCCCCACACCCCGCGTCAATTTGGATCTCGTCGTCGCGCTGCCGGACGTTGGCCATTTGTGTCGAGAGTTGGTGATTATTTTAGCGAAGATTAGGTGAGTAGTGATTTTTTGTTTTAATTTTTTTTGTGGATATTTTAAATGAAATAAAATTTAAATTGCTTTTTTCGAATCTAATTTGAGAGTAGTTTCAAAACTAGATTTTTTCTAGTTTTTGCAAAAATTAGAACAGTAAATGAGATTGAAAAAAAAATTTGAAGAAGAAAAATTTTTTTTGAAGAAAAAAAAATTTTGAAGAAAAAAAAATTTGAGATCAAAAAAAAATTTTTTTTTCAAAAATTAATCTACTAATTGAGAATTAAATCCCAGAAATTTGCAAGCTATTGATAAGTATCAGAAAGTGAAATGCTCCAATTGTTTTTCAACTAGGAATGAAAACGAAAAAATTAACAATATTTATGACTATCAAAATTTTTAAATATAAATTTTAAGAAGAACACTATTATATTTACATATCAGTTCTATTAAAAATATAGGCAACAGTCCCTTATAAAAGTGCCTTTAGATCATTTCTAGATGAATTTGGGACGGGGAATTTGGGAAATTTCCAACGTTTCAACATTCAACTGGCACGATTCTAATAAATCAATCAATGTGGGACACTTTTCGGGACACTTTCTGGAACGAGTCATTAAAACCCAGAATTGTTCCGCAAAATGTCCGAGATGTCTGGTCAACTTAGGGAAATTTTTTTTTGTGGAAATCTCAAAAAGTAACTGAAACTGAACCGCGACTCACGATGGCTAATAACAATCGACCTTGATTCGAATCTTGGTTGGACAATTATCTGCCTGACTCTTAACTGTTGAGTTTTTCTACTTCTGAAATGATGTTTACAGAAATCTAAATCAGTGAATTTTTGGGATTAAAAATGCCTTGAAGCTACGTTCTACATTCGGAACTTTGCCTGCTGTATTTTTATCTATCGACAGACTTCGCTGCCAGTTGTTACAGTACAGGATAATTGCGGGCTCTCGCAGTTGAACATAGGAACATACAACGCTTAGCTTATTAGACCAGAGTCGTACCTCGATTCAATTGGCACGATTCTTAACAATCAATCAATACGGGACACTTGTCGGGACACTTTCTTGGGGACAAGTCATCAAAACCCGGAACTGTTCCGTAAAAAGTCCGAGAAGTTCAGTCAACTTAGGGAAATCGTTTTTTTTTTGAAAATCTCAAGAAAGTAACTAAAATGAACCGATTCATGGCTAATAACAGTCGAGCTTCATTCGAATCTTGGTTGGAGAAAAGCTGTCTGCTTGACTCTCAACTGATTAAAACTGATTAAAGTGTACATTTTTTGTTTTTTTTCCGAAGTTTTTTTTCCCATTTTGAATTTATTAAACTTAAATTCAAAAACTTCGGCTCCAAATATTTATAATTTAAAAAGAATTTAAGAAGAATTTCGGAACTTTACCTTCAGTCAACTGGCTCGATAAAAAAAATCAATCTATGTGGGACACCTTTTCGGGACATCATCAAAATCCGGGTGGTGGTCTGGTCACTCTAAGGAAACATTTTTTCTGGCAACACTCAAGGAAGAAACTGAAACGGATCGACCTTGAGCAGAATCTTGGTTGTAAAATCTAGAGCAATTCCACATTCGGAACTTGAACTTCCGTTTTTTTTTGTTCAACAAACTTCGGCAGTCGGCTGGGCCACCGCCAACAATCGCAGAAACGAGTGGGATGAGTTTCAAACTGATACAATAACAATTCTTCAGGGCCAACTCTTTGACATTTTCATACAAAAAAAAACTCAGCTGAAGTATTTCTCCTAACGTTTCAACATTCTACTGGCACGATAGCAAAAAATCTGTAATTTATGGTCATTTTTCGGGACACTTTCTGGGACAGGTCAACAAAATCCGGAACTGTCCGCGCAAAATCCAGAATCTCTGAATACTAAAATACTAAGGAAATACTTCTTTTTGTAGCTCTCGAGGAAGAAACTGAAACGAATCGACTCATGGCTAATAATTACCGACCTTGAATTTGGTCTTACATTTAGTGTAACGGGACACAGCACTTACAGTTCTTACAAATTTGATCTTAGTTGGAGAGCTGTCTGCTTATCTGTTTTCAGTTTTTTTTTGATTTTGAACTTATTAATTCAGAATTCGAAAATTTCGGCCTCAAAGTTTTGCTTCATTCCGCACTCGGAATTTCGTTATCTGATTTGTTTTTTTTTTTTGCAGTTGAGCGTCTTCGCTGCCAACTGCTAAGAGTGCAAAACAATTGCGGAGCTAGTGATACGATCATTCGGTTGACTCTTATCAGGCTCGCCCAGTCGAACATGGGAACACACAACGACTGGCTTGTTAGATTGGTGCTGTGCCTTGAGGTCCACTGGGAAGTCTACTGGGACTTTTATGAATATTGATGTAAAGCAAAGCCTAGGTGCTACATTCCGTTATCGAAAATTGACCTTCTGTTTTTTTATACGACAGACTTTACAGTCAGCTGTTAGAGTACAGGACAGTTGCAGGATTAGTGATATGATGATCCTCCAGTTGACTCTTACAGCCTTTCCCAGTCGAACATGGGAACATACAACGACTAGCTTGTTAGATCGGTGTCGTACCTCGCAGTCCACTAGGAAGTCTACTGGGACTTATAAGATTATTAATATAACATTTCGAAACGCATTGAATGAATGAAGCATTCGCTTTACTAGATAAGCGCGTCATATTTTCAAAAACCGATTCCAGTAAAATTTACTAAATTTTTAAAACAGATGCTTTATATTATATTAGTGAAATGTCGGTATGGTTGGCCCATCTTTGAGCATTTAACTTTCGTTTCAAAAGGCATTTCGGCAATGGCAAAAAAATTACATGTATTTTAAACTGATTTAACAATTCTTCAATTTGCCTAAACATTCTTCTCAGCAGTAGCATTTCTCATTTACTGACACTGGCATCAATTCATATGGATCACTTTCTGGGACACAACCCGGAGCTGTCCTGCAAAATCCGGAATCTCTGGTTAGCCTAAGGAAACAAATTTTTGTTGTAACACTCAAGGAAGAAATTGAAATGAACCAACTCATGGCTAATAATTATCGGCTTTGAATTGGTCTTCTTGGTTGGAAAATTATCTGCCTGACTCTTAACTGATGATTTTCTATATTTCTGAATAGATTCTTACAGAAATCTAAATCAGTTCAGTTGTTTTTTTCTGTTTCGAATTTACTAAGCTAGAATTTAAAAGCACCGGGCTAAAAATTTTATGATGCCTTGGTCCTCACATTCCGCATTCGGAACTTCACCTTCTGTATTTTTTCATTCGACGGGCTTCGCAGCCAACTATTAGAAAACAAAACGATCGCGACGCTAGTGCTACGAACCTCCAGTTGACTCTTATCAGGCTCTCCCAGTCGAACATACAATGACTAGCTTGTTTTGTTAGATCGGTGTCATACCTCGAAGCCCAACTAGGAAGTCTACTGGGACTTTTATGATTATTAATATAACATTTCTAAACACAAGAACAAGTGAAACATTCTTTTTCCCAGATGAGTGTCTCATATTTTTTGGCATACTAGTCAGATTCTAGTCAGATTTTCTAACACAGTTGCTTCAATACTTCGTAAAAATACTTAAAAGAGTGTCAAAAAGGCGGCCAAAAACACTGCTGCGCTGATGAAAAGCAGAGAAATGCAAAATTTCCCTTTTAGTTTAAAAAGTTTGAATCAACTTAAGTTTCTTGGTTGAGTGTTTTGGTAGAATTCGAAAATAAAAGAAAGACCTATTCAGTGGCAATTAAATACAAAATTGCTTATTAACCAATTCTTCGTTAGGAGAGCTCTTCTCAGCAGCATACAACTGACTCGATAAACAAAATCAATCAATACGGGACACTTTTCGGGACATTCTCTGGGACAAAGCAATCATCAAAATTGTGTTCGAACTGTCCCGGGATATCCAATCAGGCTGAAGAAATATTTTTTTTTAATACTCAACGAAGAAACTGAAATAAAGCAACTCATGGCTAACGATTATCGACCTTGAATTGGGCCTTCTTGATTGGAAAATTGTCTACCTGGCTCTTTTCACTGATGGCTGCTTAGAGCGTATACGAAACAATTGCGAGGCTAGTGCTATGATTTTTTTTAATGCCCCTTGCAGCTTCTCCCAGTCGAACATATAACGACTAGATTGTTAGATCGGTTTCGTACTTCGGAACCCCACTAGGAAGCCTACTGGGACTTATATGATTAATAATATAACATTTCCAAATATGCAGAATGAGTGAAGCATTCTTTCACTAGATTAGCGCCAGATTCAGTAAAATTTTCTAAATTTTTAAAACAGTTGCTTTAATAGTTCGTGTAAATAATTACCGAAAACCAGTTGAGAAAGGTATAAATTCAAAAATTCTCGAATGGCTTGTCCCATGTGACCAAGTAGCATCCCAGAAAGTGTCCCGCATTGAAGATTTTTTTATCGTGCCTGTTGAATATTGAAACGCTCAGCGAAATGCTACAGACAATGAGACAGATTTTCTGAGAAAAATTCAACCAGATTTTAAAAAAACTTTCTATTAACGAAAGACTGTTGAAACAACCACAACTCTCAGTTCCCAAGTAACAATTTGGGTTTTATTACACTTTAATAATGGCTTTTGTGACCAAAATTAGTCATGAGAGCCGCAATAACAGCGCTATAAAACTCGCATGGTTACTTGGGTTATAGTGTGTATGTAACTTTGCATTAAGTTGCCTCTAAATAAATTTTGGGACAAAATCTAAACCATGAGTCACCCACAAGTATTCTCTCCAAGAGAAAAATAGTAATTTTTCATAAGCTTTTTCGACATTCTAAGAAAAATAACGGTGTCCCATTATTGTTCTATGGCTTTCCATGGTTTTGCACAATTATGGGTCACGCTTTTACGCAGAATAGCATTAAAAGCGCAGTAGAAAGTTTTGATTTTTTGGCTACTAGGTAATGGGAATGCTTTCTTAGAAAGCAATAAGTTCAACACGATTTAGTCTGTGTTATTGAAAAAGCACACAAAAGAAACGAAAGAATTTTAGTGATTTTTATTGAAGTTTTAAAACAGTTGCATTAATACTTCGTAAAATCAATTGTAAAAAGCTGTTGAGAAGCATATTTGATTAACAAGTTTGGATCAACTAAAGTTTCTTTGTTGACCATTTCAGTAGAATACGACAAGAAAACAAAAATCCGAGCTTTTCCCTCCTGTTGAATTCTACTTTGCATATTTTTCTTACAGACAAGCATTTCGCCTACGACATTCAGGCTTCAGCACCGTACGTGTGCGTGCCAACTCTACCTGGTAGTTAGCTAGATTACTAGAATAAAGTGAACAGATTATTTTCCAACCGAATGTGGGACACTCTGGATGGCAAATAGAAAATCGGGAAATTTATTGGCAGCACCTGAAAGTAAATTGATTTACTTTCAGCTTCGTTAACAGAGATTTGACAGGTATTTAGAACAAAACAAAGGCACGTTAAAAACTGAACAACGCGGGACACTTTCTTCGTCGTTTGGGACAACTTATCGCAGTGCGGAACTGTCCCACAACATCCGGGACGTTTGGTCAGTTTAAGCTAAAAATGAATTTTTTATCCGCGGCTTCTTTGAAAAGTAGCCAGAATATTAGAGCTAATCTCAAACGCGCTTCTTGTCTGTATTGGTATTTAATTTGATTAGCAAGTAATCTAGGAAACAATAAATGGCACATTAATAAAAGAACATGCAGGATACTTTCTGGGACACTTGGTCATTCGGGACAGGTCCCAGACTTACGGGTCACACGGGTGGGACCGTCCCACATATTCACTACAGAAAAAAAACGATTGCATGTACGTTGAAAATTTTAGCAATGTGGGACACTTTCTTAGGCGTCCGGGACAACTCATCGCAATCCGGGACTGTCCCATAAAATCCCAAACGTTTGATCAGCTTTAGCTAAAAATAGTTCTTTTATCCGTTAGAAGATTAGAAGCTAGTCTCAAACGCACTTCTTGTCCGTATTAATATTTAATTTTATTAACAAGGCAACTAAAGTTGCTTTGTTGAGCGTCTTAGTAAAACCCGAAAATTAAAGAAAGAATGGTCAACCTTTTCCGGTCAAATTCTACTGCATTTATATTATTCTGATAGATACTCAATTCGCCTACGACCTGCAGGGTTTATCACAATAACTTAGCGTACCAACTCTGCCTGGGTCGTAACTAGAATAAAGTGACCAGAACGGGACACTTGATCATATAGGATAGGTTTTACACGTATGAGACCGTCCCACATATTAACTGCAGAAAAACAGTTATTTCACGTTAAAAAATTGATAAATGTGGGACACTTTCTTAGTCATTTGGGACAACTCATGGTAATCGCGGGACCGTCCCACAAAATCTGGAACTTTGGTCAGTTTAGGTTTGAAATAGATGTTTTATCCATTAGAAGATTAGAAGCTAATCTCAAACGCAGTTCTTGTCTGCAGTAAGTTTCAATTTGCTTAGCAAGTCAATTAAAGTATCTTTGAGCTGAGCGGCTTGGTAGAATACGAAAAACGCAGAAAGAATAGTCCCGACAAAAACGCAACCAACATTCAACGACTTCTTGTAGGCTTCATCAGAAGTGTTCGAACATTAATGAGACGACCGAAATCATTCAACTAGGGACAACAGCCCACGTAACCGATAAGCATCAAATACAAGCCTCATAAGCATTTAAGTCACTCTAAATGCTACTTAAAAACTACTTCGGCGAAATATTCGGCTACTTTACTACTAATGCTCCTATACTGCTGAGAATGCTAATCTGCAAATGATTACTGACTGACAAGATGAATTTGAATTAGAATTTTGGATGCCAATTTACAGCTGCTGCGCAGCGTTAAAAAGCTGATATACAGCAGCGTGCAGTTAAAAATGCCAGAAATGCCAATAAATGAGTGATTTACTGCATTCATTATTGGGACTTATTGGTTACCTGGGGTTGCCTTTATCTGTAATGCTGTCAAATGTATGAAATTGGAATTGAAAAGTCGCAATTTTTCGTACCAGTCAATCGATTATATATAAGAAGAGTCATGCATGACTATTTCCTAGCAAGATTTTCCTACTCCTATTCATATCTTTTCTATTTTGTTGATGAGCAAAATATTTACACCCAACGCCCAACAAACAGAGTTGAGTGAAGTTTGGTTTTTCCGAACCAGAAACGAAACCGACCATATGGTCGGTTGGTGGTCAAATGCCAACCTACATTATGATACAATGATGGAAAGGAATGAAAATTCAGCAAACATAAAAACACAACTCAGCAGATCAAACAGGTGTTCGATAACATGCTCAACTGGAAGTTGAGCAGAGTTGAGTTAACTCGCGAGAGTGTTGCATTCGAGCAATATTGAAGATCTGAAAAAAAGGAGTCGGTTTTTCGGTTAAAACAATTAGGCTTTTTGGCATGTCCCATTTATCCAATTATTTTTTACTATTTAACACTAAACGTACCGTGAAAGGGGTCATTTGACCTCTTGCATTTTGGCTTATTTTCACAGCATTATAACACACTATTCTGCTCAACTGCTTTGCGAAACAGTCTCTGCAAATTCCCTAGTGGCTTTTCCCATATGACCAAGCGTCCCAGAAAGTGTCCCACATTGAGGAGTTTTTTACGTCATTCCCGTTGAATGTTGGAACCATGTCGGAATCATGGGTCTCATGCAAATTTTAGTCACCGTTGATTTAAACTACTTATTTACGTTTTAATGTTACTTATTGACTGAAAAAATAATTTTTCAAGGTAAAATTTGTATTCTCCTAAAGCGAAAAAGCCTGGGTGCTAATTCCGTTATCGAAATATGACCTTCTGTTTTTATACGACAGACTTCGCAGCCAGCTGTTAGAATACAGGACAGTGCGAGGTCAGTACTACGATCCTATTGACTCTAACAGCCTCTCCCAGCCGAGATTCGAACATACGACGACTGGCTTATTAGACCAGCGTCGTACCTCGAGGCCAACTGGAGGAAAGCGAGAGTTTTCTATAAGCTTTTTGACCGTTCTAAGGAAAATAAAAGTGACCCATTTGTTGTGCCATGGTTTTCCAGGCTTTTGCACAATTATGGGACACTTTTTCTGCAGATTACTACGGAAATTGCTGTCGAAAATTTTGATTATTTCGATACTAACTAATGAAACTGTTTTCTTAGAAAGCAATAAGTTCAGCACGAATAATTTCGTGTTATGGAAAAAGCAAAATATAATTAGCAACGTGATAATTTTTTAAGTGTCCCATAATTGTAGAACGATCGTCACAATTTTTTATTGTGACAAATAAGCCACACAATATGTCCCATATTCCACTAAAAATTATCTGGTCACTTTATCTTAAAGTACACTTTAATCTAAGATTCTGAGCGGAAAATTTGAATCTAGTTTCTAGTTTGGCTATTTTCTACCAATCTTCAGGCAGATTTTAAGATAATTCTAAGTTGTTTCAAACAACTTATTATCAGCAATTTATCGGAGTATTTTGTAGTGTGCTAAAAGGTTACAAAAAAATGAAGAATAATAATAAAGTAAGTTCTTCTTTATCGACATATCGAGGGGAATTAATTGAGTGCTCATGAATTAACAATGACATCAACTCTGAGAATTATTGCTAGATTAACATACCTAATAATCACAACAGTTCTCGCCTTTCTGCCATGAATAGCTTGGTTTGGTATGGGATTCCCACCAATAATCGTGAATTCGTGACTGACAATTTTAGGTAAATTAAAACGAATCAAATCACAGCTCTTCCAGTGAGACCAAGATTGTTGTAGAATACTGACGATTGCTGTTGCTTGTTCGTGTTAATAATTCTTCGTTAGCACAGATTTAGTGGGGTTATGAAAAAAATCCGTCTTACCTTAGCATTGCGTAGCATTAACATTTAACTGGCTTTCCTCAGTGGTCCAGTTTTGAATTTCTGTGACTGTGACTTTAACTTTCGAAACGAATGTTACGAAAAGATAAGTGCAGAACAATAAAAATCAGTCAATGCAGGACACTTTCCGGGACACTTAGTCATCCGAGACAGGTCTTTCAAATACCGGCCGTCCCACAAATTCACTACAGGACAAAAAAAGTAATGCACCTTGAAAATTTAACCAATGTGGGACACTTTTCGAGACAACTTTCTGAGCCATCCGGGATAACTGTGCCAATTCCGGGACTGTCGCACAAAATTCGAGGCGTTTGGTCCGTTTAAGACGGTTTAAAAAACTAATCCAATCTAAGTATCAGCCAATTAGAGGTTGCTGTTTGTTAAAGTTAATCTCAAACGCATTTCGCAAAATGAGACTCCATCTCTTTGAGATGGAAAGTTCATACTGCACCGAAACGCTGATAGACGCGCTTCGGAGGTTCGCTTTCCTTTGATTTCATCCTAGTTTTCAAGCAACTTGAAGCAGTAGAAATTTGCTCTGATTGCTGCCACTGATTGCTTTGAGCTTCCGAGAACAAATTTTTTTCCCTATCTTCCAGCTTCTCCTTGAAGCAAAACTGGGATTTCCAGTCGTCATCAAATATACGTTCTATTCAGAGTCGGAACAGCGCGCGCTAACTTTCATCCTCCAGTTTAGAGTGTGGCCTATGTCCAGCTGGAAGCTGGATTTTTTTCTCATTCGCCCCCCACAGAAGTGGGTCAAATTAGCCGGCCAGAAACGGACGCATCGTTCCGGACACTCTGATGATGAGCTGCCAATTGAATTCCTGATGAGGTGGCCTTCAGAGCTTTTATAACGGTAGTGAAGAATCACTAATTCTTTTACAAACAACTTCATTTGAACAGTTTAAACGTTTTAACCGGAAAACAGGACGCTTGCTCGCGATTCAAGTTCTCGTTGTACATAACAAAATTTCCCACCAATCGTATATCGATGTACAAAAATTATCGTAAATATCCCTTAACAAAATCGGAATCGTAAATAAAGCCTAATAAAGTGCGGTTGGCGTTGTTGGTCGATTAGATCTTACGGGTCCCGATTCCCAATCTGTAATTTTTTCTCACCATTTTTACTGCCGGGACATCAATTTCAAGCGTTTACTCATAAAAGAAATTGGAGGATGATACGCCTCAAGCTTGGTGTTGCATATAGGACTTGGTGTGAGAACCAAAATCCTAGTTAAAGTAGAAAGTTAGCCTAGTGTTTTTGTGTAGGTCTCTTACAAACAATTATTTTGTACGAAATTTGGAGAAATTGGCAAGTTTGAAGCAAGATCTTTACATACTTCCAGCAGCTAAAAAACCGTGCCAATGACTAACCCTTTGGGGTAATCTCATCAGGTGTCCAAACTTTCGTCTTAATTTGAAAGCAATTCTCAAATTTGTGCATCTAAAATTTGATCGAAATTTAATCAATTTAACCGGCGAGTTTTTGCGTTTGGGAGAAAACAGATACCACTCTTTCTCTCTCCCAATTCCAAAGTCATAAAATTCGCCATCGAACTTGGCTTTCGTGCTGCTCGAATCTCGGCCGGTCGGTTCGTTGTGTGGAACAGGATTGTGATAATTGGCAATGGGGCAAATTATGCAAATTATTCTCCTGTTTTTTTTTTGTTTTTTGTTTGCATTGTTTACACCAAAATGTAATGACCAAACTAGCGCTTTCGCGGGGCGCATCTAGGCAAGAGCTGTAAACCGTATTTGCCAATTTTCTTTTTGCACCACCACTTGACTTACGAGTGCAGTAAGCCGATTTCAGTAATTTCGAAGAAGGAACTGCCTACGTCAGTCAGTGGTTTACTTTCTTGTTGCGATTTCACAACTGTAACAAAAGGGAACTTTGAAATGCGATTTACTGTTTTCGAATTTCATAAAAAGCAACATAACAGTGCTAATTCATCTAATGGTGAAGATAACAAATGAAATCAGTTCATTTTGACATTCACCAAATCTATCAGCGGGCAAAGCATAAAAAGACCAACCGGCTTAACTGGTTGTCGGCTTCGCCGATCACCAAGCCTGACATATCACCATCCAATAAAAACCGTTGAACAAATTCACTTTAATATTCTTAGCTAACACCCAGCTCTAGTACCACCTTCGTTCCGTCGTTCCGTCGACAGAATGGACCCGAGCACTCAGCAGTACCGTGCCAGCCGGTTGGGCGCTTCTCGGAGCGCGCAAAGGGGCATTAATTAACTGCACATCTAAGCACGCGGCTTTAACGAGCTGAGCCCGATTTTAGCGGTTCGCTCTTAAGCCGGTTCCTCGAGCGCGGCCGGCGGCAGCGCGCTAATGCGCTAGCGTCAATTAAAACGGTTCGGCTAATCGTCGCGGCACAGCAGCGTGCCGTTCCGTACCGTACCGGTACCGTACCGTCGTCGTCGTCGTGTGTCGTGCCGTGTTTCAGTTCGTTCCAGTTTTAGCCCCTCGGGGTTGACTGACGGACTGACTGGCCTGGCCGGGTGCGGAGAAGTTTCACTGCCCGGTACCCACGCCGCGCGCCGACCGTAAGTAGTGAAATTTCGCCGAAACTCTCACTTCGCCGGCCTGCAGCAGCGGGGACCCGATCGGGGTGATTGGTTAAATGATCCGGCCGGCAGGTCGGTCGGCCGATCAGTCAGTCAGTCGGTCGATTGGTCGGTAATTTGACGATGCATCGATTTTGTATCCCACGGCTTGTTCTTCGGGGTTCCGAATGTGGGTTTTGTATGGCTTTTCACTTTCACGATGGAAGGATTTTGGGCCAAACAACCAGCTGATTGGAATGCTCGCTGTGCGGGATCCGCTTTCCGCGGCGACTTTTTCTTTGTACGCGAGTGCTAAGTGATGATCGCACTAGTTAGAGCTGTGTTTTGTAGTGGCCTAATTCCGATGATTTGTTAAAATCAATAACAAGTTTACTGAACTTTTCCAAACAGTGTGAAAACATGAAACAGAACTGATCGAAAAGTTAAATGGCATAGGATTTTTAGGACGACCAGCATAGGGACCACGATGCTACCTTGAGGAACATTCGAGAAGTTAAAAGATCAATCCTTCAATGGGAAACGGGAATTCAGCAAAAACTCTGTTGAATAACTCTGAACTGAGCTATTTCGTGACATCCAAATAGTCTTGCATCATAGTCGAACTCGAAAAAAATCACTGCAGCCATTAACACCGATGGTAAAGTTTGTTTTCAACTCAAGGCGTTTTTACCATGAAAATTTTCTTGGGAGCAAGGTTTAGTAATCCTCACATTTTATACAATAAGTAAGCTTGAGGTTTATCATCCTGATACAACATCACACTGTTTGTCCACTGTTGAGTAGGACATTTGATATTGATGTCTCGGTGGAAAAAATAACGAATCGTTGGCTTTTCGCCATTTTCTTTTGAGACGTTATTAACATTGGGAAATAAGTATAATTTTCAAACTTTAATTACAGCGAAATTATGTCTGCAAAGAGATTAAAGCCAACTAAACCAGCTACAAAAAAAGTCGAGAGGAAATCGAAACATGTTATAGCATGGAACAAGTTTATAATACAATTTTGTAGAAAAAAAAAACTTTTCACATATTTTTATAGCTTAAAAATTTCGTGTAAATCATTTTAATTAGGAGAGTGTCGTCGTGGTTGGGCCACGTTTTGGAATTCGCCCATAACTTTCGTTTCAAAAAGGAATTTCGGAAATCTAGATACATCGTTGCAAAGGTCTAAGAATAAAGTATATTTCCGGAAAGTTTTGAACTGATTGCTTGAAAAATAAAAAAGTTATAGGCTTTTAAGTGAAGACAAAAAATGTTGCATTGTCGGGCCATGTTGTACAGGTTGGGCCACCGCAGAAAATCTAAGACATACGTATTGAAATTCTATATAGAGACATGAAAAGAATGAATTCCGTGAACAACGGCTCGTATAGGTACAATACCCTATTTTTAATTGCATTTTTGCGAAATTTTGGCGATCTTGTAAAATCAATATTGCTACAATCGCTTTTTCCGAAGTGTACAACTACAATAAAAAAACAACAAAAATCTAGTTTATTGTATTAATTTTGCTTTATTTCATCACATTTTACGTGACTGACATTCTCTAGCGATTATTGCGCTTCTGCGCTTAAAATTATGGTGGCCCAACCATGACTACTCAAGTGGCCCGACCTTTACAAATAGCGCTTTTCTAGTATTTCACCTTAGCCTTCCCAAACACCTTACTGGAGGGGATTTTTCCATAGTCTTCGTGTGCAGCATAACACACTTCATATATTTTCAAAATTTATCTCGATAATTGCATTTCATGAATCATTTCTTGAAGAAAAGTTCATTGCGCCTGGAAAACTTTTTTTGTAAGATTTAGATTTAGTTACTAAAACTGTAAAATCGTGATGACCCGTCCATAAGAGTGGCCCGACGATGACGACAATACCCTACTTTTTAGATAGTTTGGAATCGAAACATTCCAAGCCTTCCTTCCTTTTTAGCCATTTGTAAGATATTCCAAGAATGATTTCGGTTAAATTTTTCCTCAATATAGGTAACACTTCTTTAAATAAAACATTAGAATAAGATCGCACCTTTTAGGCCGCGTGCTGGTCACATAATTACAAAGGCCTACTACAACTAGGCATAACTGAAATAGACAAGACCAAATGGATGAAAGGCCGAATAGACGTCAGATCGAATGGATGTGAGTCCAAATGGACGTGAGGCCAAATGGGTGTTAGGCTGAATTGACATAACACCCGATTGGACGTAAGACTTAGGCCGAATGGATGTGAAGTAAAATAGCCGTGAGACCGAATGGATGTGTGACAAAATAGATGTGGAAACGAACGGACACGAGGCCGAACGGAAGTAAGACCACACCCCTACTAGCACGGTTGTTACAAAGCAGTTGTGGTAACCGAATTATGACTAATTTCAGTCGTAACGAATGGATGTGAGACCAAATGGACAGGAAACCAAATTTATTTATTTATTTATTTATTTATATTATTAAAGTCAACAAGTAAAACATCACCCCAATGACAGAGTTAACTACACAACTACATATAAATAGTATTATAAACGAGCTTTACATTCAGTTTTATATCGAAAACGGCTTTTTTATTACTGCCTGACGTTTCGGCCTTCGATTTGGGCATTTTTCAAAGGGAATATGGTTACGTTTTCTTGTCTAGTCGTTGATTACCATCGGACGGAACTGCACAACTTGTGCACTATGGTCAAAAGGTTTAGGTGTGTACATTATTTTAGCACCAAACTAGTGCATTTGGAGCCGTTAAAATTTAAACTTCCGTCCGTTGGTAATCAACGACTAGACAAGAAAACGTAACCATATTACCTTTGAAAAGGCCAAAACCGAAAGCCGAAACGTCAGGCAGTTTAAAAAAGCCGTTTTCGATACAAAACTGGCTGTAAAACCGAGAATACACACGCCAAACTTAGTACCTCAGCCGATCTTAACAACAGAAATTGACATAAAACACGAATTGAAAATGCACCCATATAGGTGTGACCGTATGGATGTGAGACGTAATAAAATTTGAGACCGCATTAACGTCAGGCCGAATGAATATGAGTTCACATTGACGTGAGATCAAATGGGCGCCAGGCTGAATAGACGTGAGGCCCAATAGACATGAGACCGCTTGGAAATCAGACTGAATAGACATCAAACTGAACGGACATGAGATCGAATCGACGTGAGACTGAATTGAGGTGAGCTTGAATGATTGTGAGTTTGAATCAAAGTAAGGCCGAATGGACGTTGGATCAAATAGATTTCAGACCGAATAGACGTGAGACCGAATGGACGTGAGATCCAACGGATATGGGACCTGATGGATGTGGCACCAAATCGATACAAGACTAAATTGACAAGCGTACGCACATACACTCATACAGATGAAAATCAATGGACATCAAACCGATAGAATGCAAGACCGGGTAGACATGATGTTTTCGTGAGATCAAATAGACGTTAGACCGAATGGATGTGAGCCCGAATTGACATGAGATCGAATGGACCAGAGCCCGAAAGGACGTGCGACAGAATGGACGAGGAACCGAATGTACGCGAGGTCGATTTGCAGTTAAAAGGAACATTTTTCCCCTATTTCCGACGTTTCGATTTACATTGATGCTTTATCAAGGATTAGAAAAAGATCATTTTTCGTCCATTGAATTTTACCAATCTTTTCGAATCTTCTCCTGTCTCCGGTGATTTCTTGTTGTTTTCGCTGTGTATCTGGTGTCTGATTTAAAAAAGCGGGTCTGTTATAAATAAATAAAAACAATGTTTACCAACTATCTATTGGTTCAGGTGTCAAACGTTATATTGCAATTAACGATAAACACAAAAGAAACTGAGATGCATGGGAGAGCAATGTTGCTGCGTTGAGTAAATTTATTGTCGCACAGAATTGAGCTGTTTCCGAAATGTACAATATGCGTTATAAAGTAACGACATCTGTTGTATTCAACAGCGAAACTCTCACATGATAAGATACTAGCGCCAACTTCTGTTATTTATTATCAGAAACTAGAGGCGCTGTCCTGTAGGCGATGTGGGTTGTCCCGTTTAAAACGTTAAAACCTTCCATAGTTATTGATTTTCAATTGTCCAAACCGTATTTGTGACCGATTTCTGGCTAGAATAATAATAAACAAATCCGTACTCTAGAGCAAAACAAAACGGAGTTTGAAGCCGGTATAACTTTTTTTTTAAGTGCCGATGGGGAACAACATAATCGTTCGATTTGACTTTCATTTCAGCTGAGCTTTGATGTTCATGTCGGTAGCAAAGAAGCAAATAATTTTCATAAATAACCGATAATTCGTTCAAATCTACCACTTACAGTACAAGTTCCGTAAACTGTTCGATTATCGCAATATTAGTTTTTTTTCCGGCCTAAGTGCAACAGAACTCCCCTCTGCCTGCCTGCCTGTCTGCCTATCTCGGTATACCGATACTGTGTTCCTCTAACCTACATCCAGCGTGCACCCTGTGCTGCAGCCGCAGCATCTCACAATATCAATCTGGGTCACCATTAGCTTATTTTCCCACTCTGCCTGCCTGCCTGTTACCCGCGTCTGGGGTTTCCGTTTACGAGTTTTTTATTTTTATTTTTGCAAATCCCCTTCTTTTTCGCCACTACTTTCATCCCATCCACATTCAAAATATTGTCTCGAACCGGTTCTCTTCGACGGCGGCGGCTGCTGTCTCAATTTACACCTGTCCATCCAGAAAATCGAAAACGTTCTTTTGGTAATCAATCATCCGGTGTCCACCCGACACCCGACAGCGCGCAACAGGGCGGCCGGGCGGCGGCTTAGCGCTCGAATTACAACCGAACGACAAATTTGCTCACTCTTAGCACACTCCAAATATGGACGGACGGACGAATGGACGAACTTCTGTTTTGACAGCTCCCGGTTTCCTTGGACTTGGATCGGCCGTGGCGGTAGCAACCCAAAATCCGCAAGACAAAAAAAAACCTTATGAAAATATTTATCATAATGATTAGTATTAGCGCCATAATCATTTTATATCATCCAATCCTGCTAATTAGCATAATTCTTCTTTCCGGACCGTCGTCGTGCCTGCCTGCCTGTCTGCCTGGCTGCCGGGGACCGTAATAAAAACGTGTAAGGGGAAGGGAAACCACCGTTATGGGCTCTGAACTGATGAATCTCCTCCGTCGGGCGGTGCGTCTCTATTCCGTTCGTTCGTTCGTTCGTTCTTCAGGTTCAGTGATTTTTGTCGCACCCCGGTTGAGTGGCGGCCACCGCCATCGCCACCTTCACCGACCGACCGACCGCCCGCGGTCGTGTCTTCCAAATTAAACCGCTGCGATCTTCATCGTCGTCTTCACGTTCTATCGCACGTTTGGCCACATTCTCCTCTACCGGAGCCGAAAGAGTTGGTCTGTTCGGTGTGTATGGAATGTGTGTGTACCGTGGTTCCCGGTGACCAAAATAACAGCACCGAAGAACTGGTCCACAGCAGCAGTTCGTCTCGAAGAACAGTTTTTAAATTAATTAAACTATCTTCGCGATCATCGCGTGGTGGTTCGTCTCCTTCGCTTCCATCACTCATCAACGCACCACCGCGCATCACCCGGTAACAGAGGAAGTGATCATCATTGGCATCGTCAGCATGATCGTGATCATCAACGTGACGGTGTGTGTGTGTGTGGTGAGCGGTGGGAAGGCGCCTTCTCGTTCGATCGCTTCGATTTCGGACAGCGCGAAGATCCGTTGGTTTTAGGCCGATGCTGGCTGCTGCTTCTGTTGCTGTTGCTGCGCCGGCAGAGTAGCGGAAATCACGTGGTGAAATGTCTCCGTTACTTTTATTTTCCGCCTCTTGCCTAGCGAACCATGGCGCGATATGCGCCAGTGAGACTGCTGGCTGGATGGCTGCTGGGCTTCGCCGGTTGAGGGAACCCTCCCTGGATGGCCGGTCGTCCGATCAGCTTCGATTCATCATTTTGTCTGTCTGTTTCTTCCATCTTTTCCCACATGGTTCTCAATCATGACAGAAACCTAATTGGGCCACCGAACTCATTACGAAGATTTCAGTTTCATTATCATCACACTCGTTCGTTTCACTGCATCCAGGAGGATCTCCTCTCGGATGATGCATCATCCGTCCGTTCGGCTTTCGGCCGGCCGAGATTCGCAGCTCGGTGCAGTTAATCCACCTACAAATGGTAAACCATCTGTCCGATTTTCTAGTGCAACGGGGAAGCAAGACTGGCCCGGCCGGGAAGGACAATTTGGTTTCATTATCAAGTGTGTGCTACCGGTCGGTCGTCTTTCTCTCTTTCTCCGCTCATCCATTCATTCATTTATTCATTCATTCATGCGGTGATACGAATCTGTCTTTGGCTAGGCAATTTATTTATTAAATAATCTCGGAATATCTCCGAACTAGCCGAGAGCCGTCGAGTCTATTGTGCTACTGCTGGCTGGCGATTTATGCTTCCAGATAGGTCTTCATATGGCT
Organism: Sabethes cyaneus; assembly: GCF_943734655.1. NCBI lineage: Eukaryota > Metazoa > Arthropoda > Insecta > Diptera > Culicidae > Sabethes > Sabethes cyaneus. The sequence continues at coordinate 171,091,199 of NC_071353.1, forward strand.
GCCTGTCTCGGACGGGACGGGAAGGCAGATTCGCCTTCAGATGACATACAGACTTGTTGTTATAATGATGATAATCTATCTTTTTCCACCCTCGTAGATTCTGGCTTGAGGCTGTGACTCTCCCTCCTAAGTGTCTGCTCTGCTCCGTTCTGCTCAGTTTTGAATGGGAAGGGGACAGGGTGAATGGTGGTCAGTGGATAACTAGGGCTTTACGGTAATAGCCTCGACAGACGACAGACGAAAATCGATATTTATTTATAGCCCGGTTCTAAACTAGACAGGCAGGCAGGTTTGTCGCGAATTTGATCTTCCACTTGGTTTTGCTTTTACTCTCGCTTGCTTGTTCTATCCAAGCCAGTGGTGATGTTCTGCTGAGGAGAAATCACTTCCAAACCTGTTTAAGTCCGTCAGTCGAAGCGTCGCAATTGAATCATCGTGACCGGATCGATTGATCAACCGGTGATCGTCCGGAAATAGCCGCAAGACATTATTTAGTTCTCACTGGAGGAGCTCCTTGCTTCATGCAAACTTTTTGAAAAAGATAAATAAAATTTAGGCTGTTTATTTTAATACATGGAAAAAATGCATTTAATGTGTTTTGATTTGAAAAAATTAAAATGTTCACACTTGCAGTGACGGTCCGCCACCTCGTTCACGGATCGATGACTATTCAATTAAGAAAACTTGTTTACGCTGCTGCCACCACCGCGGCGCCGCCGCCGCCGTTCAACCGTTTGTAGATAGTCATCTATTTTGTTAAGCTATTTTTTTTATTGGTTTTGCTACATGCTGTTTTGTACCGTTTCACCGGAATGACACATACCCACAGCAGCCAGCGGTAGTTCCAAATGTAAACTTGGTTGGAATTGTAATGCCATTACTCAGCTTAAAAAATCTCCGAAGGAAAGGAAACTCCCAGTCTACCCCGAGCGGGCAGCGCAACGGTGTGACGTTCTTAAGAGATGAAATCATTACCGGAGTTGAGGCGTTCGTCGTGAGTTCGCATTTTAGATCCTCATCGACCTTCCTCGAATCGGCTAAAAATCTACACGACTGTTCTTTGTGACCAAATTTATTGTTTTAAGCTATTAGTGCGTCATTCTTAATCATGATTTGTTTTTAAATAGAACTACATCATATATTGTTGTAGTCTCAGAAACCCATGAGAGCGGCAGAAAGTACTACAGCATTGAAATACCATATCCAGGAGACAAGAAAGTCATAAAAAATCCTAACCCCATTCTGCAATAAAATAATAATAAATTGAAAGTCGGCTCTTATCAGTACTCGAAAACATTGACATCCCTGCATGAAGGCGAATATAAAATGCATTCAACGCATACAGTTAGTTTTACCCCTGATAGTATGCTTTTATCTGTCAGCCCATGAAAATGACTACTGGACTGTTGGCAGTGTTTGCCTTTCTCATTTGTCTACCCTTTAGCACAATTCATTCTTGAATTGCAGTGCTGAACGGTTGGTCGACTAACCAGTCAGTCAATTTGCTTGCTTTTGGCTGACATTTTAGATCTCAAAGTTTAGGGTTTTAAACTGCTTGCTTTTTAAAACCAACCTAAGCAACCAAGGCTGAAAGAAATTATTTAAAACTTTTAGGTAATGCTTACGTTTATTGCAATTTATTTTGCCGTTTTTGGGCAGATTAAAACAAATAAATGATTCACATTTCATTTCATTCACTCGAATCGTTGGTTTCCGGTTGCTGAGTCATCTGTTCTATACTAGAAACAGCAAAGAATTAGCAGTATATTGCATCAATTCAGGCGTATTGCATAAATTGAATATTACAATATTTCTAAACACTAACCATAATCACATCTTCATTGACTTCAAAGCAACATACGATACAGTCGATCGAGACCAGCATGGTATAGTTTCCGGACAAAGTGACACCAGAAGTCCCTTCTAGACACGGCGAAGGTTGCGACAAGCTGAGACGGCTTGTTCCTGCATGTTATTCAACGTCGCCCTTGAGGGGATGATCTGAAGTGCGGGTATCGAAACGAGTGGCACCAACTCCCAGGCGTCGCATATGATTTTGATATTATAGCGAGGAACTTTGCGTGGACGGTAACCGTTAACAGCGACAAGCTTGACAAGTTTGTGTATTGCGAATTGCTGGTGACCGCAAACAACAGCACTAGTAATCCAATAACTCATTTAAGCCGGAAATCGGTTCCACTTTGCACTTCGCAAAACGCTTCGAACCAGGAACATACGCCACCGTGCGAAGCTGACAATGTACAAAACCCGGTAGTTCTTCATAAACTTGAAGCTGTGACACTGCTCACGGAGAACGTACGCGCCCTCGTCGTGTTCGAGCGCAAGGTGCTGCGAACGCTATTTGGCGGAGCACGAACTGAAAGTGGAGAGTGACAGAGGTGTATAAATGACGAACTATAGACATTGCTTGGAAAGAAAGATTCCCATCGTACATCTGGCGAAAGCCGGTAGGCTACGGTTGATGACCGGACACGTCGTGAGGTTGCCGGACGACAGTGTAGTGAAAATGGTTCTTTTCTACAACCCCACAGGCACCAGAAACAGAGGGGCCGAACGTGCGGGATGGGTCAACCAGGTAGAAAGTGACTAGAGACACCTGAGAAATTGGTTACGAGTGGCTCGAGATCTAGCTGATAGGAGACACCCGAGCTCTATACCGGTGACGACGACAACGGAATAGCGGACCTGAAAAGGATCGTTTCAAAATCACTCTCGTATCCTCGAATTGTTAGTCTCGTATCGTCCGTTGTTGTCCTTCAGATAGGTCATTGGAGTTAAAGTAACAAACAGGGTTTACAACATGTTGAAATAAATGCTATTTACTGGATAAACGATACTGCTAGAGGAAGCAATCAAGGCAATTTTTACCATTTATGGCCATTTACATATTTTTCACGATTGCGAGCCAGGCGAGCTACTTGTTTCGATTCTACATTTTGATTAAACCTATTCTGATCAGGATTCTCGTGTTAAATTCCAATCGACATGTATCATAGTAGTACACAGTCTGATCTGAATTGAGAATAAAGTGCATCCCAATATAGTCATCAGAGAAGTTATTCTACGTCAAAAATGGTGTTTGATCCGGCACAATGCTGGGACTTTCTCGTCAGAAAATACGCGCACACAAACAAAGCGAACGCAAATTCGACTGGTTCGGTGGACGATTTATTACGGACTGATTTAAGTTAAATCTGTCGACGTTTGCTGTTCGAAATTATATCGATTGACAACATGTGTCGCTAGAGAGTATAAATAGAGCTACTTTCACCGACAATAAGACCGTTGAAGATTACGCTGTGGCCTAATTTAGACAAAATTCTAGTTAAATTCCTAATCGGTGCGAGCAAATGGTTGAGTGCAGACTCACCTCTGTGGATCCTTAACCTGAAAAGATAATAAAACCAGATTTTTAGTTTCCTTGCGACATTAAACTTTGCACATCACATCAGAGTTACTCGACGCAAAATAATTTAAAATATATATTAAACAAAAATTCCGGTTATAAACAAATCAAATGAGCACCCATGGGAAACCTCCTTTGAATTTTTCTGTTTAAGCTGTCTTGACAAAACATAGAAAATAAATTACTCTGCTCACAATACATACAGTAACAACAGCAAACGTTATCGTTGAACTTTTTTCACTAAAATATTATGACCCGATGAATTAGAAATAAATATTTTATAATTTTTTCCATGAGATGGAACACAGTTTTTACAATTTTTCTCTGGCGTTTTCACTGCCGCGCGCCGGTCACATACACAAGTTATGATGCTTGTTCCAACACTCACATTCGAGCAATTTTACTGTTGATATTTTTTCACTCATATTCAATTGTGCAACCGTGATTTATTGGGATAATTTTTAAAACATGCCCCAATAACTTTATCTACTATATCAGTTACATAGACGACGTAATTTCATCTAGCTATTTTTACTACCCGGACATCAATTGTCGGTGTCTGTTGGAACTTGATGTTAATAACCGAAACCTATCGAATGGAAGACAAGTCTAAACTAAAATAACTTTTAAAATATTAAGAATGCGTTCCCAAGCAACATTGTGAGTTTTATTGTACTCTTATGGTGGTCTTCAAGACCAATTTTGGTCTTAAATGCCATCATAAGAGTGTAATAATACCCAAATTGTTACTTGGGTTTGATTTAAATTGACACTGAAGGATTCACAAATACATTTCGTTTGAAGCTTAAGAATTATTTCAGATAAGATCATATCTGGTTATTAAAAGTTCATACATGGCATGTATTACATGCCAAATGAGCCTATACTCTTTCTCCACCTTATCTTCTAGTAGCATAGAGCCGGGGTGGCTCATGCCTTTATTCCTGGTGTCGGTAAAATCCTTGAAGAGATTTCACTTCACAGCCGTTCGGTATCCTTGTGACGTAAAATGTGTTGAATTAAATTTTTCAAGGACAGTGACTCTCGATTTTCGTTCTTGATCAACCTTCATCATTCGCCTTTCGCTTTCGCTTTCGTTGTTCTTTCATCTTTCATTTTGCGTCTTTTGTTCTAATTTTTTTGTCTTTTTTAAAGGCATGTTGTTATGTAGGACTCATTTTATGCCATTTTATGTTATTTTATGTCATTTTATGCTGTCATCTTCTGGTAGTATTTTGTTGGCTTTCTGGCATTTTGACATCGTCTTCTTGTCTGTTTTAAGTAATTTGTTGGCATTTCTTGTCGCTGTTTGCCGTCTTTTTATCATCTCTTTATCGCCTTTTCTGTGTCTATTTATAGTGTTTTCGTAGTATTTCATTCTTTTTTGTTTGGCATTTTTGTCGCTTCTTTGGCGTTCTTTCAGTACCTTTTAATCAAAGTTTTCTCGTTTTCGATTTTTTTTACCGTTTTCTCGCCAACCTGTCATCGCTTTTTCGTCATCTTTCCTCTAGTTTTTTCACGATCAATTCGCCGCCTTTTCGTCATCTATTTGCTGTCTTTTCGTCCGTTCTTTCATCGTCTTTTCGTCGTTCTACGTTACCTTTTCAACACTTTTTCGCCAACGTTTTGTTATTGTCATCTTTTTGTTTTCTTTTCTTTGTATTCTTCGTCTTCTTGTCATTTCTCGATCGTATTTTTGTCATTTAATGGTCTTTTTGTCATCTTTTCATCGCCTGTAGTTTTCTGACATCTGTTTATGGTTTGCTTGTTTGTTTGTTTGTTTATATTTGAGACCTTTTAACCATATCTAGTCATTCAGGTCTGTAGGAAAATTTATATTATATTACAATGCTTTCGTTACATGTGTGCTTTCTTTAGAATGCTGGTATTTTTGTCACTTTAAAAGTGATTTTTTTTGCCGTTTTTTCGTCCTTTTTTTGTTGGTTTGGTGTCTTTCTGACGTCATTTTGTGATCTTTTCTCCGTTGGTTCTTTTCATCGTCGTTTCACCGTTTTTCTTTTTATTGTCTTTTCGTCCCTTTCTTGCCGTTTTCTCACCGGGCTATTTGTTGTCTAGCTTCTTAGCTTAGTTGTTTGTTTCTTAGAGAGACTCCGGTGCATTCGTGTCTGAAATGTTGTCTTTATACTGTCTCTTCATCATTCTGTCGTCATCTTTTCATCGTGTTTTTGCGTGCCTCGTTTCCTTCTTGACGCTTATTAATTGAAATTTTCGCTTCTTTGGCATTTGTCCGGCGTCTTTTTACCTTTGTTTATCGTATTTTTGTCGTCTTTCGTCTTTTTTCACCGATTTCTCACTAAATCTTCATCACTCTGGTTTCATCTTCCACCTTGTTTTTTCACTATCTTTTCGCCACTTTTTTGTCATCGATTTGCTGCCTTTTAGTCGTTCTTTCATCGTCTTTTCGTTATTCTATGTTATTTTTTCAATGCCTTTTTGTCAACTTTTCGTTTTTATCATCTGTGTACGCCTCAAGTTCGGCAGTTCTAAGCAGTCTCAAGGCCGATCTGGAAATTGTCGATCTATTATTGTTATTATTGAAGATACGAAATTATACATATTTGTAACTTCTAATCATGTTAGTCACCAGCAAAGTTTCTTTAAATCATAGTCGATTTATTGTTCCAGCCGGATTCATCATCCAAACCAGAACCGTCCATAATAAAATTCAATAACAATGAATGAGAAACACAAACTTTTCGCTTTTCTGAAATATTTTTTTCCAGGCTTCATTCATATCAAAAAGAGCGCTCATTTGGCTACCAAAGGGGTAGCAATCGCATAGCGCCGTAAATACTTACTTCCTTCAACAATAATGTAGATATTAATTAGCTCTACAATTTCCCTTTACATTACTTTTTCGAGTTCTGTTTCGTTGAGGCGCTGCAGTCAATTGAGCATCTACTGAGCAAAAAACCAAGAATGAAGCCTGCTTTTTTCTCCAGCGACTTCAATTTTAAGCGAGTCAAAGTGAAAGGTTTTGTCTGTGCGAGGGATAATTACAATGTTTTTACATACTTTTAAGTGATTGATGTAGTATATTAGACAACAGTTTGTAACCAATCTTTTTTTCCTTCTGCTTTCAGGTAATTATGATTCTTGTTCAAGTAATAAAATGGTTCTAACCAATCTGACCATGCATTAGTAAGTACTTATAACATTCTAGAATTAAAGTGAAATCGAACACAGTTTTAAAAAAACGCGAAATTATAATCTAATCCAATAATTTGAGAAATGGAATCCAAATGAGCAGACGTCATTTTATGCCATTATTGCTGTAATATTTATATTTTTCATAAGCTTTCAATCAAAAGACTTTGTCTTATCAAACTTAAGAGTTTTTATATTAAAATTAAACAAAAAAAATTGTTTAAACTGCGTCGTTTCATTACTATTTGCTAAAAATGAATGAAATAAATTAAGCACGGCCAACACGAATCTTAGTTTGACGGACTCGCAAACTGGCAGTAAACGAGTTAACATGGAAGGCAGCAAATTTTAGCGCTGAAGAGGAGCAATCATTTCTAGTAGAAACTTGCTCGACGCAGTTAAACTCCCGGGAAAAGTTTTCTTCTGTGGTGGAAAATTGGCCACTGCCGAAGAAATGGTACATTTATTGGCAAAGAAAGCTAATTTGTGTTGATGTGCCTTTGCCTGGAGTTTTCATTCCGCCCTTAACTTTTGCTGCTATCATCTTAATGCTCTAAAATGAGACCCAACAGAAGCTGGCATGACGTTTGATTTTCTTATGATTATGAATTTAACAATTTTATTTATTCAAGTTGCGCCCATTTTCCGAAGAGCAGAACCGAGCAATCTTCTCCTAGGAACTGTTTGAAACTCTTCCGAACGAGCACCGGATGATAAGTTAGCCTTAATTCAATGAGGACAACTGAAATCAAAAGAAAATTCTTCTTCCATGTTTAATGGCGACCATCAGTGTAACACTTTATTGATATTTCCTACCACTTCTGCACTTTGTTTTTAACTTTGTTTCTCAATTTCATAAAATCAGACCTCTTGCCGTCTGCCCCGCGCAACACCGCATTACCGAAAAATGGCTATCAACCTAACACTTTACAGTCTTCTCAGCATCCAGACCGGTGCAATTGGATCGCATCTCGATCCCGGTTGTTCGTGTGCGCAATTCTATCATTATCATTATCAACCTCTCAATGGTCAATAAAATTCTTCCCCACTTTTGATGACGAGAGGCGAACAACAATACACAACATACTCTCCTCGTAAAGTGGATCGATTTTTACATCCCGATAAATGACGAGGTTCGATTTTACGATGATTGTGCATCGAAAGTTGATTACCGATGCCTGATCGAATTGTTCAAACATAAACCAACAACAAGAAGCAAGCGAAGAGAGGAACCAACCAATGGGTCAATCCAATTGCTAGAAAAATATCACAAACGAGAATCCCTTTCACGATTTATGATCACGCCCGTAAAAATAGTTTTGCATTATTCTATATAATTTCAATAACAGTTTTCTATATACTGGCTGATTCTCTCTTTCTCTCTCTCTGTCTGTCTCTCGCGCTCTCATTCAATCGTCGAATGCAGTCTGGCTGTCGGTCTTTGTGTAGCATTATGTTTCACACAAAGAACTGTGTGTTTATTTACAAAACGTAAACGTTTGTATACTTCTCCGATTTATGTCGGGAAACAAACCAAATACAGTTGTATTTCCTTCCACTGTACTGGCATCAGGAATACATGAATAATAGATTCGAAAAAAATCTAAGGGAAGATTAAGACAGAATTTAAGGGAACAGTCTGATGAAAAATACTAAGTCGAAATTGACAAAAAAAATCCACACTTCAAGCAATATGAAAACTGGTCTTCTTTCAGAGGACTCTCAGACGTCTTGCAAATAGCTTTCAGCCGATTTTCAACCGATCTTTAGATGACTGTCAAACAACTTTCAGACAATTTTCCGAAAACTTTTGGACGACTTTTTAAAAACTTCCAGGCTCCCGGATAATCAAAAGGTACCTTTTAAAAGGCTCAAATGGCTCAACTCCTTAACGACTTTTAGTCGATATTCACATGACTTTCACGGCGACAAATTTTATACGACTTTAAAATAACTTTCAAGAATCTTAGTTAACCTACAAACAAATTTCGGACGATTTTTCGATAACTTTCAGGCGACTTTTAAACGACTTTCAGCAGATGCAGCTTTTAGATGTTTTCCAAACGCTCTACGGGTAACTTCCGAATGACTTTTAGACGATATTGAGATGACTTCCAAGTCCGCCTTCAAATGGCTACAAAACGACTTCAGACTGGGCGATTTTCAGAGAACTTTTTCTGAAAAAATTTTCGACGACTTTCTAACAACTTTTGGACAATATTCAGATAACTTTGAAATGATTTTCTAGCGGCCTTCAATCGTTTTTCAGAAGACATTCAAGCCGTTCAGATGGTTTTCAGACAACTTACAGACGACTTTCGGACATCTTTCAGATGGCCATCGTTTTTAGATGACTTTCAAACGACTTTTAAAACCACTTTTAAACGATTTCCACTTTCAGGCGGCTATCAGACGTCTTTCAAAAAGCTTTCACGTAACTTTTAAGCGATCTCAAGACAATATTCACATGACTTTGGGCTGACTTTTGGATGGCTCCTAAACAACATTTAGACGACCTTCATTTAATGCAGATTTTTCTTTCAACGACTCTCAGGTAAATTTACGTCGGCTACCAGATTGCTTTTAGAGGGCATTAGATAGCTTTACAATGACCTTCAAACGGTTTTCAGATTACCTTTAAAAGGTTTTCAGACGACTTTCAGTCGATTTTTTTAAACGACTTACAGGCATGTTTCGGACGGTTTTCAGATGACTTCTTATACGACTTTTAGATGGTTATTAGACAACTTCCAGCGGACTACTAGGTGCCTTTTAGATGAGTCTCAGGTGACTTTCAGGCGACATTCAGATGATGTTCATTTGACTTAAAAGATTATCCGGCCAGTATAAGACTTCCCAGCTAGCACCAACTCGTATATCAATGTACAGAAATTATCGAAAATATCTCCTAACAAATTCGAAATCGTAACTAAAGCTGGATAAAGTAGGAACAAGTTAATTTTCTATCGTATATAATGATAATAACTGACACACATGCGATTTTCTGCACAAAATCGTATAGTAGTACGGAGCGACTCGCGCTTAATCGGGTATTATCGTATATAAATACTTATATAGTCGTAACACTCAAAATTATTCGCAATCTCGTATATCGCCTCCAAAATAGTACGGATATGCTAATTTTGCGCATCAAATACGATTTATTGGCATGTATATCTGTACGTAATGCTGATTTTTATCTTTTTTATGCATATGAAAATGCTAGCTGGGTTCTTCTAAACAGCTTTGTGACCTCTTTTGGGCGACTTTTTCGGACAGCTTTTACAGAATTGTTAACCTTTCGACTTTCAGACGATTTTCGGACAACTTTCAGATGACTGTCAGACGTCTTTTAAAATATTTTCAGATGATTTCTATTAATGTTTCAGATCGCTGCCGGATGGTTTTTAAACTCCCCTCAAACAATATTCTGACGACTTTCCAATGGCTTCTAGAAAGAAACTAGAGACCTTTCAGGCAGCGAACGTCAGACTCAGGACGATTTTCTGATGACTTTTATACGATTTTCTGATTGCAACGATTTTTTAAAACTTAGATAACCTTTAAAAGATTTTCAATCGATTATCACAAGTTTAGACATCTCCCAAACAGCTTTCGGGTACTTTTCAAATGACTAAATGTCTTTTCGGCGACTTCTGGACGTTTTTGGACGACATTCATACGGCTTTGACTTTTAAACGAACTTTTATAGTCAATTTTCAGACGGGTTCAAATAAAATCTTTAAAATCTGACTTGGGTGGCTTTTGGACGTCTTTCTAGAGGCTTTCAGGTAACTTCGCGACAGCTTTTAGACGATGTTCATGTTCACATATCACTTCGAGAGGCTTTGCATTCGATTTTTAGAAGAACCTCAAACAGCATGTAAGAGCATCAGGCGACTTTCAGACGATTTTCAGATGGCTTTCACACGACTTTCATACGATGTTTAGACAACGTTCAGGCGACTTCAAATAGCTTTCAGACAGCTGTAAGACGGATTTAGACGGAATTCTTAAAGGACTTCCTACGACTTTTAGACAGCTTTTCGGAATGATTTTGAGCTAACTTTCTTTCACGGCTTGCAAACGACCTTCAGGTGATTTTAAAAAACAAACAAACGTCTTCTAATGATTTTCAAGTCATTTCTGGACGACTATTAGGAAACTTTCAGATGACGTTCGTACGGTTTCCTGTTGACTTTTAGACAACTTTCTGACGCCTTTTAGAGAAGAGTCATTTTAACTCTTTTAGGTCATTCCTGACTTCTACGGGGTTGGGATTTGAACCCGGGTCCTCGGCGTGGTAGGCGTAAATGCTAACCAATACACCGGGACTGACCCCTTTGCATTATTTAAAAAGAACTTTCAAACGATTTTCGGACAACTTTCAGATAACTTATAGAAGAATTGCTGGCAGCATTCAGACGACCTTTAGACGATATGTAGATAACTTTTAAAAGAATTTCAGACAACTATTAGACGCCTTTCAGACGACTTTCAGAAGAAAGTCAGATAATTTTAAGAAAACTTTCCCACGGTTTTCAAAAAACTTTAGATGATTTTCAGATTACCTTCAGTCGACTTTCAAACGACTTTCGGACGATTTTCTCACAACTTCTAGATGACTGTCAGATGACTTTTAAAAGACTTTCAGATGACACTCAGATGGTTTATTACTGTTATTATTTTCTTTATTTCGGAGGTTTCCAGCCTAGGGACGGTGCGTCTCAGCTCTCAAACTGCCTTCAGACGTCTTTTAAGCGACTTTTCCCATACCTTCAGGCGACTTAATCTCTTTTAAACGATTACCGCATTTAAGAGGACGCTTAGATAACTTTCAGTTGTCTTTCAGAAGTATTTCACTCTTTTGGACGACTTTTAGATGATGTTATATAGATATATAGATGACTTTTAAAAGAATTTCAGACAACTATTAGACGCCTTTCAGACGACTTTCAGAAGAAACTCAGATAATTTCAAGAAAACTTTCCCACGGTTTTCAAAAAACTTTCAGATGACTTTCAGATTACCTTCAGTCGACTTTCAAACGACTTTCGGACGATTTTCTCACAACTTCTGGACGACTGTCAGATGACCTTTAAAAGACTTTCAGATGACGCTCAGACGGTTTATTATTATTTTTATTTTCTTTATTTGGGAGATTTCCAGCCTAGAGACGGTTCGTCTCAACTCTCAAACTGCCTTCAGACGTCTTCCAAACGACTTTCAGCTGACTTATAAACGGGTTTTAGGTGGCTTCTAGTTGATACTCATACGTCTTTTAAGCGACTTTTACCATACTTTCAGGCGACTTAGATCGCTTTGAAACGATTACCGAATTTAAGGGGACGTTTAGATAACTTTCAGTTGTCTTTCAGAGGTATTTCACACTTTTGGACGACTTTTAGATGCTGTTCGCGTGACTTTTAGGTGATTTTCAGATGACTTTCAATCGACTTTCAAACGATTTTTAGCTTGAAACTATTTTTTGATATATTTTATGCGACTTGCTTATGGCTTTCAGATGACTTTCAGTTGACAAACGACTTTCAAACATCTTTTACGCGTTATTCAGACGATATTTAGGTGACTTTCCGACGACTTTTAGACGAAGCTCAAGCGATTTTCAGGAACTTTACGGCGGCCTTCAGAAAACTGTTAGATAATTTTCGAATCACCTTGAGTCGTCTTTCAGGTGATTTGCAGATCGCTTTCAGTCGATTTTCAAATGACTTTCCGATGACTTTTAGACGACTATCAAATGACTTTCGGGCAATTTTCCGAAAACTTTCAGAAAACCTTTGAAAGATGTTCAGGAGGCTCTCCGGTGGCTTATAATAATTAATACTTTCTTTATTTGTGAGTCTTTCGGCCTAGGGTTAGTCTTTTAACACTCTTCAGTTGACTTCCAAATGGATTTTAGGCGACTTCTATACGACTTTAAGTGGACATTAACGCACCATTTAAGCGACTTTTAGGAGACTTTCAGGCGACTAAGACGGCTCTTACACGATAACAAACTGGCTTTTTGACGGCTTTTAGAAGAATCTCATAAACATCGAAATTCGTCTTTTTCAAATGATTTTTCGACAATTTCCATGCGTTTTTAAACGACTTTTAGAAATCTCTCAGATAGCTATCAGACATCCTTCAAACGACTTTCAGATGGCTTTCAAACGTCTTTTTCAGACGACTTTAAAACGGCTATTAGATGGCTTTTAGATGGCTTTCAGTTGACCTCCAACTACTTTTAGCTGATAATATAAAAGAGTTTCAGAAGTCTTCAAATTAGTTTTTGGCAATTCAGATCGTTTTTTAATGGCTTCAAGACGATTATCGGATGACCTTCAGGCAACTTTTACTTTAGAACGATTTTTAGGCAACTTTTTAACGGCTTTCAGGCGAATTTTAAAATACTTGAAGATTGTGGTTTTCAGACAACTTTTGTACGATTTCCAACCGGCGCACAGGCAGAAGGTTACAGCTAACTTTCCAGACGTCTTCCAACACCTTCCATGCAATTTCTAGACGACTTTCAGATGACTATCATACGACCTGCTGTCGGTTTTTAGACGGAAAACTTAGAATCATTTTAAAATGGCTTTAAAATGATTTACAAATGACTTTCAGGAAACTTTTAGAGGAATTCTAGACTTTTAGACGACTTTTAAACGCTGTTCAAATGATTTTCGGACGACTTTCAGACTGTTATAAAACAACTCAGCTAGTCATAAGCCGCAACAAGACTTCAATAAAACTTCACTTGAAATGAGCCAGAAACTCTTGGACGCAAGATGCTTGAAAGTGATGTCTCAATAGAACGAACTACCAGCAAAAGATCCTTTTTAACACCGTGATTTTAACATGCAGATTACTTTCATAGATTTTTTTTTCTGCTCTGGAGTATAAAATTGTACGGATTTGGTTCGTTCATTTTAAAATCCAAGAGTAACACAATTTGAGTTTGATTGCTCCTTTATACTAGATAGAGTGACTAATAGTGGTCATGAAACCAAATTGTTGTTTGGTTGTTGTGTTCATTTTTGTTTGCTGTCATGATTAGGTAATCTAAAACAGATTTTACATTCTCTAAGTTTTCTTTCTCAATTTATTATTCCTAAAAATGTTTTAACACTGTCTTTTTCAAAGAGTAGATATATCAATGGAGTGAAACACGGATGTCGTGTATGTTTCTATTAATCCAATGTTGGTTTTGGTAAAAAAAAAGAAATGAAAAATTAAAATTCCCTCTCAAAGTTGATGTCTGGATGAAGTCCCACAAGAATACCCATCTTACGGTATGCGGTTTTTTATGAAGTGCATTTCATTTTTGTTCGCTTTTTTGAACGTCTACACTTTCGGTTGCAAAAAAAGTCGGTTGCTCGTCAAGTTTGGTTGGTCTTCTACATGTTTGTGATATAAAAGCATCGCTATTTGAAAATTCTAAACTAAATTAGTGAAGTAGATTTTTGTGGTTCTGCCACTGAACTGCGGTCAATGTCTAGAACAGAGTCAAAACATTTTGTTTTATTTGGAGATAACGATCATGGGAAACTAGTGATATTTTTCATCACAAAAAAACCGACATCATAATCCAATCTGATATAGCACTCATTGCATTTTGGTCTTTAAAACCGGAGAAGAGACACAGCTGAGCCGCACCACGTTATGATGATGGCCTCGGATCTACATAGTTAGTAATTCAGCTCGAAAGCAACGAACTGCCGTGATTAGGAACCAACCTGCCCCCGCTCGGATCCGCTCCCCTCGCTCGTCCCCACGATCCACCCACGCTGTTTGCAGTTCAATGGCAAAGTACAATTCCGGCAGCATCCTCCAAACTGCTGAACTGCTCTCAGATTACCTCGGAATTTATGAATGAATTCAGGCCGTTGTTACCGCCGCGGCGCACTGCAAACGAACCGACGAACGAACGAACGAACGACGTTAGAATTTCTAAACTGGCCTCCTCCCGGGCAGCAAGTAATCAGTCGGATGCGAATTTTATGAGTGTCGGTAAGATTTCCTGCCATCCGCATGCCAGAGTGCCGGAGTGCAGAAAAGTTTTGCGCTCAACGTCGATTTTAGGACGAGAATTTCCAAACTGATGATGAAGACGTTTTTTGGAACATCAAAGTTGATTCCGGATGAATCGATTTTTGACGCACATGGCTCATGGAAAGAACGTTTCGGTTGAAAAAACCTTCAACACCTACCTACCTACCCACCCACCGCCTAGGTGTTCGCGTTAAATGAATTGAAAGCGAGAGAGAAAAAAAGTACTTTAGCTAAGTGTCAAGATTTACACCGTCGTCGTCCCGAAAACCGCACCCGCGACTTTACGGTAGATTTACAGGGCGGGTACATCAAACTGCTGCGGTGCACCAGGAGCCAAACGATGATGACAAAAAGCCTCGTAAAAATATTCTTTTACTCATTTTACGATCTGGCTAAGGTTAAATTGAATGGGAATTTATTGTCCATACGTTGCTCTGCTAGGTGAATTCGATCTTCCTGATCTGGACGGAGTCCGTCGTCGTCGGCTTGCACTTTATGCAATAATTCTATACGTCGTCGACGACGACGACGACGTCCATCCGGAGACCTTGTCAATCATCGTCGCTGCGCGATCCACGGCCATCCAGGCAGGACTTCACCGTAATTTAGGTCGATTTTCTTCGCTTGCTGGGCGAACAATGTTTGACAATGCAAAATGCAATTAGTCATCTCGTTCTCGTTGGGGCCGTCAAGTCGACGGAAATCCTTGAACTTCGTCGGTCGTCGCTGCGCGCGTTCGATCGGACGACGTAACACCTTTTGACGAAGGTTCGAAAACGCGTCCAAAACCCATCCATCCGCTTCCAGCAGGAGGTTCGCACTCTGGTTCCGAGAAAAAATGTGAGCAAAACTAGCGCTGGACATTCCGTAACGCGCGGGTTAACGGAATGCTGCCGGAATGGCTCGTAAGTAGTACCCCGTGAACAGATGTTATTTTCTGCTCCATTTTTTTCTGCTCCTCCTGCTGCTTCGATATGTGTTCCAGCCAACACACACTGGCCAACCGGCGGCGGCGGCGGCGGGGCAGTTCCTGGTACGAGGTACCGAGAACTCGAATAAGCGCACCAATCTGCAAAGTGGTTGCCCGGAGCCCGGGGGAACCAGGGCAGGGCAGGGGTATTTCCAACTTTGGGGTTATTGATGCTGAGCGGTTGCTCTATAATGTGTGTAAATATGCCGGACGGACGGACGGCCGGACGGTTGCCATGGAAGCTGGATGCTGGCAGGAAAGAGTCACTAACAAGAGAGGTGCAGAAAGCAATGAAGTGCGTGTCGTCGCCTTCTTCATCGTCGTCGTCGCAGTCGTTTTGGTGGTCGCGTGGGTTTCATTGAATCAAAATTGTGATTTTTTTTTTCTCGTATTCCATCTCAGCTGCGCGGGCCTGCCACTGCCTGTCTGACTGAGGTGGGTTATTTTGAAAGACGCCTGATTCATGAATTGAATCCGGAAACTCCGTCGGTTGGTTTGACGACTGGACTGCAGTCCCGGCTTGCTTGCTGCTTGCCCGTCAGTCAGTCAGTCAGAGGCAGGCTGTCGTTCTTGGCTCGTTTTTTTTGCTTCTCATTTCTTATTTTGATTTCAGATTTGCCATGTTTTTATTATTTCATTTGCGGGGAGTGTTTGGCTTGCAGTTGTTGCTGCAGTCGGCGGTTTATTGTAATCCATTCGCTCCATTTGCCGAAGACGGAGAGCCACACCAATGAACAATTAAGATCCGACCCGGACCAGTAGGGATGAAATTGAATGGCTGATTGCTTCCTGGCTGTCGGTCGGTCGGTCGGTCGGACGATCGACCGCGGCTTGGGGAAACTCTCCGGCACGGTATTTTGCATGTCACAAGTCACCGGAGATTAGTAGGTTGATGCCGTTTGACCTCAGCGCAGCGCAGCAGGCAAACCGCGAGCCTTTGAATGGCAGTGTCAGTGCAGTTGCAGGACGGTAAAAACCCGAGTGGCATTTTCTCACCTTCACCTGACAGTGAATAGGTTACCGATTTGTTTTATTATTTCGCTTTGAAGGCATCTAAACGGCCACGTTGAAACAACACATAAAGATAACTGAATCAAAATTTAATTTTTTTAGCTGAATTTTTGAGGAAACAACATCAAATATCTACTTAGGAATAAAATTATTGAAAAACATAAACAAAAATAGAACAAAATTTTTCGAATATTTAGATTAGCCTTATGAAACCGGTACATACTGAGTGTCGTTTCGTATGGCAGTTTAGCATGGTTTGTTTTAGTGCCTCGCTCGTTGCAAAAACAGTCATTTTTCCGAGAGTGGTTGTTTTTGAAGGCCATTATGATTTTTAAGGGCGCACTTAGCAAGCCAAGATTTTCATTAAAGTATTGTAAACGAGTTTTGTCGTTTTGTTTTTCTTTGTTTTTTCAATTTTGTATTAATGCTAAATTACTGATGCTATCTATCTGAGCGTAAGAAAAATCTATAACCAACCTAATCTAGAAATTTTCTCTTTTCTGCTTTTAGGTAATTATTATTTTCCCCTGAATTCTCCTACGTACCGACGAGCAAATCGGCATTCAGTAAGTACTTAGTAATTTGCTCCCATACCACACACCATAACACTACCCTCACGCAAACCGTACAAATAAATACAATGTTTAAACAGAATAAATTTCCAGAAAAAAACGGAGCGATCGAATGTAACAACAATCGTTAACCGTGCTTCTAGACCTTTCTCATGGAAAAGCTGTTTGCAGTTCCTCTAAAAATCTGAAAAGCCTTTGAAAGTTGTTTGAAAACCGTTCGAAGATATCCTCCAAAAACTGTTTTAATATCTCTTCTCCCGTGCGCATAGAAGTCTAAAAGCCTTCAGATAGTAGTTCGAAATTCTTCTAAAAGTCATCTGAAAGCCGGCTAAAGGCTGCTTGAAAGTACCCTAAAATTTGCACGAAAGCTGTTATAAGATCGTCTAGCAGCCGTCCGAAAGTCGTTTGGTCTACATCAGAGGTGGGCATAATTCCGCTAATCCGCTAACAGCTAATTAGCTCAGCTAACATTTTGGTTAGCGGTTAGCGTTTTCGCTAATTTTTATAACCGTTAGCGTTTTTGTTAGCTTCCGCTAAATTTGTATACCGCTAAATAAACCGCTAACTTTTTTTTTGCAGAAGGAAAATTTGTAAGAAATATCGCACAGGCTTCGGTCGAAGGATTCCAAATTCCAAACTTTTGTATGTACTTTACCAGCCAAGAGCCGGGGTGGCTCTTGCCGTATCAAGAATTCCTCTCCATTGTACTTCTGGGTCCTAGGCTACTCGTTTCCAATTTGTTACGCGTGAACATGCAAGTTGGCTTCAACCTGGTCAAACCATCTAACTCGTTTGGCCCCTCTATTCCTGTTGCCGGTGAAGCTCTTGAAGAGAACGAATTTTACGTTCGGTATCCTTGCGATGTGGCCGGCCCACCGTAGTCTCCCAACTTTTTCCCAAATAGTGACTACAACTCATACGTTTATGCCACTCTCCGCTATCCGTTTGTACTCCGCCAAAAATAGTCCGCAACATCTTTCGTTCAAATACGGCAAGTGCACTTCCGTAAACAAAGTTGTTGTCTCAAGTCCGTAGAGGACTACTTTTGTACGCGGACTCAAATAAATCGATATTTAAAAACTTCGAGGCCTCTTACATTCACTGAAAACATCAAGGGAGATTTTTCGATTTTCTCGGACATCACTCGTTTTATAAATGCATAAGTGCTCGGCCAAATTTCAACGCAATAAATTTTTCACAACAACCAAGGAAAATTATTATCTACAAAATATTTTTTTACAAATTTTCTACCTTCTGATTCTGATTCCTTTTATTTTGATTTCATTGTATTTTTACTAAAAACTTGAAGTTTTATTACTAGATGCGCCACTACTGGTACGGTATAAATAACTTTTTATTAAGCAATCCAGAGAAAATATTATTTGGAAAGCATTTACATAAATTTTCACAGCAATGGAAAACTCCAATAAAAAATCGAGGAATCTATGGCATGGAACATGGAAATGTTTTGTACCCTTTTAATGTGATAATATGCGAAGTGATAATGTTATTTAAACATTTGTCATGAATGCCTGCAATTCTTTGCACGGAATTATCTCAAGAATTTTTTCTTAGACCTTTGAAACAAAAATTTTCTTTTATTGCCGAAATCAGCGCTTATCAAAGTAATGCTGATTCTACAGTGCTAACAAATTTAGCTGTTAGCGGTTAGCGTTAGCTTCCGCTAAATTGTTGGTTGATTTAGCGGTTAGCGGTTATCGAAGCTAACGTTCTGATTTAGCGGATTAGCTGTTAGCGAAGCTAAAATTTCGGTTAGCGGTGCCCACCTCTGGTCTACATGAAAAATCGTAGCTGGGAAAAGCCGCATTGAGTAGAATAAACTATTCATCCTAAAATCCCCAAACCCAGTAAATCTTTTCATAACAAAAATTACAAAGAAACAAATAAATACAAGCATATTCCGGAGAGGTTCATGCAGACCATAATTGGTACGCCGTGTTCCTACTCCTAGAAGGTGTAATAGTCGTTGAGGTCGTGAGGGGCAATACAACTAAAGCGAAGAGAAGCTGGACAGATAAATATTCCCGCTAGAATTGTATGGGCCGTCGTAGCTGTGATATCTTTCGGTCTTTTACGATCGTAAAAGTGAGCAATAATATTTTATTTATTGAAATTCGGAATAAGTCATATATAAACAGCGAAAACAGTAAAGATCCTACAGTGCTACCCTGAGGTACTCCTGAGCAATTTCCGCATCAATCGGATAAAGATGCGCCCTAGTTACACAGCCATTTTGCAGTTCTGTAGATACGAGACAAGCCATGTTGTAAAAGTTACCGAAGATCCAAGTTCATCGAGTTTAGCTAACAAAATACCTTCTATATAAAAGTGGATTGCTGTCTGTCTGTCGGGATGTTCCTTATAGAATCAAAAACTACTGAACCAATCGGCGTGAAAATTTGCATGTAGAGGTTTTTGGGGCCAGAAAAGATTTTAGTGGTGGTTAGAGACCCCTCCCCCCACTAAGAGGGGGGCTCCCATACAAATGAAACACAAATTTCTGCATAACTCGAGAACTAATCAAGCGAAAGGAACCAAATTTGGCATGTGAAGGTTTTCGAGGCCAAGAATATTTTCTATGGTGAATTAGGACCGCTCCCCACTTTAAAAGGGAGGGAGGCTCTTGTACAAATGAAATACAAATTTCCTCATAACTCGAGAACTAATCAAGCAAATAGAACCAAATTTGGCATGTGGAGGTTTTTGAAGGCAAAAATATTTTCTATGGTGAACCCCTCCCCACTTTAAGAGGGGAAGGGGGGCTTCTACACAAATGAAAAACAAATTTCCTCATAATTCAAGAACTAATCAAGCAAATGGAACCATATTTGGCATGTGGGTGTTTTTGGAGGCAACCATTTTTTCTATGATGAATTAGGACCCCTTACCTTTTTAGGAGGGGGGGGCTCCCATACAAACGAAATACAAATCTCCTCATAACTCTAGAACTAATCAAACAAATGGAACCAAATTTAGCATGTGAAGGTTTTTGTAGGCAAGAATATTTTCTATGGTGAATTAGGACCCCTCGCCACTTTAGGAGGAGGGGCTCCTAAACAAATGAAAAACAAATTTCCTCATAACTCGAGAACTAATCAATCAAATGGAACCAAATTTGACATGTAAGTGGTTTTGGAGGCAAGATTTTTTTCTATGGTGAATTGAGATTCCTCTCCTCTTTAGAAAGTGAGTTATGACCCATCTCCTCTTTAAGAAGGTGGGCTTCCATACAAATGCAATGCAAATTTCTTCTTATCTCGAGAACTAATCAAGCAAATGGAACCAACTTTGGCATGTGGAAGATTTTGGAGTCTTGAATTTATTTTATGATAGTTAGAGAGCTCTCACCCCTGTGGTAGGGGGATATGGACTCTCAAACAAATAAAACAGATTTTTTTTGCGAAACTCAAAAACTAATCGAACTCGAGAAATTCGAGACTCTTCCATAAAACATTAGTCATTAACAAGACCACAAAAACTATCTATAGTAACACTAGATCATTCAGGACGAGACGGCCGCGAGTGTTGCCGGCGACCCGCCGTCGGAAGCGCCGCCCACTGGGGGGAGGCAACTCCCCGCAGAAATCACTACTGTCTAGGTTTATTTGTTTTCCTAGGCCTACCTGGGTTTCCTGGAACGAGCGACACCGAGTAAGGAGAGGATCGCGAAATGGTACTTTCCACAAAAAATTTTTCCGTTTAAGGTTTTTCGCTAAATTATATTCGGCGAAATGTTGTACAATCATGGCGAAAATTACTATCCACTTTCTGGCTATGCAATGAGGGGACAGGGGAGTTGTTTTCTACTTTACTGTGAGGAAAAATTGCGATTTTGTATATTAAACTACCCATTCCAGGTAACTGATAAGCATTAACATAAGCAGCAAATCAGCATATCTGGCATTTTATACTGCACGTTGTTGTATATTAGCTTTTTGACTGCATAGGTGTTGTAAATTGGCATTGTATTCAAATTCTTCGTGTCGGTAAATAGCTGTAAATTAGCATTGTCAGCACTATAAGAAGGTTAGCAGTAAAGTAGCGGTATATTTTGCCAAAATAGCATTTAAGTAGCATTTAAGGTGACTTAAATGCTTATTGGCCTACTTTCGCATAGCATTGGTGATGCTTATTGATTACCTGGGATACTTGCAAAACTCGAGATTGTGACAAAGATCTCTCGGATGATGATTTCATGATTTATGTACAACACAGATTAATTTGTGGTAATACGAAGTTTGTCGGGTCAGCTAGTTATCGTATAAAGATCGTTCAAAAGTGACCAGAAAGCCGTTTGGAAGACGTCTGATTGTCTTCTAAAAGATAGATGAACACATCAAACACCCTACTTGGCTTATGGGCCTTGTGATCACAGTAATAAAGTGAAATCGTTAAATCCTAAATAGAAAAACATTTTTTTTAAATATGCATCAGAAGTTTACCTTATCTGTATGGATTCAAAAGTCAAACATGGAAAGCCGAAAACGCAGTTAGAATTTTAGTTGAAAGCCAAAAGTAAAATGTCAAAAATGAAAACTTAAAATTCAAACGGAAAAAACAAAATTTAAAAGCCAACATAAATCTAAAGTCAAACAAAAATTCTACAAAAAGTTGAAGGATGGAGCTTTCCTTGAATTTCCAGAGGATGATGAATGCTCTAACATAGATGTTAAAGATGATTTTTGAATTTCCCGTGAAATTACCGTAAGCATTTGTAGAAGCTGAAACCAAAGTTCTCACCGGCGGAATCTACAAATGGAATGAATTCTAACTCGCACAGAAAGTCCACAAGAAGTGGTCACAACCCGCCATCGGTCGTCGTCATCCGGTATCGTTTACGGCGGCGGACATGCCGATCGATCGAAAACCACAAAATAAGAAAGTGCCATTAAATTGCATAAACACTGACGACCGTGGCGAACCGCAGCAGCGACCAAGACGACGACGCCGATCGGCCATCAAAGTTGTGGCCAGAGCGATCTCGACAAACAACACCGCGGCCGGTGGCGCGCGAAGGGAAGGACCCACATACCTCTCCAGGCAGGCAGGCAAGCAGGCAGGCAGCTGGCCAATCGGAGAGAAAGGTGCCAGAGAATGGTCCAATCTGGCTAGTGTGGCTGGTCTGGGAGGAGGGCTGGAGCCAGCGCGGACAGATGTGTACACATAAATATGTGTACCGAGGCAGCTCGAAGAATTCCATACCGGGAAAAATTAGGTTAGCGAGGAAAAAGCAGCAACTGACTGGCCTGGCGTGTGTCTCTCTCCGCACCGCCCCTTCTGCCGGTTTTGGAAGAGGAGCTGGGCCCGCTCGCTCGCCGGATCGAAAACCGGTGGTTGGAGGTCTGGTTTAGAAAAAGGAAAAAGGCTGAGTCTATGTAGAAGCGCAATGATCATCTATCGGTTATTATTGGTGACCTCCTTACTGGCTGGCTGGTGTGCCTCGCTATGAGCTGCAAGTGTAGATGTGGATGTGTGCGAGAGCAGCCGGGGACCATTCACACAGATTTCACAGAGCCATGCATCGAGCCGAGATGCACATTAGCTGCTCGTTTCGATAACAATTGCTGCCGCCGGGAATTGCATGGGGAGTTTCTCACATTTTTTCGCTAATAACGGCAGCCGGGCCTGTACTGTACTGTACTGTACGGCCGGAATGACTTGGCTGAAGTTTTAGGTGAAAGTGAGAGCCCAATCCCGGGGCCAGTTAGTTGTTGTTAGTTTTGATTTTACTTACTTCCCTCGGGAGGGAGATTTCTGTCACATCATCCTAATCATCGTCATCATCATCATCATCATCATCTCATACCATCGTTGGCGGCGCATCATCATTATCGGCAACCGGCCATCGGCCGATGAGGGAAAGTGAGTTAGTGTGTGATGCGCCTCCTAAAACCCGGGGAAGACCACCGCCCCCGGCATTCGGCATTTCGAATGGCGACTCGAAATGACTCTCCGAAATAACGGTATCGAACGCGACGATAAAGACTGTGTGCTTCCCCTGCCTGTCAGCCCCAGCCGCCGGCTGGCAACGATCTCGGGAATCTCGGGATGATTTCAGTGACCTATTGAAGATGTGTGTACCGGGGCCGGCTGGCTGGCAAAAGCAGAAACAAGGGATGAACTGCAGTTGCAGCTAACTTTTACTGCGCCTCTCCGCGGCGTTGGTGGGACGTTGTGTGTGGTTTCGTTCGCCGGACCGTGGCTTTGGCTGGCTCTGCCTGGCCGGCCTGGCCTGTGAGAAGCAAACCGTTTTTGGCCATCAAGATCGGCGTGAGATCGTGGGATTCGTTCGGGGTGATAGTCATCGTAGCTTTTTTTTTTCTTCCTCTATCTTCGTCCATAGCACAGCATCCAACCGAAGGCAAGTGAGTTCGATCTGCCTATCGGCGGGATCAGTCACGGGCCACTCGAAGCAAACGACCGGATAATTGGATTCGAATTTGGTGAGCTTTCACCAAACTAGGTCAGCGGCACACAGCGGGCCATTATGTCACATGTGAATTCCGGCCCTCAATCGCTTGCTTTCAGCTGGCCTGGCAGTTAATTTCCATCCATCCAAGCCTCGCAGAGCTCAATTAGACCTTCATACAAACGAATGGGCCTCTTTTCGTTCGTTTGCAAGCTCTCTAACCCGAAAAGTATCAACAAATCAACGCTCATCAGTTGTCGTTAACCGCAAATTGGCTGGAAGATAACTGCTTTAACGATCGTTTGTTCAGCGAGCACTTCACCACAGCAAAAATCCATAACGATCCGGCCGCGAAACAAGCATGGCGAAAAGAAAGAATATAAACACGTGATGTTATAGCGCTTGAACTTGCAATCAAATAAAGCATGTAGTGCTTAGAAATTCACAGATTAACTCAAGCCACGGGAAGAAAGAGACAACAGGAAAAAAAAAAGAAACACAAAATAACACAAACAGATCTTATCCTTTTAATGGCCCCACCGAACAACTTCCTGATTTGTGCGAGATTTCTCGACCATTTTTGCGTATGCCCCGGAGGGGCCAACAAAAAAGTAATAAAAAATCAGCACAAACGCACAAATACCCATCCCGCTGCTTCTGCTTCTGCTGCCACTTTTGTGCGTGCCTGTGCCTGTTGTACGTATGCAAGTCATTCTTGGTTCCCCCCAACCCCAACCCTCATCCGGTTCGTGTCGGTCGGTTTCCAAGCTAACGCGAGAAAAAAAGAAAGAAAAGCTCACTGCTGGGGTCAAGCTCTCGATGTGCAGAGTAGAAGTCGGCAAACTGTTGTAATACGTACGTACTAATAGGATGGATCTGGTGCCTCAGGATGTGACAGTTGCAAACCGGATCCGGATACGAATCCGCTGCTCAAGTGCGGAGCCGAGCCTATAACGGACGGAAGTTTGCATGGAAAACATCGGAGAGGCAGTTTGAGTTGGAAAAATATTAAAACTTTTAATAGAAAAACAATGGGTGGCGGAATGAAATTTTGGCCTTTGAAAAAAATTGTGTTTATTGGACACGGTTGGAATTGATGCTTAGATCGGATGATGAAAAATTGACTAGAAAGAACTTTTTCCTGTCAGATGTCAAAACCCCGCTATGAATTAGAAAGCTTCAATTTGATTGCGGTTTGCTGAACAGTCAGTATTAGGGTGTAAATGGCTTTATAAGCCATGAAATCCTAGCTAAGAGTCTATGGGGGGGACTTTTTGAACAAATTGCCCATTTGGTACAAAAAAAATTGATAACGTTTTGCTTCTGAGTAATCAGATTTTTTATGAAGCCGTACGACGTTAGTTATCATCCTTCACTGTCAATAAGTTGGTCATTTTGATATTCAAATTTTTTTAGCTTCTGTTTTCAATAATTTCTTTTCGCGGCTTCCTCTTAACTTGACACAACTTTCAGAAAACTTTCATTATATAACGTATATTAACTTAGAAAATAGTTCAAAGAAATTTTTGGAAATATAGGCCTACCAGTCGGTAATCGTCGATTATAGATTTTTCGACAAAAAAAACATTTAAAAAACATTTAAAAAGATAGATTTGTCGACTATTATATGGATTTTTCTACGTGTGGAAAATTTTGTACCAAATGCTTTACCTATAATATTCTTTTATTTTTCTTCAATATTGAGTCAATTTGCTTGCTTGGTTCAAGAGTTAACATTCAAGAGTTAAGTAAGTAATTTTGAACAATTCCCGTTTTGGCGAACTTCTTTTGGGATTATTTTTGAAATCCTTTATAAATTCTTTTGGAGCTCTTCTGGGACTCCTTTATAACTCTCGTTAAACTTATCTTGCGCGTCTTTTGGCGCCTTCTTGAGCTCTTTCTGGACTCTTCATGCATTCTTTTGAGGTTTTTCACGGACCTGTATTGAAGTCCTTTTGGATTCCCCTTGGATTTTTTTAGACTCTTTCTGAACTTTTTTAGACTTACTTGGACTCATTTCGGAGTAAGTTTGAAATACTTTTGCACTATTTTTGAACTCCTTTCGGTCTCCTCTTGGATTCCTCTCGGACTCCTTTACGACTTCTTTTCGACTACTTTAAGACTCCTTTTGGACTTCTTTTAGAATTCTTTGGGCTCGTTTTGGACTCTTTTGGGCTTCCTGTTGGTTTCCTTTTCGACTCCTTTTGGACTTATTTTGGATTGGATTGCTTTCGGATTCCTCTTGGATTCTTTTTGAGCTCCTTTTGAACTCCTCTTGGACTTCTTTAGAATTCGTTTTGGACTTTTCTTGGATTCTTTTTGTATTCCTTTGGGGATCTACTGTAGCTCTTTTTGGACTTCCTTTTAATTCTTGTTGGACTCCTCTTAAACTCCTCGTGGAATCTTTTTGAACTTCTTCCAAGCTGGACTTTTGGACTTTTTTGGAACTTTGAACTCAGTTTGGACTGTTTTTGGACTTCTTTGTAAATTCTTTTGGAGCTGTTTTTGGACTCGTTTTAAACTCTTTCTGAACATATCTCGGACTTCTTTTGACCTCTTTTTGGACTCATTTTGGACTCCACTTCGACTTCTTTAGAAGTCGTTATGCACTTTTCTTGAATTCTTTCTGAATTCCTTTAGGAATTTATTGGACCTCTTTTTGGACTCCTCTTAGACTCCTTTTTGACTTTTTGATATTTCTTTTAACTCTTGTCGGACGCCTCTTAAACCGCTCATGAAATCCTTTTGGACTCTTTTAAACTCCCCTTGGACTTCTATTGAACTTTGAACTCAGTTTGGACACATTTTGGACGCTTTTAAGACTTCTTCAGGATTTCTCCTAGGAAACTCCTAGTTTACTTCAGGAGCCTCTTCTTGGTCTCCTTTTGGAATCCATTTGAATTCATTTTGGACTCCATTTGAGCTCCTTCTGGACTCTTCACGCATTCTTCAAAGACTCCTCATGGACTCCTTTGGAACTCCTGTTGGACTCCTTTTGGATTACTTTTAGACTCTTTCTATACTCTTTTTCGACTCATTTAGACTCATTTTGGAGTCCGTTTGAAATCTTTTTGAACTATTTTTGGACTTCTTTTGACCTGCCCTTGGTTTCCTCCTGGATTTCTCTTGAACTCCTTTACGACTCAACTGGGCTTCTTTTGAGCTCCGTTTGGATTGGACTTTCTGGGCATCTTCTTGGACTCCTTTTAGACTCACCTTGGACTACTTTTAGGCTCTTTTAAAACTCCATTTGAACTTCTTTCGGACTCCTTGTGAACTCTTTTTGAGCTCCTTTTGAAATTTGAAATTTTCGATACTTTTTAGACTCCATTTAGTCTTAAGCACTTTTTTGACTTCCCACGAACTCCTTACGGACTTATTTTGGAGACTCTTTGGATTCTTTTTGACTCCTTCTAAACTCCTTTTGAACTTTTTAAGATTTCTTGTGAACTCCTTTTGAACTTTTTTTTGAGCACCTTTTGGAATTCTTCGTGAATCTATTTGAACTCCTTTTAAACTCCTCTTGGACTACTTTAGAACTCCTTTTGGACTTTTTGGACTTCCTTTCAACTCTTGTTGAACTCGTCTTAAACTCCTCGTGAAATCCTTTTGGACTCGTTTTCAACTCTCCTTGGACTCCTGTTGAACTTTGAACTCAATTTAGGCTTATTTCGGACTCTTTTTGAACTCCTTACTGATATTTTTGAAGCTCTTTTGGATCCCTTTCGAACTCCTTTTGAATTATTTGGGCTGCATTTGAACTCCTTCTGGATTCTTCTTTTAAAACTCCTTGTAGACTCCTTTCAGACTTCTTTTGGACTTCTCTTGGATTCCTTTCTGACTCCATTTCTAGGCTCCGTTTAGACTCATTTGGACTCATTTTGGAGCCCGTTTGAACTATGTTTGGACTCTTTTTGGTCTCTTGGGCTTCTTTCGAGCTCATTTTGGACTCCGTTTGGATTGAACTTTTTGGGTCTCTCCTTGGATTTCTTCTGGACTCCTCTTCGACTTCTTTTAGCCTCTTTTAATACTCCATTTAGACTGCTTTTGGACTCCTTGTGAACTCCTTTTAAAGGTCTCTTGGACTCCTTTTCGACTCTTTTTAGACTTCATTTAGACTCATTTGGGCTTCCACTTGAACTTTTTTCCGACTCATTTTGAACTTCTTTTAGACTTGTTTTTTTTCCTTTTCGACTCCTTTAGGACTTCTTTAGGCTTCCTCTAGGATTCCTTTTGGACTTGTTTTGGATTCCTTTTGGACTCCTTCTACGCCTCTTTGGGCTTCGTCTTGAACATTTTTCCGACTCATTTTGAACTTCTTTTAGACTTCATTTGGACTTCTTTTAGACTTCATTTGGACTCATTTAGACTCTATTTGGACTTTTTTCAGGCTCCTTTGGATTTTCGCTTGAACTTTTTTGGACTTCTTTAAAACTTCGGGCTTCCACAGGAATTTTTTGGACTTTTTTATGACTCCTTTTAGACTTTTTTGGATTCCTTTTGGACTCCTTCTAGGCCTGTTTGGGCTTCGTCTTGAACTTTTTACCAACTTCTTTTGGACTTCTTTCAGACTCTTTTGAGCTTCCTCTTGGACTCTTTTTGGGCTCGTTTTACACTCTATTTGGACTCTTTCTGAACTGCTTTTAGTCTCCTTTTGGACTTCTTTTAGACTCCGTTGGGCTTCCACATGAACTTTTTGGACTTCTTTAAGACTCCTTTTCGACTCTTTTTGGATTCCTTTTGGACTCCTTCTAGGCCTCTTTGGGCTTCGTCTTGAACTTTTTACCGACTCCTTTTGGACTCTTTTTGGGCTCGTTTTACACTCTATTTGGACTCTTTCTGAACTGCTTTTAGTCTCCTTTTGGACTTCTTTTAGACTCCTTTGGGCTTCCACATGAACTTTTTGGACTTCTTTAAGACTCCTTTTAGACTTTTTTGGGATTCCTTTTGGACTCCTTCTAGGCCTCTTTGGGCTTCGTCTTGAACTTTTTACCGACTCCTTTTGACCTTCTTTCAGATTCCTCTTGAACTCTTTTTGGGCTCGTTTTACACTCTATTTGGACTCTTTCTGAACTACTTTTAGTCTCCTTTTGGACTTCTTTTAGACTCCTTTGGGCTTCCACATGAACTTTTTGGACTTCTTTAAGACTGGTTTTAGATTTTTTTGGATTCCTTTTTAACTCCTTCTAGGCCTCTTTGGACTTCGTCTTGAACTTTTTTCCGACTCCCTTTGGACTTCTTTCAGACTCCTCTTGGACTCTTTTTGGGCTCGTTTTGAACTCTATTTAGACTGCTTTTGAACAGCGTTTAGTCTCCTTTTGGACTTCTTTTAGATTCCTTTGGGCTTCCTCTTGGACTCCTTTTGGGCTCGTCTTGGACTGCTTTGGGACTTCTTTTGGTTTCCTTTTCGACTCCTTTTGGACTTCGTTTGGATTCCTTTTCGACTCTTTTAGGACTCCGTTAGGACACCTTCTGGACTTCTTTGGGCTTCCTGTTGGACTCCTTTTCGACTCCTTTTGGACTTTGCTTGGGCTTCTTTTAGATTCTTTTTAGACAAGAGGAAATTAAAAAACTAACAACCGCATTGCAAGTCGTGCTTAAAAGTTTTTCTCCGTTCGGTCAGCCATATGCTCTTCATAGTCGTAAGTTTCTCCACTTTAGCTGACGTTATTTTATCATTTAAAGATTAGCTTGATGAGCAAGACAAAAATATTTTTTAAAACTTCATGAGGTAGAACATAATTCTTCCAATTTTTATTTGGATTTTTTCGCTGCTATGAAAAATTTTGTGCGTAAAATGTTTCATTTAATGTTTTTACTCGATTATTCAGAAAAATTATCTTCTGACGCCAAAAGCACCGTCCGAGGAAATCCGAGGAAATTTTCTTCGAATTTTTTTTTGGTAAAACGTGGATGTTCAAAGGCATTCAAGACCATTAGACTTGGTGATGACTTGGTGGTGATGTGATGAAATTTAGTTTCGTTAGTTTTATCAGTAAAAGATTTGATGTAAACGAACCTAGATTGTAATATTTTAACTATTATCTTTTCTATCAAAACCGCATGGTTTGTAATTCAGCTATGAAGTAAACCAAAAAAAACAATTTACTGCAGAACTTCTCATGTCGTGACAAACTCTCTTCCTTCGTTGGCTTCCACACCTGTTCCGATGAAAAACTTCGTCAACCGTTCTGGCATGCAGTGATGCTTCCGATAGCCCCGAGGCAAACTGCAGCATATTTCTAATCTCGGTGTAACCAACCAACCAACAACGGTGTCTGAGAACTCCACCCCACTTTACTGAGAACGACCCAAACGGCCGTCGTCGCCACCGCCGCCGGCCGGGTGGCTTTCGAACAGTGTCTTACCGACACTTTGCAGAATCTTGTTCCTCCCCTACTCGTTCAGTTGTTGTAAAAGAACGCCGCACTTTTGTGTGTGCTATGCATACATCATACACCGGATCAAGTCACGTGTGTGCATAATTGCTACAAACCCTTCGCTTTGCACCGTCCTGTCCCGTTCCGGTCCCTTCCCATCGCAATCTGTCATGTGGTCGGAACCTAGTCGGAGAAATTGTCCCCGTGTGTGCAGCAGCCCATCAACAGAGTAAACAGTTTGCCATAATCTGCGCTACAATTTATGTAAATCCAAATGAATTAATTACCCTGCCAAGTGCTTGAGGGAAGAAGCACCAACCGCCGCCCGCGTTTGTTGAGAGGACCGCGGCGGCGGCGGGCAAATTGAATATTCAACAAGAAGCCACCTTCTCCGGATAATGATGAACGGAAGACGACGACGACGACGACGTTGAGGCTGTGACTGACTGACATACACACAGCCGGTGAATTCCGTCTGCAGGTAGCAGCCGTTTTCCGCAATATTTCCATAGGTTGCAATTACTTTCAGGTACAGTTAAACTATGCAGAGGACCCCCGGCGGACCGGGGGCCGGGGCAACGGGAAACGTTTCTAACTTTCACAAATTCTTTCTCGGAATGCGGTGACCTATTGGGATGACCATCTTTTGCTGTGGTTGTACAAACAAAACTTCATCGTCGCTGTCGCGTGTTCGACCGTGTGCAGTGTGCACGGATGCTGTAGGTAGGTAGGTACGATGCATGCAGCAGCATCGATCATGTTCATGTCTGACTCATGTGTCAATGCTTTAACCTGTCTCCGCTTGCTTCGCCTCCCACCCACGGACGACACAAGTCTTTTTTTTTTGTTTTTTTCGTGTAGTCACAGCCAGAGTGCTGATAGTTGCTGATGTAATGTTTACTTTCTTCGGGTTGGCCCCGCAGGGGCCCTCTTTTCAACGGAAGGGGTTTTGGGTGATTTCACAGAGAACGAACCTGCTGCTGCTGCTGATGCTAAGGCTGCGTCCAATCGGGCAAACTTTCGTACCGATCTTCGCTTCCCCGGTCATCATCAGCAAGCAGAGTATGTGAAGGAAAAGAGAACGCTTTCCTTACCGTTATTTCTATATATACCAATATGAATGTGAATATAATCACTTGCTTCCTCCGCCGGAAAGGGGCGTACGATGGACCCCAATGCATTGGAAGAGGTTATCGATGTGTGTGTGTGTATGTGTTAGAGTGAAGCAAACTGGTTGGTATGTGCGAACTTCTTCCCCCTGTCGAACCATGATTCTGCTCAAGATCTGGATGGCAGCAGACTCACTCACTACGGGAGAGGAGTCCCGTTCCGGTCCACCTCGCGGTTAGAGGTTGGAGCTGATATGTTTCCCGAGGATGGGCAGTGCAAGATCGCCTTCAACAAAGCTATGAAAGATAAGATACGCACACTCACACACTCACCCGGAGAAATGCGAAGTTGACCATAAATCGATCGCGCAAGAAAATGTTTGTAGAATGTTGGTACACTCGGGTTTTTCCTTTGGTAAACCCGACACGGCTTGGTTGGCACTGTGTACTGTGCCGTGACATTCTTCTGGTCACCGTGGCACAGTGGGAGCAGGAGACGGACGAACGGAGGGAACGACGGCTTAGTGACACACTTTTTCGGCGGTTTGTCGAGTGCATCTCGTATGTCAAGCTGATTACGGGATGGGCTCTCGGTAACACGGTTCTACTGCTGATGCTGTTGCTGGCGGTGGTGCTGGTTGTCACTTGAATCGGGTTATTTGTTGCATCGAATTTCATTATCGGTGATAAGGACAGGAAAACAAGACTACTGTTTAACTGTTCTTCTTTTCAATGGCTTTGTGGTGATGGTTTCCTTGCGCTGCGAATTATCATGAGTTGGTTTTTACGACAAAACTTGCTGCAATTCAGGAAAACATTCATGAAAAGTTTCCGTAAAATTTCTTCCCTTCTTTACGATTTTTGTTCTTTACCCAGAAACCGCATTTTTATCAGTTGCTTGACTGACAATTTCGTACCAAACATTTCAACTCATCGGTTATGAATTTTAAAGCATTTGATGCCCGATAGAATTTAAAACGCATCTCATGATAATTCAAAACAAAATACCGTTCATGGATATATGAACAACATGTATGAATTTTTTTTCATAATGCTCTTTAGAAATGTTGACAATTTAGTTCTAACTTAATTTGATGAAGTATTTGATTCTAAATAAACTTTACCTCAAAAGTTTACTTTAAATTCTGGGCAACTCCTATAAACAAGCCGAAAGGGCATCCATGAGAAACACCCTTTCGCTGATTTTTTTTTCAACAATAATTTGATCCTCATTCCAAAGACAAGCAAGACATAATCAATTTTAATTTGGTTCAAACAAAACATTCTAGGAACAATGACTTTTACTGTCTCTTACGAAACTTCTTCAAACGTTTACCGATAACGAAAAATTCTCGAGCAACTTGTGAAAAGGGCTTGTATGCAAATGGGAGATTCTCTTCGTGTCTCCTCTCTTCCGCTTATCACGGCAATGCAAATGCACTTGAACGGATCAATTTTGCATGGAACGGTTGCTGGCATTACTAGCTTGCTATTGCTCACGAAAATATGCGTAAGAATGTATTTATCTCGCCGCATATTTCGCAGCCAGCTGTTAGAGTTCAAGACAATTGCAGGGCCAGTTACTACGATCCTAGTGACTCTTTGTTCCGCGGGTTACTCTGCTATTGCTGCTCATTATAGTGCTAAAAATTTTCCGATATATGTAAAGAATTGTGTCACAGTTTCACCACTATTCATGATTACTGCCAGGCATATTGCCAGAAGGTATTATGGACACAAATGGATGAGAGACCGATAAGACCCGCAGTCGAATGTGAGATCAAGTGGTATTGGACTACTATTGGATGCTCACTTCTCACTATTCACTTTTCACTATTCACTATTTTTAAAAACAACTTCACTACTCACCTCTCACTTTTGACTAGAAAAAGTGATTTTTTTACTCCCTAAACCCTAACCGGAGATATTTGATATAGACAAAAGTGTAGTGTAGTTTAAGTCCCGACTGCCTACTTACTGCCAGTATTTTCTGCACTTATTTAGTTTCAATCGCTCTAAACTATCAACAATTAATTCTTCAAAAAAGGCTGGAAGAATGCTGACCGACTAACCGAAGGTAAAAAATTCGGGAAAGTCAGTCCGCGATGCATTGTTAGGCGTTTTCAATTACGTCCTTATACTCGTCCACCACAATGTTTTGTTTCACGTTCAGGGTGGGTTCGAGTTCCCCACCAGACACGGAGAAGGCCACCCTGAGCATAGGAAATTACCTTTTTGTTCGCAAGATCGTTTCCTTCCTGAATTACCGGTAGAACCTTAGGACACGGTCCAGCGAAGATGATTTCACTTAGCTTACTGTACTCAACACCAAGCATTTTACACCATGCAATCGTACAGTCCATCTACTATTCGCTTCTCGCTACTCTGCATTCTCCACTTATCATTTTTCACTACTACTACTACTACTACTACTACTCGCACTTTCTCACTTCTGACTACTCAATTTTTTTGCATCTAACTTTACCACTCATTTTACGCTTCTTATTCCTCAACACTAACTTCTCACTTCACACAATTTACTTTTAACTACTCACTTTTCACTAATTTTTCACTACTCACTGCTCACTTTTTACTGTTTACGTCCCACTATTCATTACTAACTTCTTACCACTCACTACAATTTTCACTTATTACTTGTCACTTCTCACTACTTACATCTCACCAATCACTTTTTACTACTCATTTCTCAATAATTACTATTTTCTATTCATATTTCATTATTCACTACTCACCTTCGTTACTGATATACAAATGATTGTGCAAAACCGAAGCGGCTCATCGTCTTACGGGCAAAATGCTGAAAACGTTTTATAAATAATAAGTTCAAGGCGAAGAGACGGCTGCAAACCACTGCAGTGAACAACCTTCAACCAACCTTGGTTTGGTCTCACGGACATTCGACCTCGTTTTAATTAGCGGTTCTGCGTTGCATGCATTTTTCGAAGTTCGTCAAAAGCCTGGTTTCAATTCTATTCACAAGAGGACGAGACTCAATCCTGCAAATTTGCATTTGTCCTTGTGTTTTTTGCTTTCTTTTTAACAATAAAGTGTCGTCGGAAGTTTTGTTTGTATGTATATCCGTAATAATCTGAAAGTGCTATAAGTTAGTAATAGGTTACTATGATAAAAATAAAAAAAAACTATTTTTTCTGCGTTATGAAGGAGATAAAGACATGGAAAATGTAAAACCAAGCAACTTTGCTGAAGAAATGACATTTATTACTATATCGGTTGCAGAGTTACAGAGCAATTTCTTTGGAAGCTCTTTAAAAATAAGTTTTTCATGCTTAACTTTTGTTAGTTGCAATTTAGAAAAATACAATGCTTGTGACAATTATTGAAACACTCAAAACACATACACATGTGCGTTTCATTTTGAAGCTTAGGTCATGCACTCCCCAGCTAGCATCAAATCGTATAACAATGTAAGAAAATTATTGTAAATATCTTTTAATAAAGTTGGAATCGTAAATAAGGCTTAATCAAGTGCGCCCAAGTTGATTTTCAATCGTATATAATGACAATAACTGACACATATACGATTTTCAGCACAGAATTGTATAGCAGTATGGAACGAGTCGTGCTTAATCGGATATTGGAATACGAATTCAGAAAGCCCAAAACGCGGTTCAGAGACACAGAAATTCCTTGCAGGACAAAACAAAAACCAGCGGAACATTAAAAGCAAATAAAGAGGAAAACAATGCAGGGTTTGGAAAAGCAATAATTCAACCAAACGTAACCTTTTCGAACCCCGAAAGTCCGGGCTTTTAATTTCCGAATTTTGGTACCATTATTGGTCCAATCATGGTAATTTGTATTGAATGTTTTTAAACCGAAAACAAAACAGTTCGTCTTTCTTTAGTTTATCAACTGGTCCAAAGAAATAATATTTTTTAGTTTTTCTACCCCGTTGTTTCTATTTATTCCAGTCAATATGCTATTTAAATTTTTTGAAGCAGAACTATCTGTCAGTGAATGAAAATTGACGTTTTTTCTGCCATGGAAAACAATGTTCTTGTTCTTGCTCAGCCTCCCAGTTGTCCCCTCGAGGTACTGATCTAACTAGCCGGCTACGACTGGGGCCTCGGGAAGACTATCAGAGGTAATAGGATCGTACCACTAACCTTGCCACAGTGCCCTCCTGTACACTAAATAGTTTTAACAGCGAAGTTTGTCAAACGAAAAATCGGAAGGTCAGGTCCGGCAGATTACGCTACAGGTTCTAATTTTGATTTACCTTTTGTTCTGCTCATTTCGCTTGCTTGACCTAATCGTACGCCGCCTTGAAATTCCCAAATAGATGAAGTCTGAAGGTTGTACATTCGGAACTCGTGTAGAATCTTTTGAATAGTAATTATTTCATCATAAATTAGTAAAATATTCGATGACATGCACTTTTAAATGTTCTGCATAAGATTTAGTGTAACGTGAAGAAGTAATAGTGCTAATAACTACACACCATTCAGGTCATTCACTTGATTTTCGCAAACTTTTTGCTTTTGAAATAAATAGCGCAGAGCTGTTGTAAGAAAATAAAATGTCAAAAATTATTTTACAGAAACAATTGTTAAAAATAGTTCTTTTAATGATAACAAAAAAAATTCAAAAATATATTCAAATTAAATTATATTCTAATTTGAAATCAATTCTCTTCTCATTACAGGTAACGATCAAATTATCCAACTATAACAACCTGTTTCTTTAAACAAGCGCTGTACGGCCACACAAGTGAGTAATACTTCAACCTGCGCAAGAGACAAAAACAAATATAAACCGGTCTTTACTTTCGGTTTGCTAGAATTAACCCTCATTGGGGTCAATTTGGACTGCACGTCCAAATAAAACTTTTCCTGACAAATATCAACTGCATATCACTTATTCGGCTATTTCACTATCACTTGCGTTGTGCCGGGCCGGGCAGTGGCACGCGGGGGCACGCACGGAAGTGAAAGTAATTTTTCTATTTCGATGTTCGAAAAAAAAAGTCATAAAAAACAGCGAAAATACTCCTCATTCACATACGCGCGCGGAACGCAAATCTGGGCCGACTTCGAGCGACTTTACACCACTTTAAGACAATTTCACTGCTGCTGCCGCCGTCGTCTTCTTCCGCAGGCGCGCGATGCGCCGCCGGAATTCAAGTTCATCTCGTCGTCGTCGTCGTCGTTGCAATTTGCTCCCGATCCTCCATGATAATCCGCTCGAGTCCAAGTGAGTCCGTTCCTCCCCCGCATCAATTGCTTCCAGCTCACCGACCGACCAACCGACCGGAGACCTTGCTGTTCCATCACGTAATCACTTTTACTGCCATCAAACTACCGTGTTCGTCGTGGCATCTCATCCCTCTCGACGACGACAACGACGTTTTCGACGCACGCACACGACGCGGTTAATTGATAAATTGTGTCTCATCTTGGCCAATAAGAAATCCATTGAACATTCACGTTCAACCTAAGCTAGGCCGCGGCTTTTCGAGTTTTAGCCTGCTGAAAATCTGCGCGCATACAAATCACACGACGCAACGCAACGCAGCACGATTTGCATATCGCTCGACTCGGTCCGACTGCGTGGCGTTAGCTAAGGTGGTCCACGAACTTTCGTCTCTAGGAAGCCTCAACAAACGAAAGTTTAATCGGGAGCAACCCTAACCTTCTACGTACATACGTGCGTGTATCGATCCATATGGTGGCGAACAAATTCCAAGTGCTCTTCCCTCACGTACAAGAGCACACCTCGTTTGGAATACACACACGAGAAATGCGGACACCTGTCGAAGCCAAGCCGCCGTTGCCGTTGCCTCGCCGTGGACTCGAGGAGGCGTCCGACGAGGAGCGCAGCGTTGCGTTGCCCATCGAGAAGTACTTTCGTGAAGAAATCGCCGCAACAATTAGTCCACCATGCGATGCGAAGGGTGACCATCACCGTCACCGTCACCGTCATCATCATCATCATAAAGTTTCGTTCTTGACAACGCGACTGCGCGTGCATGACATGGGGCGTGACGATCGTCGGCTGTACGGGTTTTATGTCGTAGAAAACCCAGGACACGTACGGGACCGTCAGGTTCGCGCTGCAGCAGCGCTTGAATTGAGGTCCCAAATGTTGCCTTCGGCAACTACAATGTTGCACGGACGGGAGAATTTGGGAACAACGAAAAGAAAGTTTGGTTATTTTTGCACACAGGTCGTGACGCAATCGAAAGTTTGAAATCCCGTTTCGGGGGGAAATTTGTCACATTTCTTGAAGATACCGGATGAAGATAAGCGGCCTTCGGTGTGAACCTTGGGGAGCTCACACAGAAAGTTTTTTTTTTGATATTACATCGATCGATTGTAAATTTTAGATCGATTGACATTCTTTTTTTTGTTCTGAACAATGGCAGTAAAGTGATAACAATCTTGCCCCCAGCAGCTAGGTACCTGTCAGTGGAATGTATCGTTGACACTCTCTTGACGTTGGAGGGAGCCGTGCATACTAATTGGGGGCCGCGGTTACAGCTGTTAACATGCGCGAAGTACGTGCGTAGACAAGTGTGAATTTGTTAGTAAAGGTCCCTCCTGTCTGGGTTAAATGTGGTGGCCAATTTTCGATTCACTTTTTTATGTTTCTGCGTCATTTCATTCAAGGTATTTGTCATGAATTCGGTTTTACTGACCAACCAAAGCCTTGAGAAAGGTAGAGAATTGAATTTTTACAATAATGATGCCAGACGAAAGTGGCGACGGCATTGAAAGAGGTCGCTAGCATTTGATAGCGCTAGCGATTTTGATAGTCAAACACAGAATTTATTGAAAAAGTTTGATTCATTGGTTCAACTTTCCTCTTATATTATTTTAGTTTTGATTAGATTCTTTATTCCAAAAGTTTTCAGTACGCAGCTGATTTGCCTTTTTTTGTATTATTTTAATTTCAGTATTAAACTCAATTTTGTTTTTTGTATTGACTAATTATCAATCGTCAATTGACTTAAATTTCTTTCCTTTTTATCTAATGTTTTTGGTCAATTTAGTTTTAATACCCTCCTGATTTTTCGCTTAGTTCGAGATTGGAATTCATTCAGCATTTAATTTTCTAACAGTTTTTTTTGTTTTGTTTCGACTACTTATACTTAGTTTTACTGTGAAATCACTATTCACATTTATAACAGTTTTAGTGAGCACAATTGATTACAAATCACACAATAAATCTGATAATAAATATTAAATAATAAATCAGAAGTAAAACAAATAAGAAATGAGAATTAAAAAATAGGAAATAAGCAACAAGAAACAAAAAACAAGAAACAAGAAACAAAAAGCAATAAATAAGAAACGAGCGACTAGAAAAACAAAACTAGAAATAGGGCTCAAGTAATAAGAAATCAGAAAACAGAAGCTTGACTGAACTGAACTATTCAATTCTACTACAGTATTCCGATTTTGTCAGCTCCCGATTTTGGCTACTCCCGATTTTGTCTACCCCCGATTTCATCCGCATTTTATCCCGATTTTGTCAGCCTACACATTTTGTTTAACTTTGGTGCTTTTAAACATGATTTATAATACTTTTCAGCCTGCTTGAAACTATTCTTATTCTCTTGGGAGAGTTTTTGAATAAAATGATACCTTCCTGCGAGTTATTCGGGGTCAAAATTAGAGTATTTTTATAGTAAAAGTTCTATAGTTCCCAAACAAGCAAAGCTAGAGGTGTACTATATTCAGCAATGTTGCGTATTTTTACTATTTATGCAACTTTGTAGAACAAGAAAAAGTCATACAACAACTACAAAAACAGCTATAATAGAAAAATTGATTTTACCGATTTTTCATTTAGGAGAAATAGGATTTTTCTATCTTTGCTGAAGAGATAGAAGGTTACTGTGTTCAGCAAAATTTCTGGTGATAATATACTGTAAAACTTTGCAGAACACATCAATGTGTTGTATTGAAACTGAAGAAAAATAAATTTTTTATTTCACTTTTAAGGGTGATTAATCAAAATTTGAATTCCGCTGGACGTTAGAACTTTTAATTTTAAGACAGTCTTCCAAAGGTTCCATCAACCAGTGTGCTGTGCCCGGTTCATTGAGCTTTCGCTTGACCAATTGAGGATTAAAATTTAATTTTTAGTAGAAGTCTTCGATATTGCAAGGTCTTAGGTCTTGAATTTTGAAAAAAATTTCGAAAAAAAAAATTCCCGATTTTGTCAGCCCAAAATTCAACATGGGGCTGACAAAATCGGAACATTACTGTAATAAAAAATACAAAATAGTAGAGACGGATCAACCACAAGCTAAAATCTTTCAAAGTGAAGAATTCAATCTAATAAAAAATGAAAGAAGAACAACTCAAAACTAAAAACAAAACAAAAATAAAGTAAAACGGAAACGTAAATCATAGGAACAACAAACAACAACAACAAACAGAGCAACAATAGAATAGAAGAACAAAAGGGGAGGAGACCAAAAGAACATAAGAACAACAAAAGAAATGAACAGAACAGATAAACCGAGGAACAGTGGAATGGAACAGAAGAACAGAATAGATGAACAAAAAGAAACAGAAAAAAAGAATAAATGAGCAGAAAAATTGGAGAACACAGAAACAGAATAACGTAATATTGAAATAGAACAGAAGAACAAAATAACAATAGAAACAAGAAAGGAACAGAAGGACGGAAGCATATAAGAACAGCAAAACGGAACAGAAGAAAAAAATGAACTGAAAAATAGAAGGTCAAAAGAACAGAATCAAAGAATAGAAAAAGAGCAAAATAGAACTTTTTTTTTCGTTTTACTGATACTGACTTTTTCGCGGTCAAACGTAAACTCTATTTTGATAAAAGCAGAGGAGCGTTTGGTGCGAAAAATGTTAGACCGAATACTGGGCAAGTTTTCGATCTGCGGCTAAAAATATATTGGGTTTAGTTCGTGGCAGTGGGACTCCAACCCACAATTTCTCGATTGGTACTCGAGTCCGTGTGCGAATGCTTGGACTGGTAGGACAAAGCTAGATCTGAGACTAATTAATACATGGGTGTGGTATAGTTTAAATGCGTAAAGCAGTCGAGTACTAATCGAGAAATTGTGGGTTGGAGTCCCACTGCCACGAACTAAACTCAATATATTTTTAGCCGCAGATCGAAAACTTGCCCAGTATTCAGTCTAACATTTTTCGCACCAAACGTTCCTCTGCTTTAATCAAAATAGAAAATAGAATATAACAATAGAAGAACGGATGAACCAAAGAATTGAAGAATAAGAGAGCAAAAAAGCACAGAAGAACAACAGTAGGAAAAAGTACTGACTCGAAAAATGAAAAATTGTAAGAATGAAACATGGAACATGGAATAACAGGAAAACGCGAAATGTTAAAAGTAGA
Source organism: Sabethes cyaneus (assembly GCF_943734655.1). NCBI lineage: Eukaryota > Metazoa > Arthropoda > Insecta > Diptera > Culicidae > Sabethes > Sabethes cyaneus. Next base: position 171,131,707 of record NC_071353.1, read on the forward strand.
ACGAAAAGTGAAAAATGGAAAATGAAAAATGAAAATGGAAAAGAAGAAATTAAAACCTAAAAATGAAAAATGAAAAATGGAAAATATAAAATGAGAAAAGAAAACTGTAGAATTAATGAAAAATTAACAATGAGGAATGAAGAATCAAAAATGAGAAATGAAGAATAAAGAATGAGCAATGAAGAATGAGATATGAAGAATGATGAATGAAATATCAATTGCAAATGAAAAATAAGGAATGAAAAACGAAAATTGAAGTGTGAAAATGAAAAATGCAGAATGAAAAATAAAAAATGAAGAAAGAAAATTTACGAATGAAGAATGAGGAATGAGGAGCGAAGTATGATGAGGAATAAAAAATGAAAAATGAAGAATGAAGAATGACGGATTAAGAATGTGGAAGGAAGAATCAAAAATGAAAAATAAGGAATGAAAAATGAAGAATGATGAATGGAGCATAAAGGAAAAAGGAGTAGAAACTAAGAGTAAAAAGTGAAGAATAAAGAATGAGGAGTCAAGAATTAAGAACAGCGCTTAGAAATCTCATATTCACTTTATGTAATCCGCCTAAATTGATGCAATATAGTGCTCGTTCTTTGCTGCTTCGGGTACAGATGAAATGAACTCAGCATCACTGGCGTTTATGACATGTTATTCTCAACATTCATTTATTCTCGATAATAGCGAATGAAATCAAATGTGAATCACTCATTCATTTTGAACTGCCGACAACGGCAAACGAAATTAGAATGAACGTAAACATTGCTCCGACGTTTTAATTGTGTTCCTTCAGCCAGGTTTTGGTTGATTTAAAAAAAAACAGGTATTTTACAAAACTAAACTTTAAAATCTAAAATATCAATCAAGAGCAAGAAAATTAACTCACAGGTTAGTCCAGCAATCATTTAGCGCTGTAATTCATGGACGAATTGTTTTGAAGGGTATAATACTGAGAAAGACAAATACTGTCAGCAGTTCAGTAGTCATACCCATGGGCTGACAGACAGATAAAAGAATACTACCAGGGGTAAAACCGTGTGCGTTTTATATTCGCCTTTATGCAAAGCAAAGCCTTGGGCTTAAACCGTCATTAAACATTGCCCTTCTTTATCGACTGGCTGTTACAGTACAGGAAAATTACGGGGTCAGTGTAACGATCCTACCGACTCTATCTAGCAAGCACAGCCTAGCCGAGACTCGAGCATACGACGCGACTAGCTTGCTAGACCAGCATCGTACCTCGAAGCTAACTGGGCGGTTCGCCTGGCTGCAGGGCTGTCAATGTTTTTGACTGCTGATTAAGAATGCAGTATGAAGAACGAAAAATTAAGAATGGAGAAGGAGGAATGAAGAATTAATAATGCAGAATGAAGACTGAAGAATGAGGAACGACGAGTGAAGAATGAGGAATGAAGAATGAAAAGTGAAAAATGAAGATTGAAGAATGCAGAAATGAAAGATGAATAAAAAAATGACGAATGAAGAATGAGGAATGAAGAAATGAAAAATGAAAAAATGAAAAATGAAAAATGCAAAAATGAAAAATGAAAAAATGAAAAAGGAAAAAATGAAAAATAAGGAATGAAAAATAAAATATGAAAAATGAATAATGAAGTATGAAAAATGATGAATGAGGAATGAAGAATGAAAGATGATAAATGAGGAATAAAGAATAAGGAATGAGGAATGCAGAGTGCAGAATGAAGAATAAGAAGCAGAAAGGAAGAATGAAGAATGGAGAATGAGGAATGAATTAGAGGAATGCAAAATGGAAAATGGAAAATGAAAAATGAAAAATGGACAGTGAAAAATGAAAAAAATAGAAATAAAATGAAATACAGCAAATACATAAAATATCGTTTGAATTCGGAATTCATTTGTAAGAGAAATTTTACTTGATAAATTTTTCAGAATTTAAAACATCTCTCTTAAACATATTGAAAGGACATATTTCGTTGAAATATTTCACAGAGAAGAGGTCGCTTATAAGAACAAAAAAGTTTTTTTTGAGTAATTCAATTGAGCGCGGAGTTTGGGAGTTGCTAAAAGTTTTTTTTTGTCTTTCGAGATATTCAAAACTCAAAGTCGCCGAATAAAAAAGTTGAAATCTATCTGTCTCAGACCCATTTACTATTCGATTATACGCCCGAATGCGCTCGTATCGAATCAATTTCTAACATCCAAATTAGATTCTGTATCCTTTAGCCGTTCCCTTCACCCGTGACCCGTGAAAATCTAATCAAGCAATATGAGTATGAGATACAATCCCACCATCCTTCTGAAGCTTCAGAAGGTTATTGACCGTGACATTTCTGAGAGAAGGAAAAACGGGCTTCCATGAATGAAAATTATATTTCTCCGAATCGTCGCCATGGGCGGCGCTCGCGAACTGTTCGCCAACGCATTCATCAATGATTATTTTCCATTTATTTCTGCGACCTATTATTATTTACTCAACTTCTGCATAACGACGGTGATCATCCATCAAAATTTGAAAACGATTTTTCCGCCCCGTTCAGCCCTGTTCTCAGCGCCGGCAGCGAATGATGACTTGAACGATATTATTTAGATTGTTGCCAAAAGCTTGCAACGGATCCAGCGGAAATTATCATCATCCTTTAGCCGCACTGAGAACGTCAATCAAAATTCGCTCGTCCCTTTCCCCGGACCGACCTTCATTCATTTCGGAATGACTTCGTCAATCAGAAGTCCATGTCTATTTTGGTGACGGACTGACTGCAGCAATGGTGAATTCTCAATTGACCATCCGAGACTCCCCCCCCCGTCTCCGTCGCCATTCGGTCAGTGAACATGGATCATCCATCCTCATGACAATTTGATCATTTGTGCCGTTTTGTGTGCGAGTGTGTATGCATTCCATTATAACAGCTCTCATCCACTGGATTCCCATTTTTCCCGGTCCCCAGTCACCCAAAGGACAAGCTAGAAAAAAGCACCAAAAACACACAACCGATAAAAACATCAAACAGATGCCTTCTTGCCCGGTTGTCCAGAAGCTGGATCTGGATGGGGAACGACGGGATGTGAGATTTTTCTGACGCAGCAGCAGCAGCATCGCAAATGAGGTCAGCAAAAGAGAAATCAACCGAAACGCGGGGAATTTGTCCGAAAACAGTCCAAAACTATACGCCAAACCGATCATCATCGTCGTCCGTCTCCGGCGTCGTCATCATCATCATCGTCAGCCAGTCAGACAGTCCTCCAGACTTGCTCCTGGGCAGGCGGTCGGTCGGTCGGTGATAAAAAAAAACTTTGTGTGTCCTCCGCGCCGATATGGGAAATAGTTTGGAGCACTTTTTTATTCGCTAGAGTTTGTCTTTTCGGACTGCGGAGGACTGGAGAAATAACTAGGCAAAATGTTTTAAATATGAATTCCCTGCCCGGGCTCGGGCCTGCGGGGTCCGGTGGCACCGGGACGGATGCGGACGCGAGAGGAGATTTGATGTGGCCTGTGGCCGGCTCATCACTATGTGCTGTCGGAACTTGACAGGGTATGGATTTGTGCATGTTTTGCTCCCCGATAAGGAGGAGGGAGTTGCTATTTTAGTTTTTTTTTTTTTTGGGGAAAGATGAGTTTTATTTTTATGCTTTTAGGGTATTTTTTTAAATTTTGGTTCACTGAATATGCTGTGGGAGGAATTGGGAGAAAGTTGCCTGTGCGGAATGTGTCAGCCAAGTTGATTCGAGTGTGGGCTGCGTTGGAAGTTGGCCAATCGGTTCGGTTCGGCGAGAAATTGTTTATTGATGCAGATTGGCAAAACTTTTTTTGGATAATGGAATTGGGTCGAAACTGATATGAGCCACAGCTGGATTTTTATGGTGGCAATTAACGTCCGATTTGAAGCTTTCCGATGACATGGGATGAATTTTTAATAGTTACAAATTATCCAAGAGGCTCACTAGGTCTGTCACTAGCCTGTCATTCTGTTGAATCACTTAATACTTCAAAGCCGACAACTTTCTGCTGAAACGATGCAACTACACTACCGTGGGAGACGAGCAACCAAGAAGCTGATTAGCAAATTCGATAACTTACACAAGCGCATCTTAGGTCAAGAGTACCAATTGGCGATCCTTCTCCTCCTCCTCGTAATCCGCCTCTGCCAGAACTCAAAAACTACCATCGGTTATAGTCGATAAATACCGACGTATGTATGGCGTAACGATGGCAACCGCGTCAACACTTGGTTTCGGAGGCTACGAATAAGCACGTTTCGCCAAGTGCCCTCTCGAGAAAAAAAGTGGCAACCCTTAGTAGTTTCCAATCCCCACAAGCAGAAGAAGCAATTTCTGTAACAATCCATCAAATGTGCTGCGCTGTGTACCCTCATTTTTTCTGATACTCCTCTCCCACTTCTGCTTCTCCTCCTCCTCCTCCATGTGTGTGTGTGTGCTTTGCGTTTCTGATCGCGCCTTCGCGTTTCGCATCTTCAAATAGCTACTCCCCCTTTTGCATATCGGTTGTCGGTCTTTTGGTCGGTCGGTCGGTCGCTCGATTCGGTATGCAATTCTCAATCTCCTGTGTGCACTTTGGGTGCGCTCTTTCACGATTTTCACTCAAGGGCAAGTGGCACACAAATGCTTGCCGCCGCCAAACCGATCTCCCATGTGGGTGCATGGTTATAATAATAATAATTATTATTATTATTACTGTGCGCGGGAAGCCTCCCAAAGTGCGGGTGTGCAAACGGCCAACCAGCCTAGTCTCCTCATCGGGCGGTCGACTGGCTTTCGGTTCAAGCTGATGATGCGAGCTATTAGTATTCCATGCGAATATGATAAGCTTAGTCAGCCAGCCGGCCAGCCAGCAGGGTCCGTCCGTCCGTCCAATGGCGCATTAGTGACCGGCTGACCGCACTAAGCTTGCAAACGCCAACGTTGCAATTTATCGTACTTTCAATCAGAGCAATAATAGTATTTTGAATCGATTTAAAATAATCTATATCGACGAAATTTATGGGTTTTTTTTAATCATTTTGTTTATAATTTGTTGAGTAGTTCTTGCTTGCTCTGATGATGGTGGTATAAAATAAGACCGAAACGTTGGGTGATTCGAGCGAAAGTCCATTTTACTGACACCATTCGGTTGATCCTGCAACTTAATGTGTTATAACGAGAAAGCGGAGAGGGAAAAATAAAAATTTCAAACCGCTGAACTCAAGTGGATATTTCTTGCAGCTTGTTTTGTTAAGAGGGAATTGTAAAAGCAATGTGAATTAGGATTCATATTATGTATATTAATATAACAATGAATCATGAAAAATTGCGATAAAATCAGATCCGAAAAAAAATATTACGTTGTTGAGAGTGATATGTACACATAACTAAAGAATGACTTAGCCATTGAAAAACTAATTTTTAAGGAATCAAACGCTCTATAATTCTGCACCCGATGAAGATAAAAATGTTATTTCTTTAGCAAAGGTACTTGCTTCTACATTTTCTACAACTTTGCCGTAGAAATCATGTCTCTATCTACTGATATAAAAAAACAGTTTAGCAGTGACCTGTAATGAACCAACGGCGGCCGCAAAATGCATAAAATTTATGCTTGCCTCAGATTTTTTTTGGCTCGGGTTGCACGTTCTCCATGCTTGCCTCACTCCAATATGCGTGGATGGGCACCTGGGCAAGTTTGTACCCGGGAAAAAATAACCATAAAACGACGATAAAAATTATGGTTACAAATTACAGTAAAAACAATAAAATTTTTCGTCCGAAAAGATAACCAAACTATCAAATTTATTATTGTCCACCATAACATTTATGGTTTTCAAAGATTCTACCATAAAAATGATGCGTTGTTATGTTAAGTATCTTAACAATAAAAAAATCTAGCTTTTCGCGAACAAAAATTTTCATTTAGAGTAAAAGTTATCGTCCTTTTATAGTAACTTTTTTGGGTGAAAAACAAAATATAATTAAAAAAGGCAGTAAATTTATAATGGAATATGTCCAATTCTGTATCGTGAAATAAGAAACAAAAATATTAATAAAATTTGAAGTTCAAGTTAAGTTTCAATGGTAACAAAAAAAACTGTTGTTTCTGGTACAAAATTTAATGTAAATTTTTTTCCGGGTACTGCTTGACCTAAGCTTCAAGCTGAAGTATTGATTTCATATTTCCACTTGCCCCATGTTACCCTACCGTAGGTTCGTGATGTTAAGGAAAAATTTAGCAGGAAAAATATGCGATAACTTTGTAGCGAAAGGTCCTAGAGATGCAACTAACAAAAGTTGAATATGAAAAACTAATTTTTAAGGAACTTGAAATTAAGAAAATACTCCAGAACTTTGCACCAGATGGAGATACAAATTGCATTTTTTCAGCAAAGTTTCTTGTTAGTGCAAAGTCGTTAGTTTAATTCGATTTTCATCATAGTCAGCCATGATTATCTTTTGATATTTTGGTTTTGTTACAGTTTGAGTAAAGAGCTAGTTTTAAGGGCTTGTCCAAAACCATCACTTCGTAGCTAATTTCCATTAAGTGATGCATGCTTGGTGGTTTTAGCAAAGTTATCTGCTTTGATATTTACAACAACTTTGCCGAAGACACCAAAGCTGTGTCTCGGATGTATGAGAAAACAAATTTCGTATCGCACGTTTAAGAGGATCAATCAGCCGACGGTTACAGCCCGAAGAAAGAGTTTTTTATACTAAGAAACTTTTCCGAAGACACTACATGCGAAATAGCATTCGTTTCGCCATAATCTCACAGAATTACGTATTTTGCTGTTTAAATTACTGTGCAAACGCGCGAATTGGCAGGATCGCCAATGTGATGTACGGTGTTTTTTTTTGCTTTTTATTGTTTGTATTTTTGTTTTAATTTTAATTCAACTTTGTTAAATTCTTTTTCTTAATTGTATTTAGCTTTAAGTTTGGTTCGATATTGTTTGAATTTTCAAATCTTTAAGTTCCGTCTCAAATTACTTAGTGACTTAGTAACAATGTAACCAATGAAACCAAGAACGATTAGGACGTGTAAAAGTAAAAGTGAATTCACTAAAAGAAAGAATTCATTTGGACAAACCAATCAAACCTACAAATTATTCTATTATCGCAAATTTTTAAAAATTTGACAAAGCAAATTTGTAACAAATGAATATTATTCTTGAATACAGTAATGTTCCGATTTAGTCAGCCCCATGTTGAATTTTGGGCTGACAAAATGGGGAAACTGACAAAATCGATAAAAAAAACTCGAGGATTTTTTTCAAAATTCCAGATTTAAGACCCTGCAATTTCGATGACTTCTACTATAAATTAAGTTTTAACTTTCAATTGGTCAACCGAAAGCTCAATGAACCAGGCACAGCACACTGGTGCAGAACCTGTTTTGGTGCGCATTAGCTTTGAGCGGAAAAACTTGGTCTTAGGTTTTTGGAACCTTTGGAAGAGTTTCTTAAAATTAAAAGTTCTATCGTCCAGCGGAATTCTAATTTTGATCAATTCCCCTAAAAGTGCAATAAAAAATTTATTTCTCTTCAGTTTCAATATAACACACTGATGTGTTCTGCAAAGTTTTACGGCATATTATTACAAGAAATTTTGCTGAAGACAGTAACCTTCTATCTTTCCAGCAAAGATAGAAAAATCCTATTTCTCATAAATGAAAAACCCTTAAAATCAGTTTTTCTATTTTAGCTGTTTTTGTAGTTGTTGTATGACTTTTTCTTGTTTCACAAAGCTGTAGAAATAGTAAAAATACATAACATTGCTGAATATATTATACCTCTATCTTTGCTTGCTTAGGAACTATAGAACTTTTACTATAAAAATACTCTAATTTTGACCTCGAATAACTCGCAAGAAGTCAGCATTTTATTCAAAAACTCTCCCCAGAGAATCAGAATAGTTTCAAGCTGACTGAAAAGTATTATAAGTCAAGTTTAAGAGCACAAAAGTTAGGTAAAATTTATAGGCTGACAAAATCGGGATAAAAAGCTGATAAAATCGGGGGTAGACAAAATCGGGAGCTGACAAAATCGAAACATTACTGTATTATGAATGGATGTCTTCTAAATTCTGGCTCGATTTAGAATGAATCTTCTTTGATTTTAAATCATGTATAAAAGTGAACGTGAGCATGTATGCATGTTCAACCATAACTCCGGAACGCTTGAACCGTTCTCCACCAAAATTGGCTTACTTATTCCATGACATAAGAAAATCAGTTCTGGGAGGCAAAAGGGGGTATAAGTACAATGGGTTGCGTTTCTCTTACATTTGGTCTAAAAAGCAATACTGTGGACTAAAAACACGAGGTGGTTCTATCCCATAGGAATGGAGTATTTCACCGAAAACCCGCGCTGAGAATCGCGGCTAACATGCTGACAGACGAACAGCTCCTTGCAAATCGCAAGGGCCTGCATAGTGTCGTCGTCCTGCCAGTAAAAACAAGTTAAATTAAACTTCTCGGTCGGTGGTTTCTACAGTAGACGGGGGAAGAGGCACAATTTATATCTAAAAATAACCCAACCAGATACGTCGCTAGCTTAATAATAGCTTAATAATAGCTCTTTTCCCTCCATTCCAATAAAATTTTTTAATACTTTCCCCTACCGTCCCTTCATCAATTCTAGAACCACCGTTTCAAACAATATTAATTTATATGCCTGACCGCATTTCAAGGTCAAGACTAAAAAAAATCAGAGGGGTTGTGTACAAGACACGACCGCATATATAGGTGACGTAGGACTACGTAAGTTTCTTTGTAGTGATAGTAGCATGTATTCATGCTTGTAATCATTCGATTCTTCATGTATATATGCTATATGCAACATATATACATGCTACATATTCATACAGAGTCGTATTGTAACCGAACACTACAGCTGTAGCACATTTTTCCAACACAGATATCAAATTCGCCTAGGTTTAATCGTCTCGCAGTAAAGAATTTGCAATCTGTTGGGACAACGAACTTGTGTCATTTTTTATTCTGGCATACTTCCGTAACACAGACAAATTAGACTAGGTTTAATCGCGTTCGTAAGAAATCTGTTGGCGCAAGGGGGCTTTAACACTCTTTCTGGCGTACTTCCCAAGCAAGGACATCAAAATGGTCTAGGTTTAACCGCGGCGATAAGAAATCTTGTTGAAATGAGGAAACTTCGTCACTTGTTTTGGCTCACTTCCCAAGCACAGATATCAAATTTGTATAGGTTTAGATCATCGTAAAGAATCTTCCAACCAATCACGAAGCGGGAATTTTGGTAAAACATAGGTTCATTATTTTCAATTTTTCAATAGTTCAACATCAAGAATTCATACTTTTCTTCATTTGGGTCAATTCTTAGAAGATTTTCCGATCGATTGGTGTAAGAATATTGAAAATCGATCGGAAAACCGCTGAGCTATTAGCGCTCAAAACCTTTCATTTTTCGTGACGCTCGCATTTTTCGATTTTTTGGAATGACACCCTATCTCAAAACTTGCCGTAAGACGTAGTCCTACGTCAAAACACGAGGTTGATGTAAAAGCAACAGTAAAAAAAAGTTAGGTATGGCGTCTGGAAAGTGGGGGCACCACTAAGGTAGAAGCTCGAATTAAGGAAAAAGACTTTGTTTTCCTTCTATTATAGGGATTTTCGGAGAGGAAACAGATGCAGTTTCTTTTGCATTTAAAATGATAAGAGATGTACAAGTGGCAGGGAGACAAGACCCAATCAACATTTTCCAATCGATATTTTTTCTTCATTGTAGAGAAAAATTTGTAGCATTTTCCCGAAAAAAAAAATTATTCTAGGACGCTTAGTCCAAGAGTTTTGAATGCACTTTTGGAACAAGTCCTGTCCAAGACAATCGATAAATTTCCCTTGGAGTTTTCTAGGAAAATCGGAGAGCTCGAACTTTTTAAATTTTTTTTGCTTGTATGCAAGATTTCATGAAATTGTGAGACATTTCTACCTTTTAAAAAAATATCCGAATATCACATTGGCGATCCTGCCAGTATGCACCTCCGGTGTGTTTGAGCAGGAAAGGGTTTTGTTTTCAAATTGATGTACTTGTGCTTGAAGGGACACTGTTGACAAAACAAGAGGATTGCAATTTCTTCTAGGCCGACAAGCTGCGCTATACAGAAGTAGATTCGTCTCTTCTTCCGCTCTGTGGTGGGTTTGAAAGTTGTTCAAATCTTGTTTTACCCAAAAGTTGTGCCCGGCAGGAAGGACTGTTTGCATATCCTCCGAATCCTCCGCAGGCTGCAGGCTTGGAGACGTAATTGTGAAGCAAACAGGGGGCTTGCTCTTATGGTTTGTGCCCGTTTGTTTTCGCGAAAATTGAGATCTATTGAGTCAAAGAAAGCCCGAGGTCAACACTTATAAAGATTAAAGGCCTCCTTATCGCGATATATTTTCAACGATTTCAATGCAACCTAATGATTTTGGCGAAGTTTTGGTACAATTTCTTTGTCAATTTAGTCATATTCTTTTAGTTACTTTTCCTTAGTACTTCATTCTAATTGAAGCATTAACAACTCACGTTTTTGGGGTTTGATGTCTTTTCTGGCAACAAATGACTTCTACAACGGCTTCTTCTTTCGATGTAGTAAGACGTTTTCCCGATCGAAGTGAATGGTAGTCGGATGGCGTCAAATCTGGTGAATATGGCGGGTGGGATAAAACTTCTTAGTCGTTGATTATCCATCAACGTTTTGACCGATATCGAATCAGTGGTTGATCAATTTTAGAAAAGGAAAATGAAATTATTAAATAGCAAAAACATCTTCCTAAGCTTAATTCAAAATGGCATTTAATAAATTTCCATTCAGTTGAACGTTTCTAGGTGGCACATAAAATAGAAACTAGCACAATTTAAATTTTTCTCATCGCAAGCGAACGGATTCTTCCTACTAACTGCGCATAAGTTGATTTATAATTGTGGTCGTAGAATTAGCTGGTTCAATTGGACAGCCCTGACCAGAATTATCAGGACCGTAATAGTTATATCATTTTAGGCTCGAGTCCAGCCCACTTTTCGTGAGACCTGCTGCAGACTAGCAGAAGCTTCTCGTGCTCCTAGAAACGGTAAAGATTATCTTGACCTGACCGACACGACGGTGACGGTGACTGACTTAGTTGAATTGGGATCTTTTTTTCTAGTAAAATAACGTGCTTTTGCACTTCTTTTGAGATTATCTTGTTACTAACCGCTCAAGGACAGAGTTGAAGACGTTCTTTTGTTGTTCAAGTTAAGTCAAGAGTAATTAGTATTGACCGGTTTAGAGCTGATCACCGAATAGTTACATGATTTAAGGCTAAACTTCTCACACAGTTCTGAGCTCGTCGAATGAACAACCGAAACAACGTGATCATCTCAAGGAAGCCCCGTTCGGGCTTCAACAAAAGCGGTCGGGAATTCCTCCCATCATCGTTGCGCTGTGCCGTGCGTTCACGTCTCGGCCGCTGATCTGATGGATGGATGGATGGATGCCAAACTTCCGCATCTTCCAAAAACGACCTAACAAATCATCGTTTTCCTGTTCGGCATATATTCCGGAGGGGGCAATTAATAACCACCAACCATCATCATCATTTCGCACCGATGCCTCAATTAGAACCTCTTACCACCTCCTCGTTTTATATTCACATTCCCATTCAGTCAGACACAGCTCGAGTTCAAACCGAACATTTTGTTTGATTCATCAAAGTGCGAAGATTCTCCAGGTCTCTTGATTGGACTCTCGTTTTGGCCCTCGTGTTCCCGGCCACAATAACAGCACATCACGGTCGGGACGGATAGTGTGCTCTAACCCACAAACGGATGAGCCATAATTGATTCCCGCCATTCATTGTTGAGCTTATTCCAGGAAGAAGCAACAAAAAAAATCGCGACCATTATCAAAAACTAATCCAACAAAGAACTTCGAGATTCCGGCTCCCACGATCATTTGGGGCCACAAAATCGAAGCAATAAAAATGTGATTCCAAACGGTGTGGTGTGGAGTGGCAAGCGGAATCCGAAATCCGGTAGCCGTTAATTTAGTGTCTACCTAGTGTCAGGCAACCGGAAGCTCGTACGGCACCTGCCTGGCCGGAGAGACGACAAGATCGATGGGGACCTCCCATCGCGATCGCGACCCATAGTTGATCTCTCTTTGGCTAATGATCTTAGCCAAATTTAAATTCCACACGACGACGACGACTAACCGGGACGGGATCAAAGTGAAAGCTTGAGCTCTGGGTTAGAAAATTTCGGCATCTTCGGTCGGGTGGTCCGTCCGACCCCTTTTGCCTTTTTGGGGTTAATTACGACGAGCCTCGTATCGCATCTTATCGTTCAGGCTACAAAATGCAATCAAATGTTTCTCCCCCTGTCAGCCTAACAGCCCAACACAGAAAAAAAGGATGGCCCATGAGTCCATAAGTTAACTAACATTTTCCCCCGCTGCGCTGAGCTCCGCACCGCTCCGCGCCGCACCAGAAGGAAACAACATACGAGTACAAGAACCACTCGCAAAGCAGAAGACAGCAGAATAGTCAGACTCTCGGGTGTTTGCATTGTGGGAACAAAATTAGTTCCATTTTTCATGTTTCACGATTTCTGCGGTTCTACCACTCCGGCTCCGGCCGCCTGCTGCCTCTGCCCGAGCCCATCAACCAGGCCGGGCGGTCGGTCGGTCGGTCGGTTGGTCGGTCAAACCTTCCACTCCCCGGTTCAAAGCACTGTTGTTTATTACCCGCCCCAACCCTCATTGTCCCTCATCCCACCACACCGGCGCGTTGCGTTCGTGTGGTTCGCTGATTCGTCCGCCCGAAGGGGACGGTGAAGATGTTGTTCTTTACCCCCTTGTCCGGCGCCGCCGCCGCCGCTGCTGCTGCTGCTGCTGCTCCTGCCAGGGATTCGCAATTGGAAGAGAAAGCCTCTTCAGGACTTAAGGGTTTAAGATCGACGACTTGGCTCCGACTTGGCAGATTTGATTAAGAACCCGCGAAAAAAAAACGAACGAACGAACGAGCTCTCAGAGGCCAACAGTCGAAAAGTGGTCATCTAATCTCGTCGATCACCGGTCCGGACCCGGAGCGGACCGGAGGGGCTTCAAGACCGAGGCTTCGCCCGGAGATGATTGTCCGAGTGCTGAAGTTGCAGGCCCTGAACGAAGTTTGCGAATCTTTGGCGAAACCTACTTCCAGTGGATTCGTTTCTATTTCGAACTGATTGACTGACTCCAGTGGGCTCTGTGTTAAGAAATGTTTTTTTAAGATGGATGATTTGGGAGAATCCAAACATGAAGATGGACCGGACGGTGGACTGTGCAATGAACCAACACTCTTGAAGGAAGGGGGAAGCATGAGTTGAAGAGGCGCGCACGAAACAACAGATGTTTGTTCTGATTTCGACGTTCTTCTTTTGTGTAAATAACCTGAACACAGGAAAACGGAAACGTACGCAAGGAAAAGTAAACAAACCGAAAACAGTTTCGTGATAGATTTTCCCCAGCACGGGGCAATTGGCTGGTCTCTCCCCACGGAGAAGTCAGTCTTTCACGATTGCGATTAATCAGACCTTTTAATTCGGGGCAAACTTTATTTGCTGCTGATGCTGCAATTATAGCTATCGACTGTCGAGATCCGAAGAGCTGCAAACAAATAACCGGCGGCGATTGAATTTCAAAGTTTTCTGTAAAAGAAATCTTTCCACCCAAAAAAAATCTATTTTTTTTATTGAAAGAATTTAAACTCTTCCAGCAAACGGTGAACCAACCAAGATAACCGGTAATTATAAAAACTCGCAGCTTACCGTAAGTTAATGTTTTTCATTATTACACAATTCGAAGCTTGTAAAATTAGTTACCGTTTGCATCACTTCAACAGGCGCTTCGAAAGTGATTAGAAACTGATCATAGCGGGTACGCACAATGAAGAGCAAAAAAAAGCAACTAATTTTAGAACTAAAATTCCTTTCCCAAATATGCACTGCTCAAACAGGAAATTATTAGGCTTTTTCGATTGACGTTCAGCCGGCCCAGCCTTCCAATCAGCTCTCTTTGTTCAATCGGAACAATATCCTAGAATTATGGCAAAAACAACAGATTATTTGATATAATGCATGAAAGTGCACTCTCCAGATCGAGAGCGAAAACTTAGCGAAAGTCAAACCGTTAAGACCCCGCAAAGAGAGAATGTTTTCATTCCAGACGTGGCTAAAAAAAACTGAAAACTTTTATCAGTAACATTCGACTATGTGCAAAAGAAACGAATTGACCTAAAGACAGCATAGGTATGCACTATGGGCCAGAAATTAAAATTTTGGGACAAATATATATAAATGTCTGTTGAAATAAACATGTTACAAGAAGAAATGTGATTTGAGGGGTCGTTTATAAACAAAGATCTATTGCTGAAAATGGGTAAAAGGTAGAAGTTTCATATCTTCAGAAAAATTACTTGAAATTGGTTTATCTGTAATATTTTGCATCCAAAAAAGTGAAAAAATATTTACTCAAAAAGTTATTACTTAAATTGTTGTTTAAGTAATGCTTAAATATTGGACGACCCCTTCAAAATATGCATCAATTTTTTATTCAAAAAGTTGCCGAAGACCACATTGAGCTGAGACATGCCGCTTAACCGTGAATATTTTTGACCCAAAATTTTAATTTCTGACCCATAGTGGTATGTGAAGCAGGAAAAGTTGAAGCAAAGCGAGAGACAAGCCGCACTAGTTAACCCTAGTGCTTGTTCGTAAGTTTTAGGGGATCAACTACTTTGTAGAAAATCTGTTCACCATGAGTGACGATGGCCAAAGACTGCCAAACGATGCTGAAAAGTTCGCTTTTACGTGAAAGTTTCTCAGTGATCAATGGTTTTCGAACCGATTACTAAAGAAGATTACAGTGACGAACGATGTTTACGTGCGAGAGAGTTTGAATCGACGTTTATTGCCCAATCCTGCGTTTTTGCGGTGATAGTCCTGGCCCGGTATTTCTTCTGAATTTACTTTCTGTGTGTGTCAATTACAAGCCGTGCTTGCCTTCAAATTTTACGGTTGAGCATCTTCAATTTTTTGTATTAGTCTTTTAACGGTTCAACAGGTCTTCCCCCACCACCCTAAAACGAACACAATATATAAGAACCTGCATGTCTTATAATTCCAACTCAAAGTCAGCAACCTGCGAAGGATTCGATGTACAAACAAACCGAACAAACATAACCATTTTTTGATTTGAGATTGCTTGATTCTTTTCGGTGAAATGATAACTATGTTTGTTTTATGCGTTACGCGTTTCAGCCTACTGCATTCTTTCGGCCATCTTCGGACGCCTGCGGAAGTGTAGAATTTTATTTACTTTAATTTTAATGTTTCACAATTACGCAATGATTTTACAAAAATTAGCGAGCTTCTTATCAATATAAAGTGAACAGTTATAAAACAATTTACAATACACACAAATCTAAATTAACACGAATCTTGCACTTACAAAACAGGCACGTCTAGTTACATTAAGCGTTCAATGTCTATTCCGTGGTATCATCGGTTCTCTGTTGTGTTGATCCTCCGTGGGTTGGGTTGTTTTTCGTTTGTATGCGACGGAGTTTTGGTATTAACCCGTCGTATGCTGTGTTGAAATTTCCACACTCACGCTGCAGGTTGACCGTTCTATCTTCACCGAGCACTTTAATGTGAAACCCACCCAACCCACGGAGGATCAACACAACAGAGAACCGATGATACCACGGAATAGACATTGAACGCTTAATGTAACTAGACGTGCCTGTTTTGTAAGTGCAAGATTCGTGTTAATTTAGATTTGTGTGTATTGTAAATTGTTTTATAACTGTTCACTTTATATTGATAAGAAGCTCGCTAATTTTTGTAAAATCATTGCGTAATTGTGAAACATTAAAATTAAAGTAAATAAAATTCTACACTTCCGCAGGCGTCCGAAGATGGCCGAAAGAATGCAGTAGGCTGAAACGCGTAACGCATAAAACAAACATAGTTATCATTTCACCGAAAAGAATCAAGCAATCTCAAATCATAATATTGCGGTGATTTAACGTTCTAAATAACCATTTTTTGCTTCCTTTCTGCCGAGAACAGTTTGCGGTAACACAAGATTTGAACAACTTTCCAACTCAAAGCGGAAGAAGATTCCAATCTTCTTCTGTATGACAACCTGTCGGCCTTCAATTTCCAGATCATTTTCCTTGTTTCAACAACCTCCTTCCAATCAGTTGCATCAATCGAAAAATAAAAACCTTTTCTTCACAAACACACTAGAGGTACGCGTACTGGCAGGATCGCCAATGCACCGTGCTCCAGCACGGAAAATTGAGTGGGAATTTAATTTTTCCTGCGAAACTCTATGGGATAGCCTCACAGTGCCTAAAAGAGAAATTTTGCATTGCAAAGAACCGTTCTATTGATGGTTAGGCACCGCATTTGATGGTTAGGGAGGTTTTAATTTTACAAAATAATAGTTATCTTGTAGCACTTTTGTAAAAATATTCAGAGCAAATCGGCCGTCTAAAAAGTTCAACCTAGAGCGAAACAAAGCTCACCCCGCATGAAAAAACAATCTTTTGGACAGCCGTTAGATTGAAACTAGGGCGAACCTAGGTTGGACCTAAACAAAAACAATTTTCATTTGTTTACGAATAACTTTACCGAAGAAAGCATCGTTCTATCTGTTATAGTTTCAATAAATGAGTCATCCCACGCGAAGCGTCCGAGACCTGTGTAAATCGACCATTACGGATTTGAATCAAATTTTTCCAGATTGTTCATTTTTGGTCAGAATATAAAAATCTAAAATTTGGTGCCGGTTGGACCTCTCTCGATTGAAGGGGGCAGCTCAGCTCGGATTATGATCAATGTTAGACATGTTTAATTTAAAAAAATTGTAAATAAATAGCTGTCCTGAGGTTGACAATAAATGAAAAATAATCATTTCCGCATGCAACCCGTGAGAAAAAGTTAGTACCCAATTTATTAAAAAAAAAAAAGAAAAGTGAGAACAAAACTAAATGAAAAGTAGAAAAGCATAAAGATTAATGAATTTCATTACTTTCATAGATGCTAGAATTGGATTTTTTCCGACTGAGTCTCTTTACCTTGGTCATTTATCGGCTCAACAGCCTCTCAAAAAATAAAAACGAACACAAAACATAAGAACATGCCCCCTGGTTGCTTTAAAATTTCCTCTCCATGTAGCCTGTAACCAGAAGATTCGAAATACAACAAAATGGTTCAATTACTTTTTTGCTTTCTTTCTGCCGAGCACACTTTTCGTTAAAAAACAAGTTTTGAATACCTTCCAAACCCAAAACCGAAGAAGAAAGCAATCTAACAGTCTCTCTAATCTCCATGTTTATGTGCTGCTAAGATAAAATTCTTTTCGCTAGTCTCAACAACCTCGCTGCAATCAGTTGCATCAATCCAAAAACCAAAACCTTTCACGCACAAACTCCCTGAAGGTGCAAACTGGCAGGATCGCTAGGATGTACAGTATCACAGTGATCCAAAGCTTTAGAGTTTTGAGTACGCAAACTTGGTTATAGGTTTGTGGAACCTTTGGAAGAGTTTCTTGAAATTGAAAGCTCTATCTTTGACGTGGACTACATCTTTTGATTAATTCACCTAAAAGTGAAATACAAAATTTATTTTTCTTCAACTTCAATATAACACATTGATGTGTTTTGCGAAGGTTTAGAGCATATTATTACAAGAAATTTTGCTGAAGACAGTAACCTTCTATCTCTTCAGTGACAATAAAAATATCCTCTAACTTATGTATGAAACGTTAATATCAGTATTTCTATTTTACCTCTTTTTGTAGGTGTTGTATGACTGTTTTCATGTTTTATAAAGTTGTACAAATAGTAAAAATACACAACTTTGCTGAATATAGTATATCTTTATCGTTGTTTGTTTAGGGACTGTAGAAATTTTAAAATAAAAAATACCCTAATTTTGACCCCAAATTATTCGACTATAAGACTTGCATTGCGTTGAGCGGGGTGGGTAAAGTAGAGCTAGCATTGAAGGAAGGGTAAACCCAATAGCCAATAGACACACAAGCACGCATGAGCTTTTTGCTCATTCAACAGCGAGCGATTATAGGAAAAATGTTATCTATGGTATGAGCTGCGTCCAGGGCTTGAAAAGGGATCGCAAGTTGAATGTGACTGCCGTGAATGCGAACTTTCCGCATTCAAACTCCGCTTTTTGAACGATCATTTGACTGTTTTTTGAACTCAGTCAATCTGCCGCTTGCGCTGCTGCCGTCTTACAATTCATGCAGTATCTCAGCAAAAGCAAATAGTTGATCTCCCGTTTTGCTTTGCGCGTTGAGAATATAAACTGCAAACTGACTGGAAGCATACGGTGACGTATTTTTTCGTTTCTCTTTTTGTCTCCAAATCGGCTGCTCACAGTAATAGTCCGGGTGACAAAACCCGGACGTCGGTCCGACGCAAGCAAAATATTCGTTTGTATTGGACGGAATCCGACCGACTTCTTCCATGCACTTGTAGTGGTTGTTTTTTTTTGTAGTATTGAATCATACGATTGTGCGGTTGCTTTTCGTTAGCGTGATGATTGCCAGTCACTTGACTGTTTTGCAGTCATTCGCTGCTCCAAACGGTAAAGGCAACTTGATCGAAACGAAAATGTTAAAAAGCTTTAGAACGCGTTCGTTCTACTGCGTGCAATCGGCGTTTGACTGAGCAAACTGCCAGTTGTGTTATGCATAGCGTTCATATTCCACCACTAAACGGACGGCGTGAACTTGAACGCGGGTTGGTGTGACTGCGGTAGAAAAAAAGGATCGGTCGAAGCTCTGGCTGCGTCATTGAAAATGATGAATGAAAAGAAGAGTCAACAATGCTACCCTGCGGTACACCTGATTTGTCTTGCCAATCACTCTTTATAGGTATTGCCCTTGATGGCATTTGGAGTAAATTAGTACTTTTTTCAATTAAATCACTACATGATACTTTTAAGATTTAACTTAAATCAATTAGGTCATTAAATTAAATTTATATGTTTTTCTGTCTTTCATCTTTTTTTCTGTTTTTTCGGTTCCGTTTTTTATTTTCGTGTTTGACATTTTTTGTCATTTCTCTGATGGTTTTTTTTCGTCGTCTTTTCATCGTATATTTGTCGTCTTTCGTCTTTTATGTCCATCGTGTTTATTTTCGCCTACTTGGCATCACTTTTTTGTCATCTTTTCACTCTCTTTTCGTCACCTCTTCGCCATTTCTTTTTCGTTGTATACTTGCTATCTTTTTGTCGCTTTTAATGTTGTCTATTCGTAATATTTTTGTTGTTTTTTTGACGCGATTTCACCGTCTTTTTGTCATCTCTCTGTCACCATGTTGTCGTCTTTTCATAGTCGTCTTGCCATCATTTCATCACATTTCCGACGTCCGTTCATCATTTTTTACTCCGTTTTTGCATTTTTTGTCATCTTTTTCAACGGCTTTTTACCGTTGTTGTAGTCTTTTTTGTTGTTCGTCATTTTGTCGAGTTTGTTTTTTTGTTTTGTTTTTTTTTTGTGAGATTTGGGTACCTTTTCTCGTCGTTCTGTTTGTTGCCAAGACAACCAAAACGACTGCCATAAAAGACGATCCATCTTAAGACTGTCGTAGTGGCCAGCGCAGTGGGTTAAAAAACCCAACGGCCTTCTGGCACAAAAAAGACAATCGAAATATTGTTTCCTTTATTGTCGTTTCATCGTTTTTTTTTATCATCTTTTCGCATAGTTTGTTGTGTTTTCTGGTTTTGTTGGTTTTTTACAGTTCGTGTCACTATTTTAGCGTCTTTTCGTCGTCAGTTTTTTCGGTTTTCAGTCGTATATTCATCTTTTTTTTCGTCTTTTTTTACGTCTTTTAAACATTTTTTTCATTTTCGTATTTTTTGTTTCTTTTTATCGTTGTTTTGTTGTCATATTTTTATTTTATTTCCACTGGCTATTTGTCAGTCGGGTTTTGACCTCCATTTTTGGAATTTTCGTCGATTTTTTCGGCGACTTTTTGACGCTGCTGTCGTTATTTTTTTTTTTGCTGTTTTGGGCACGTTTTTTATTGTCGTCTTTTGTCATCGTTTCGCTAGATTTTTTGTCGTCTTTTCATCTTTGTATTGTGGTCTTTTCGATACCATTTCGTCGTCTTTTCGTCATCTCTTTACCATATTTCTACCGTCTTCTCATGCTCTTTTTGCCTAACTTTCAACGCATTTTCGCTATCTGTTCACTTTATTATTGGTATCTGCTTTTGGCACTTTTTGTCGGATTTTACGGTTTTCGTCGTCTATTTTGTTTTCACACGTTTTTAACACATTTAAATATCTTTTTGCCGTATTTTTTGTTTTCTTTGTCATATTAGGTCATGTGGTTTTTTCGTTGTTTTTTTTTTAATTCGTCGTCCTTTTGTCATTACTCTATCGTATTTTTGTTCTTGCCTTATACCGTTTTTTGTCTATTTTTGGTTGCTGTTTTGGCGTCTTTTCTTCGTTTATGTAATCTTTTCCTAGCGTTTTGTCATCGTTTCGGCGTTTTTTGCTGTTGTGTTTTCGCTACTTCTTCATGATTTCAATTGCTGTTAAGACAGCAAAAATGTAACCTGTTAACTTTTTTGTTCATCGTTCTTCCATTGTCGTTTTTAGCATGTTTGACGCCGTTAAATCTCTTTTTGTCAGGTTTCTGTCCTTTTTATCGCTGTTTTTGCGTCTCTGCAACGCATTTTAGTGTTGCTTCGGTCGTATTTTTGTCGTTTTTCGTTGAATTTTCGTTAATTTTCATTGTATTTTCGCCATTTTCTCATTACTTTTTCATTTTTTCCATCGCATGTTCGGATCTGAGAAAAACGAAGTTGATTTTTTAATTGATCATTTTCAAGCGCACTAAACTCTTAATTTCCTCTTAATCTTAACTCTCAATATATTATTCTCAAAATATTTATCGACCGATTTACATTTCTCTGCTTTGCAACAATGTTGATCTGTGCGTTTTATGCAATTGCAAAAATTGCATCACAATGTCCCTCAAGGAAGTATTGTGGGACCATGTAGCATTTTTACTTTTATAAATATTTTTCATCTGAATACGATTTTCTACGAGTGAGGAACCAACAACAATATTTATTTTTATAGGATATATGTATAGACGAGTGTTTTTGAGTCACTCGCATTGTGGCATTGAAATTCAATGACGCGAGCACCATAAATTCAGATTGATCAAGCCAACCAATATTTTTCAGATGGTTTCTTTTTCATAACAAGCCAATCACTTCAATCAATGAGCTTAACATCGGTAGAAGTAACATTTTCGGAGAAGTTATGTCCTAAACCTATTCATATCCATCGAAAAACAGTTACTACGAGTACGAGTAGTGACCTTGGCACTCACCACTCGAAACCAACCAAACGAAATGTCAGGCAAAACCCTCAAACCTGGTGCCAAACGCACCCCCGCTAGCTGGCTAGTGGTTGTTCCAATTTCCAAGCTCACTCCGCGGATCGAAAGTATCCGTCCGGTCACTTCGCGAGCCCTCAATTTGGCTCGGCATTCCATCCGGCGTCATCGTCGTCATCGTCGTCGATCGATACAATGCCAATGTTTCGTCAAGGTCAGCTGATGGGCTCCTCGAAAACGACGTCCAAACGAATGCAGCCACCACCCTGCTGAGAAGAGCCCTTAAAGCTTCCCCGAAGCTTTGCGCCCGGGCTAAGCTAAGCGGCCGCATCCTCTAGACCTCTAACGAACGGGCTCGAACAAAAACAATAACACACTCACTACTCGATTGCACATCGATGCGTCTCAATTAGTTATTTCGATCGATCGATCGATCGATGGAGGTCACCATCATTTTGGGCCTTTCGCAAGTTGCACGAATTCAGGTTTTTTTTCTGTACCTTTTTTTTGAAGGCGATTGATTTAAGCCAAAAGTAGATTAACCTTTCCGGTGGGACCCATCTCCCATTCAGTCGAGAGACGACCATCGTTCGAAAGTAATCGTCCTCCATTTAGGCACGACTTAGCGCAGCTCTCGCGCAAAATCTAAGTCAAAATCCGGGCAATTCCCACAGTATCATGGGCTCGCATCGGCTCGGCGAAAGCGAAGATGCAAAAAAGGTGATTCGGCAGCAGCTGCTGCTGCAATCGATTGTGGTTTTTCGTGCCAAATCAGATCAAGTGAGGCTGCTTTCATCGTTGGTTGGAAGTGTTGCCAACCTTCAATAGGTCGACGTCGTCGTCGTCGTGGGGATTTGTTTCCATGACCTTGACCTTAATTCAGCCGTAATTGAATCTAGTGGACTTTTCTCCGCGTCGGTGAGGTTCCCGGGCACTCACTGGCAGCACTGGCAGACGTTTTTCCCGGAGGGAAGCTCGCATCTCACGGTTCGGGCGCAATTAGTCGCACGTCGCTAGCCAGCACCTTGGGCCCCTCGCGGCTGAGGGGACAAGATTGTTGAAAACGGCTGTCCACTTCTGCCTTTGCTCTTGTTTGGAGTTGTTATTTTTGTTACCCAGCACCAAAGGCAGAGCCAGAGCGGTCACTTGGCTATTCTATTTTTTCGTTGTTTTTTTTCGCTACATTCACTGTGCACTGTTTTCCCTCTCAATGCCCTCTGAGCACGGCCAAGTTTTCTCATCTATTCAGGCGAGGGAAAGAACGAGCCAGCCAGCGAATGAACGGACGAACGAACGAATCGACGTGCAGACAGGGGTAAAGTGCCGTTAAATTAGAGTATTTAGTTACCGTTGCTTCGAACAGAGGCCTTTTCGCGCGCAGTGGAAACAAGTTGCTCTGGATAAAGCCTCCAGGCGGCCTCGACTCCAGTTTTAGAGAAGAGCTCCAGTGCATTCGGTAGGGGCATGCGTGTGCTAATCCGAGGTGCCCGCTTCTATCGCATCCGTAGGAAGAAAAGAAGTAGGAAAGCTAGCTGAAGCAAAAAAAAAACAACACATAGAAGAAGGTTCCCGGCAGGAAGTGCGCGAGAAACTGGCGGTTGTAAATTTAATAGGTAGTATAAAGTTTTTCTCCAGTGAGGGGTTCAATACAGGGAAAAAATCACGGCACCCCACCGAGCGAGGGGGGTCCCTCCGACCGACGGGGGGTTCTCTCGACGGAGGGAACCTATAATTTTCCGAACCATATATGTACGTGCGGGCTTGTTATTTCTGCGCGCCTGCGCGGTAGCCTACGGGATTGCACGTCCCGTCCCGAGCGAGCGCAACTGAGAAGAAATCGATAATTATCGGGCAGCATCTCTTTAAAATTGCTCATCAGCTTCGATTTGCTGCGCCCAAATCGCCGCGCGAAAAGGTTAAAATTTGAACGATTCACCACCGTCGGATCGGAAGAATGGGAAGAATGGTGCCTGATGGGGAGCAGAAGAAGCCACGGCAAAAAAAAAACTCGACGATCGATGAAAGAAAAAAGAAAACTCCAACATTTGATCCATTTAGAAATTGAGCAAATAATAGGCCCCCCTTCCGAGAGGTTACTTCTCTTGTGTATGGCTCTTCTGCTGCTGCTGCTGCTGCGATGTTTAGCTTTTCAACTCGCACTGAACGGTCATCTCCATCAAGCTCATAACGACCCATGGATGGCTGTGATTAGCATAATTAAATAATCACCGGTCTAACGTTGCGGTGAATTTTTTTTCGGGGTCCTAACCGTCCCAGAATCCGTTGCCTGTGAGTGGTTAGTTAGCCGAAGCCGAGTGATGGAGAGCGGGGTTTCCGAGCTGGTCGCTGATCGCTGGTCGCGCGAATAAGGTATCATCGGTTTGGTCGTTGTCGTCGTCGATCGAATCGTGCGAAATATTTTCCGAACTCCTCCGTGCCCGGCAAGGCCTGGCTTGGCCAGGTCCGGCATGGCAGGCCAGGCAACACTTGAGACAGCAGCGCAGCGCAGCGCGGTACTCATCGAGGATCGAACGGCATGGATTTCGAGAAATTGTAGTCCAATTGAAGGGGGGCTTCAACAAGTGGTGCTGTAATTATTGCACGCTGGCGAAACCACGCGGTGAGAATCAAATCAGGTTTTGCCGAGCCGAACCGAGCTGGGCTGGTCTGCCGGCCGAGAATGAGATTTTGGTCTAAGGTTTTCCAAGAAGGAAACCTTTGCAGATGTTCTTTTCATAAGATTAGTGAGGATTCGTTTCTGGTTAAGCCATATTTCATAAATAGAATTTATTTAGCTTAGGTTTATTCACTCATCTAATTATCGTTTTGAAACTTCATAATATTTTATGATTCTTTTTCAACCCTTAAGATAGAGAGTAAAATTTAATTGGCTTAGATGACTCCCTTGAGGAACGAATGAAGTATCTCAGGATTCTGATCTTAAAATTCTACACATTTCGTTGAATTGTTTGAATTCGTTGAATAAAGCATCTAAACTTCAACAAATAGTTCGAATCTCCAGTTGTTTAATTAGTCAAAAATTCAATCTAATAACCATAATCTAACCGGAATTTGATAAAAAAAAGTCATTTCACAGCATCGTTTATGAAATATCTGAAATGTCTTTAAAAATTACAAATTTATGCCTAAAAAATGCACAAAGTTATGATAAAACAAACAGAAAAAAGCGCGCTAAAGTGAAACTTGTGAATCCACGCACTGCACTGCTAGCCGTGCTAAAATGTTTTGCACCATCACTCATAGCTAGCATGGTCTCGGTGCATTTTACCAGAACACGCTAAGGAAACGGATATTACACCACACCTTGAAGCTAATTTCTTTTGTATGGTATCAGCATCTGTGGCTCGAGCAGCACGTTCCTCACAATCATGTGGAATATTTGTACCTTCTATGGCATGGTGCTATAAGTAATCGGAGCGCACCGTGCGATACCGTGCTGCAGCATGACAACTTTTTAACAACTTTGAGCCGCAGTTGCTAGTGCTGTTTCAAGCAGTCGTCTTCATTCAACTCGTTTTTAGGCCCCTCGTCTCGGGCCATCTCACACGTTGGGCCCTTCTGTTCCTGCTACCGGGGGGTACATTTTGTACACCATTTGAGGACAATTTTTCAACGATGCTCGGCTACATACTTTCTGGGACAGTCTTTATCAATTTTGGAATTTCAGTAATAAAATAATATAAAAATAAAAGGTCCTACAACACTACCTAGAGGCGCTTCAAAAAATCTCAAATTCCCCAGTAATTTTGTAATTGCGTAAATGAAACCCTAACTAAGCTGCAATCCCAACAGATGCCTTTCTTCGCATCATTATAAAGATTGTATAGACTCTTGCGAATTTTTGTTGCTGCTGTCTTCGTTGGCAAACGCGTCTCTAATAAGAACGCTAAATTCGCGGCCGCACAGTCAAACAGTGAGGTTGTTGAAAAGAACCATATTCGTCGCACTGTCGTCCGGCATGCTTACGACGTGTCCGGCCCACCGTAGCCTACCGACTTTCGCCAGAAGTACGATGGAAATCTCTTGAAGCAGTGCTTCATATGTGATTCATATGCCTCCGCCACTCTCCGCTTTCAGGTTAGACTATGCCAAATATCGTCCACAGCATCTTCCGCTCGAAGGTCCGGCTTCGAAATCGGAATGTAGCGCCAAGGCTTGAAGCAATTCGAGGGAATTCAAGCAAACCGACATCGACATCCAAGCTCGACAAAAAGTCCCATTTACTAGAAACTAAACCGTGCTTGCTGGAATCTCCTAAACTTTTTCGAATTAAAATGCACAAAAATTCTCTAGTAACTGTCCAAAGTTTAGTACAGATGCAAAGATTTTGCTACACGATCCACTTACGTTTTGGGAGTAAACCAGTAGAGGGATTGTATGGCACTAGCAGCTGAATTGTTAGAAGCTTTTCCTGTAGCTATGCGATCTAAAAATGCTGTGTTTCATCGAAATATTTCAATGCTTTTTGTTTTCATAAATGAACAGTAGTTTAATGCAAATTCAATCATGAAAAGAAAGTCAGTAAAACTATGGTCTATGTTTTGCCTCGTGAACAATTTTCAAAATCTTTTTTTTTCTTTATTAACTATTGCTATCTCAGGGATCTTATCTTATCTTCTGATTAGCAAAGAGCATTTTTTCATTTTGCTGCTTTGCTCTGTCAGCAATGAGCGCTGATTTTTCTTCCTCGCCCTTTTTCTGATGGAGCACTTCTAAATGCATTTTCCTCTCACGGTTACTGAACAAATCGTTTCTGTCAGTTCAGTCATGCCTATCCGCTGTTCCGCCGCTATTTAACAGCATGCGAAGCAAGTAACTTGGCCTATAAATATGGTGTAAAAAGAAGAAAAGTGGGGCTAGAAGTTGAACAAAAAATTGAAAACTCTCCAAGTTGCTGTGAGAAGCAGATTTGTCTGTAACTTTACTACATAGATGAGCAAACAGAAGCTTGCTAATAATCGTGTGACTCAATCATGTTGAGCCCCTCTATTCCAGCTTCCCGTGGACTTCTTGAGGAATACAGATTTCACTGCACAGTCTTCCGGCATTCTGGCGACGGACGTGGCCAGCCTGCCGTAACATCTCGACTTTCGTCAGGCATACGACGGGAATCTCTCCGAATAGTGCCTGCCGCTCGTATTTGTTACGCCTGTATTTAGCTACCAACCACGGTCGTCGCTGTTGTTCGTCATTGCAGCCCGAGCAGCCAGTACCGATCCCTCGCGAGGGCTCGCACTCCCGCCCGTGAGTGGAATCGAGGGTGAAGCTGAAGAAGAAAAGGAAAAGTAATGCAAAATCTGTATGCCAGTGCGCCACTAGCACTAACGGGCAGCTGACTCCCCCCAGAGTTGTTTGACTCGCGAGTGGTCTGTGCAGAAAGACGATATGAGGCTGTGCGTTCGCGAGTGTGTACGTAGCAGAATGTCTACACACAGCAACGGCAGCTCCCAGCTAGTATTTTCATACGTACAAAAAAGAAAAAATTCAGTATTACGTACAGATATACATACTAATAAATCGTACTTAATGCGCGAAATTGGCATATCCGTACTATTTTGAAGGCGATATACGTGATTACGAATAATTTTGAGCGATACGACTGTATAATTATTTATATACGATAATATCCGATTAAGCGCGAGTCGCTTCGTACTACTATACGATTTTCTGCTGTTATTATCATTACATACGATAGAAAATCAACTTGGTCCCACTTTATACAGCTTTAGTTACGGTTTCGAATTTGTTAGGAGTAATTTACGATAATTTTTGTACATTGATATACGAGTTGGTGCTAGCTGTTTGTCTTACGCTTACGTGAGTAGCGTAAGTGTTGATTGCTATGCTACTTATATTCGTTCGCTTGAGAGTAGGCATCGTTGGCTTCTAGCTAGATTTGTAACATTGATCTCAAATCCGTAGAGGACTACCGATCTGACGAGCGTTTTGTCAGTGGTTTGTACGGTGGCGTATGCTCCTTGATCGAATCGTCTTGTAGAGGAAAATAAGATAAGATTTACACGGGAAAGATAAAAAGCAAACTGTTTTATTCATACGACCTATTGTCGACGTTGACCATAGATCCCAAATATGCGAACTCATCAACCACTTCCAGTTCATTGCCGTCAATAGTTACTGTCTGTGGGAGGCAAACTTTGTTTTCTCTAGAGCCCCTTCCTACCATATATTTGGTTTTTGATGCATGGACTATGGAGTCGTAACCCAGTTCTCCTAGCCTTCGTTTTTAGACTGGTGTAGATTGCCTCTATCGTTCCAGCTCTAGTAACCATTTGAATTTTATTGTATTCTTATGGTGGCATTTAAGACCAAAATTGGTCTTGAAGACCACTATAAGAGTACAATAAAACTCACATTGTTGCTTGGGAAGGTATCAAGTAATAATCAAAAGCAACAATGTGAGTTTTATTGTACTCTAATGGCAGTTTTCATGACCAATTCTGGTCTTAAATGCCATCATAAGAGTGTAATAAAACCCAAATTGTTACTTGGGATGTCAAGGTCGGATGCGAAAGCTAGGCAGGGCTACTTTTGCCGTGTCAGTTTGTTCGGAAACCCATAGTCATGCATTATCTGCCATGGTTGTTCGCGCTCGACTGTATCGTATTTCGCCTTGAAATCCACGTGGACACGCGGTACCCCCGATATTTCTGGAAAAAACTTGATCCGTAATAGGACGGCTCGCCTGAGAATGCTAACCAAGTTCTTTATCTTTTTCACGTTTCCACAGTGATAAACTGTAAAATTTTGTATTTGCGATTGTCACAGGGATAAGTAAATAGACTGGTTAAGATGTAATTGAATGATAAAGATTTCATTCTTTTGTTTGTTCATCTATTACTGTACACATTTAAGCTCCCATGTGCAAGCTGAATCTATGTTTATGTTGAACCGAACAAGCCTGCAAATTGGAGGTAAAGTAGTACTCTATCGGAATATTGAAGACATCGTAGAATTATTAAGAAAAATTTGCTAGTTCCTCAATTTATAGATTTTATTACTATACACTGAAGTCGCTTTTTACGCGACTATTTTTACGCGAATTTCGGAATTTACGCCTTTTTTACGCGAAATTCGAAATTTACACGGCTTTTTTACGCGATTTTCGGAATTTACGCGGTTTTTTACGCGAATTTCAGAATTTACGCGGTTGTTTTTACGCAATTTTCGGAATTCACGCGGTTTTTTACGCGATTTTCGGAATTTACGCGGTTTTTTTCACGTGATTTTCGGAATTTAAACGTTTTTTTTACGCGAGTTTTGGAATTTACGCGGATTTTTTTACGCGAATTTCGGAATTTACACTATATTTTTTACGCGAATTTCGGAATTTACGCAGTTTTTACGCGATTTTCGGAATTTAAACGTTTTTTATGCGAATTTCGGAATTTAAACGTTTTTTTATGCGAATTTCGGAATATACGCGGTTTTTTCACGTGATTTTCGGGATTTAAACGTTTTTTTTACGCGAATTTCGGAATTTAAACGTTTTTCGAATTTCGAAATTTACGCAGTTTTTCACCTGTTTTTCGGAATTTAAACGTTCGGAATTTACGTTTAAATTTCGGATTTTACGCGGTTTTTTACGTAATTTTCGGAATTTACGTGGTTTTTTACGTGAATTTCGGAATTTACGCGATTTTCGGAATTTACGCGGATGTGCTCAAAACGTCTATTTTTTCGCGTAGTGTTTAAACCCACAAAGTTTTTTTTACACGAAATTTTGGTTTTTCACGCGAATTTTGGAACTTACGCGGTTTTTTTTACGCGAATTTCGAAATTTACGCGGTTTTTTTACACGATTTTCGGAATTTACGCGAATTTTGGAATTTACGCGGGACGTATCCTTCGCGTAAAAAGCGACTTGAGTTTATAAGGCATCAGTAAGGGTGGCTCAGACGGCACGTTCTACTCTTGTAATAGAAGAATTGGGCCTCTACTACTGTACTGTGGCCATCTGGTAGTTCAATTATTAAATAACATAAAAATTAGATGTCCCAGAACACAACCTTGAGGTATTGATTTTTACTTTTTGTCCAGCTTTTTAGTCTTTATAGACATCAGAACAGTTTTTTAAATTCTGTCTGACGTTTCGGCTTTGTATTTATGCCTTTTTCAAGCCGAAACGTCGAAAAAATATAAAAAACTGTTCTGATTTCTGCAAAAGACTAAAAAGCCGGACAAAAAGTAAAAATTAACATCAAAGACACCAGTCGATAGAACACATTTTAATAAACCACATTATTCTGAAGATTCTTATCCATACCACTTAAGAAAAAGAAGACGTTTTTTATTAAATTTTGTGTGGACATTGTCACTGCGACCAGTATTATAATCTAAAGTGGTATCATCCATGAGTATTTTTCTGTATTCCGCACTTCGTTATTTTTCAGTATCGCTATTAATTGACTGAACTGCTTATTATCCGTGCTTGAATGTCGGCGTTTTTCATCCCACCCATATTTTTGTACTGATTTTCAACCATTCTATTGAGCCAGCAAGTGCGTAGACTAGTTTTAATTTGCTAATGGGCTTCATTGTGGCCCTCGAGTCAGTACCTTTCTGATAAACTTGCTCCAAAATTCCTTTAAACGGACTCTGTAACCACACGGTTACCAAGTCTGCTTTCACAAGTGAGTGGTCGTGGGTTCTTAGCAGGATCCAACCATTCGATGTCAAGTGGCTGTAGCATGGGTTTATTCTCAGACCGCTCATCACCCTTCCTTCGTGCTGAATCTTCTATTACCTCGATGAGACCCGCTTGACGGTGCAAATAAAATAAAAGGATCCATGTCAGAGATAATCAGAATGAAAATCAATTGTAGTAAAATGTTATGCTTCCATGGATCTATTTTGTGACACATATTTCTGCGAAAACGTTCCGGATTACGATCACAAGCTGACCATTTAGAACGACCGCTGAACGTTTAGAACCAATGAATCTCTGTATGGAGTTTTGCGAATTAAAATGCCCGAAAATTCGTTTAGTGTTCTGTTCAACGACCAGCCTCCCGAAGATAAAAACTTGGTCTTTGCATTTCAAAATAAAATCATTTGAAGGAAACGTGCAAAGTTCAGTGTAAATGCAGAGATTTTGCCGTAGAGTCCACGCACATTCTGGTAGTAAACCAGTAACGACTACTGAGTTGGAGTCACCCGAGGAGTCGAGTGGTTGAAAACATATTGAGAGCTAAATTTTTCTCTGGATTTTTTTACAGTTTTGAATCCTCGAGGATTGCTGTATCTTCTCTCAAAATTACAGACAAAGTTAGTTTCACAAGCCTCATTTAATTGGGGTTGGAAATGTTTCGATTGTGTCAAATGTCAAAAAGAAAAGCCGATGTGAAGTTTCTCAAACAAACGAGCCAATTTGTTTTCTGGATGATATTTTGATGATGCTTGGAAAATTTGTTCTTAATTTCAAAGCAAATCAAAGCCTAGGTGCTACATTCCGTTTTCGAAGCTTGACTTTCTATTTTCGTTTAACAGACTTCACAGCCTGGTGTTAGAGTACAGGACAATTGCGGGGTTACTGCCACGATCCTATTGACTTGTACTTAACTTCATGAATAATACATAATTCATTAATTCAGTAATCAAGTAATCAAGTAGCAAGCTACAATTTCATTGTTTTTAGAAATTTAGAGGTCTTAAGTTGATTAACCACATAATTATTTTAAATAACTAGCAAATTGATCACTTTAATAAACAATTACCAACGCTTATAGCATTGAACCTAAGTCAAATTAGGAATCTGGCCAAAGTGCATTACTCGGTTAAAAAAGACAATCGAAAAACAATCGGATCCATTCTGTCAACTGATCGCGGCGAAAAAAAAAATTATCCGCTTAATAATAATAAATTGTGATTAACCGGACCAGACAATACATTTAGTTGTGCATTTTGCTTTATGGTTAATGACTTTATAGCTCAATAACAAACAATTTAATGTCGCGCTTTGTTTGATTTTTTTTCCGGTTAAGTACTTTTTGGCGATCAGTTTCGTTTGAAACAGGTTGATTGAGTGAGTAAATTGTTCGCAATTATTTGACCAAACTTGACTGGGTGATGATGAATCAGTTCAAATGCAAAAAAAAACTAGTACTTCAGTCATTCAATTTAAGCTGTTCGTTTATTTTTGGTTTAATAACCTACTTCCTAGAATATGAATGTAAATTTATGCAGGATGCTTTTTCCAACGTTTCGGTTCCGGCTGAATGGACTTCAACGTAACCTGGTGTTTTCCCATTTTTTTTTTTTTGCGCTCAAACTACTCATCAAAAAGGACTGTTACTGACTCAAACCGGTCTGTGATAAAGCAAAAAAAGCGCACGAAAATATCATTTGTCATCCAAGTCAAGTCAAGTATCGGAAATTGCTCCCGGCAGCCGATCCCGGTTTCCAACAGTACCGAGACTGGAAGTGACTCGCTGCCACCAACCATCTTTGGCACGTCAATTCCCTTCCATACAAGGAGTCCGGAGAGTCCAGTTGACCGACCACATACGGATCAAACTAAACGGTGGAACAAATTTCCAAGCACGTCGCCTCCCTGCGACGATCGTCGATCGTGTTCTATTTCATCGGTTGACTACCAATCTATCTCTAATAATAATAATAGTAGTAATAACAACCGAAAACCTCGATCGCACGACGTGACTCGAATCGCGGCAGCGGTTCAACGGAACCTGAGATCGATCACACGAGAGGTTCTTACCCTCTCGGCTGAGCGCCAAAACCAGTATCCGAAAAGTTACGCAACCCTCGTTGTCGTCGTCCCCGTCGTCATCGTCATCATCGTTCTCAGAGCACCAAACCGGTGCTGCGGTGCTGCGATGCGGATGGATGGTGTGGCCCACTTCATCGTTGCCGCTTATGCGCGCTCTTATTATGCGGCAACGAACGGTCCGGTTCGGAAGAGATCTGCATTCGAGTCGCGTTGATGATCACGACGATGACGACGACGACCAGTGGTTGACCATGATCTTGAGCGAGGCGACGCGCTTCGCCTGTGCGAACTTGACCGAAACAAACCGGTGATCGGTTCGCTGATCCTTTTGCGGAATGCAGTATGTTTACTTGCGGCCATAAATATAGAGCGGCAGTCGGCCGCTCGGTAGCCCGTTGTTGACCAACTCTTGCACTATGACGGAACCGGATCGCCGCCGCCGCCGCTGCTGCTGCTGCCGGCAGCCGCGAAAGCTTCCATCGCGAAAAAAAATCGTGCAGATCAGCTCACACTCAAGTGGACGCGTGAACGCGAAAAGGAACCAGTTTTTACAGTAATAATAATAGCAATAATACGCCACTTATGGAAAAAAGAAACACTGACATAAATTTCGAACAGAGCGTTCCACTCGTACGTCCCAAACTCCGCGCCTCCGGCGCACCCCATACCAAGGAAAAACTCTACCCCGGAATCGATACGCCGAACCGAAAAGGGTAAGAAGAGTGCCTGAAGAGTGCGAGGCAAAATAAAAAGTAAGTCAATGTAATCAACGCCAGCCAAACGGCGCTGTTGGATGCTGTGAGGGAAGATTTGGATGATCTCTTCCTTCCTCTTCGGGTCCAACCCACCCCACCCCATACCTCCCACCGACCGAACTACTCCATGTAAATCGAGAAAAACCACAACGCCCGCGGCGGCTTGCTAATGAGCTCCACACAAAAGCGCCTGTCGCGCGCAATCTCAACCCCAACTCATCATCACCAATAGCAGCATCCGCAGCATCAGCAACGGCGAGTGAAAGTATCACTGCTTTGCATTTTCCACCTTCGCCATCAAAGCATCAGCGACGCTTCATTTATGATCACTTTCTCGGTGCGTCGTCGTCTTTGCATCCGCCCCGCCCCTAATCAATAGTAATAATTCGACTTAAACCCAAGCAAATTGTGGGTCACAATTCTTCGTCCACAGCCTCCCACCCCACCCAACAGGGTGGTTCGTCACTTGCGCATCGGTTGAAGTCACTCAATCGACAGTTAAAATCACACATAAAAAAAAACAGGCAGACAACGCCTGCTCTTATGCTTCTTTAATGCTTTAATGCTTTGACCCAATTTTAATCGATCTGTTTTTGTTTTGCTCTCTTTCTCTCTCTCTCACACACAGGGTATAAGGAAACAGTCGCCATGATCAGCAGGAGTTCGAGCCTCAAGGGGCTCGAATCGATAGCAACCTGTCTAATAGCAGTCGCGATACTAGTCGGGACATCACAAGTTAACGCTGGTAAGTAATAATGGCCCTCATCACCTCCCCCTCTCCCAACCGATCCCATCCCAACCTGGGGGGCGGCGGTACCGCCCGGGTGAAACACCGGAAGCCACCGTGATTGGCCGGGTGGCAGGCTGGCTCGTGTATTTAAATTTTTTTTGTCGCCAATAGAAAAAGTTGATAATGGAGGTGCAACGACGAAAAAAAACAGCATCCCAGTTATGGGAGCACCAGTAGCGGAATTACCTTTCCTTTACCTTGCACTCATACACTGGGACTGGAGGATTGGATTGGTTGGTGAATAATAACGAACGAACTGTGCGAAACTATGTCATGCGAGCAATTATGGGGCCCCCGGAACGATTGAGATTTGATGACACAATCATCATAGTTCCACTCTCCGGGGAGTCATAAAGCTACTGCTAAATCAGAAACATGAAAGAATAGTGTGCGCTTTTCTGGTGTGCGCGCGCGCTTTTTTTTTATCTCCGAAGAGTAACAAAACGATAATTGGGTACATTAGTTATGAAGATCCATAACGGACGCGCACAACAAACGAGGGTACAGTTATTTTCGCTAGATTGACTGTCTCACTCACTCACTCACTCACTCAGTTAGAGCGTTGTGAGCTGCAGCGTGCGCTTTATCACTTTTAGTGCGTACACCGGAGGAGAGAGCCTTTAATGAGGAAAATGTGTTTTTTTTTCTCTTCCTTTTTGCTCTGGCTTCGGTGCACAACTTCAAAAGGCGGTGATTGAAGCGTTGCATTTCATGGCACTGTGTTTACGATTCCAATTATGTGACATTTGTAAGGATTTGCTTTTTATTGCAGGAAGATCCGAGAATTCCAGGGAAATTTTATTGGACGGATTTTATCCCCTCTGCTGTCGTTAAAAACAAATCTGCTGTTATTATTATGTTTTTTTTTTGTTATCAATGCTTTTGAAGTTTACTAAAGAATTCCTAAATTACACACCGTTCAATGGATGTATGAGAGTTCTGAAAATGGTTGCCTTTCCTTGTGCGATTTTTAATATACAGTCGATCACAAAATTTAAAGTTTAATCTTTTCAAAATCGTTTACGGTTTCTGCCCATCAAAAATACTCATTTTCTGTTGATATTAAATATGAACTCTCATGCGTCTGCTTAGCAAAATGCAAATATTTAAAAACCCAACCAATAAATCTTCAATCCAATATGTTTCCAACAAAACTCACTGACATACCTTTCACTTGATCAATAAACTCGATTCGGTTGTTGTAAAATTATGATTTTTTTTTTATTTTTTTAATCACAAAGCAAAAATGATCCAATTTTTCCTCCGAAGAGGAGGTTCAGCGGATTTGAACAAAATCGAACCACTTTTCAGTTTCATGGGGGGAAGGGGAGGAGTTATGCGCAGGCTTCTGCTGTGCTCTCCAGGATCTCTCCAAAGGAATCGCAGAAAAATCAATTGAAAAATGTGTTATTTTTTGATAAAATTTTTTATAGCTCATCAAATAGGCATCTTCGCGAAAAACAGTCTTCAGAGAAAATGTGTATTTTAGTATGCTGAATAACTTTGTAGAACATTTGAGAGCAATAAAAAAATTGTGTGCAAAGTTATTAGGCACTAATTGATTTTTAAGTGCTCCTTTATTGGCACATCATTATATTTCGCAACCGGTAAGAGATAGATAGTTACTATGTTCAGCAAAATTGCTTATTTTAGTATGTTCTGCAACTTTTTGAAGAAAATTTTTTTTTTGAAATTATTTTTAAAAAAACAAAAGTTCGTATCACCCTAATAGGTGAATTCGCGGTCACCCTAATAGTGCAAAAAGATGCCCTATATTTTATTATTAAGCTTGTCCGAAGGCAACACCCCTGAAAAATTACGCATTTTTTACCCAATTGCTAATGTCCGCGTTTTTTTTTCAAAATTTGACCATTAACTGTGCGCTCCTTCTGCGCAAGATGAGTGGTCGTAAGGGAAAACAGTTCTATTCAGGCATCGTTCGAAAGGGACGGAGAGGAAACGGTTGAACAGAAAACGAAAGCTTGGACTTATACGTTGTGAGAAGCATATTGCTCTTCCTCTGTATGCATAAGATGAGCAAAATGAAGCCTGGTGTCGGATTTCCTATCTCGGAGATATTTTCTAACAAAGACAGAGGACCTCCCGTCAAGAGCAAAACCCTGTGATGAGGTCACTATTTTATTGACTACATAAATATAAATACATGACTGTTTTTACGTTTGACGAAAAGTCAGTTTTGCAGTGTTTTTCAAACGTTTTAGTACAAAGGCACAGAAGAGGAACTGATTTGCCTTTTATCTTTTGAAGTCGTTCAAAGCAACAGATTTTTTTGTCTCTTTTTGCAGGATAGATGAGAAAGCAGAAACCAATTTTCTTTACATTTGCGTTTAACTTGATCTAAATTTGATTTGTTTTTAATCAACTGGGCTAATGATAAATCCAAATTTGGTAATTTTTTATCGGTTATACTGGCTTCGAGTTACTATTTCTTTCCCTCGAGAAGATTAAATGCATTTTTGTGTACAATGACTGACTGAACTGTCAATCTCCGGTCGAGTGCGTTTTTCAATTAGACCACCGGCCAGTTTATCAGTAGGGAGTCTGATAAAGCTTGCTTTAGATAGTATACAAAAACAATTGCGTGTATTTCAGTTATTTATTATTGAATTCAACGGTTTCGAAAGAATTCTCTAACTTGTCCTGTAATATGGCTCATTAGGCGGCGCACACTTTCTTCGCCCATCGTTTTGGCTTTCTTATTTCATCAGGTCTTCATCTGATTGATGTCTTTGACAACTTTTCCCTACTGCCTTGAGTCTCCTCTTCATGATTGCCCAGTATTTCTCAATAGGGCAGAACTGGGGGCAATTGGGTGGGTTAAGATCTTTCGAAAAACAAACTGGACCCCTTTCTCTGCATACCTGCATTCTTGAACGACTTTACTGTAATGACAGCTTTTGGCCAAATCTGGCCAAAACATCGCGGGATGGTGATAGGTTTGAATGAACGGCAAAATTCGTTTTTGGAGACACTCCTTTTTCATTGTCATATTTGTAACGAAAACTTTCGTTTTTCTGCCACACAGCTGCAAATGCCCTGCCAAATCATAAATTTTCGTGCAAACTTGTCGACAAAACCAAATTTAAATTGGCTTGGAATATCTCCCCGAGCCGTTGACAAGTAAAATCTTTGATCTGGCATTTGCCCGAAGGTTTGGCTGTTCGCTAGCACGACACGGCTTGATTTCTTCCCGGAGTCGAATTCTCCTCACGGTGCTATGGGCAGCACCGAATTTTCTGGCCAAAGCACGGTCCGACCGATTGGGATTCCTCTTGATGGTCTTCAAAATCTTACCACGCAGTTTCCGGTCGACAGTTCCACTCCGATGATTAGCTTGAGGTTTCCGAATCGTCGTCAGTGTTTCCTTATGCCATTTGATGACGTGCCATACGGTCTTTCTGGGCAATTTCCGCTGTTTAGCTAGCCTAGATGCAGAACACAAGACTGATTGGAAATGCAAAGTTAGATAAGCTCATATGCAACTAACACAACCCAAGCAACAATTTGGTTTTTATCACTCTAATAATGGTTTTTATGACCAAAACTCCTATAAGAGTGTAATAAAACTCACATTTTTACTTGGGGACTTTGCATGGGTAAAAATTATTTTTCTTTTCGAGATAGTGTTTACAAACAGGCACGAAGAGCACGCATGGGAAACCTCCTATTGTCGTTAGAAATCAAACTAAAGGATAAAAATCTTTTACTAATTCATTCGTTGGTGGAGATGTGTAAACGACATTTTTTAAATTAAAAAATAGGATAAATTCGAAAAATTCTTTCCACTGCTGAGGCTGACTCTTACGTTTTCATCTCTGTCATCATGTCGGTGTCTTTTGCTTTTGGGAGTCGATAAAATTTTGTTAACATGGGTGCGAATCATAGTAGAATCAGGCCATTCGATGCATGATTCAGCGCAGGTTTATTCTCAGACGCCTCCACATCCACTTTTCTACAAAGTAGCCTCTTGCCATGATAAGTTATAAGAATCGTACTGGCTCGAGGGGCGTAATGAAACCTCTTCCTCCGTACATCCTTGTTCCAGATAACTAGAAATCGGCGAAAAGCTCGCGAGCCCCGGTTCACAATAAAGAGCGTTCAAAAGAATGGCTCTTGAATGGCAGATTTACAGTTCTTCAAATGTAGCCGAAGGTGACACGAAGTTTGGTTCGTGAATCGCAATTTACTGAACTGTCAACTTGGCGAACATATGAATCTTGAGTCATGAACCGCTCCTTTGAGTCAGCAAAGCAAATGAACGATTCAGATTTTAAGTCGCTCACTCAAGAGACATTTTACCCACCTCTACCGAGAATGAGATTGGTTAAAAAAATTGGGTTTCCCCAACATCAGTAAAACGCTTGGATAACAAATTGAACACAAATTTTATAGCAAATTATCATGATGACTTGGCATTGGTTACAAGCATACAGAAGGAGCGCCCATGGGAAACTTCCTTTTGCCGTTTCTACCAAGCGTACAAGTAGAAACCGGATTTTTTTCGAAGAAAACACGGTATTATTATTACATTCAAATGGAAAACCAATTGGCAATTTGTGAATGCCCCACGACACCAAAAGAACTGTTCCTTTTTAGAACCAAACCAGAATCAGAATTGGAGCGTTGCTCAGCAAGTGCATGTCTCATCGATACAAATAAGTTGTAGTCGGAAGGAGTCAAGTCTGGTGAATAAGCCGCTTGTGTAACACCCCGACAAAATAAACTTAACGGTTTTGCAGTGTGTGATGGAACATTATCATGCAGCAAAATCACTTTGTGCTCACTTTCTTACTGGTTTCATTAGTACTTTTTTCTTACTGGAAGACGCAAAAGCTCCATAGGAGCTAAGCAAATGCGTCAAACTGTCTAATTCTGAATCGCAAAGGCGGTAAAAGTCACTCAAGACTTTGTCGAATCTCTTCAAATGATAAATAAGTGGAAATAAGTGCACTTTTAATGGTCACTCACAATCCGATGGAAAAATGACGTCCTTCCTTTTGTACCTGCGGAGCAGCATTTCACATTTGTTTTTTCGGTTTCCCTGCTGTGTTTCGTTCAACTCTTGTGGAATTCATTTTTCGATCTTCTAGGTTTAGGCCCATGGCCTTCGAACGTATGGAACTAGTTACTTGAATGACGTCCAATTGATCCGAGAGTTGTTGTTGCGTTTGAATTCATTTTCGTCTAAAAGTGCTTGTGGATAGCTCATTATCATCGAACCTTTTAGGTTTTCCACGCACTCATACCATAATCAATTCAGAAATACTGTAGATTACGTTCAGTTTTACAAATGTTTCATTCATTTCTTATGCAGATTTTGCTTGTCTGAGACTTGTCTCGAATGAGTGCAAATAAGTGTAACTGAGTGCAGCAGCTCTGACCCAGATAGCACCAACCCTTCAATTCAATGTTGCCTATTCGAGTGAGAAGTCAACCATGCCTACTCACACGCAAAAGAGTATGAGAAACATTGCATTCAACGCTCACAGCGCACACGCAGGCGTAAAAGAAACAGCCGTCGGTGCTGTGTGCAGACATTCTGCTACCCACACACTCGCGAACGGACATCCTCACATCGTCTTGCTGCATAGCTTATTTCCGAGGCAAAAAACTCGTGGGGAATCAGTTTCTTCTGTCCAGTTCAGTTTCATTCTTCTTCTACTTCTTCATAATCTTCGCCCACGATTCTACTCACGGGCGGGAGTACGAGCCGTCGCTAGTAGTCGGTATCAGCAGATCGGGCTGCAACGACGAACGACGAGCAACGACTGTAGCTGTTAGCTAAACACACACACTCGCAAAAACTCGTTGCACCGCATGAAGAAAAAAGAGCGGGAGTTTAAAAGGGATGCTTATGCCGGTGTGTTCGTTTGAGCGAGTACGCGTGTGTGAGAAAGCTAGACCACACGAGTGTGGGCTTCGTAACACTGCCCTAATTGGGAATAAATTGGAGAAAAAACCCAAAATCGAGACACAATACTGCAACGACCAACGATTCAAACGTATTTTAAATACCATACGATTTGACTCATGTTTTAAGGAAAAATTCATTTTAAAATTGACCAAAGTTGACTTCTATGTTTCTATTCTCAATTCGATGACTGGAATGAACGGTGTGTGTGTGTGTGTGTGTGTGTGTGTGTGTGTGTGAGAGAGAGAGAGAGAGAGAGAGAGAGAGAGAGAGAGAGAGAGAGAGAGAGAGAGAGAGAGTGTGTGTGTGTTAGTGAGAGTGTTAGTGAGTGAGTAGAAGTGAATTAAGCTTTCGCTGCTATGGTTTTCTAGTTAGCTATACGTGTTTTTGGACTTGTATCCTCTTGGCATTGCGCAATACCACAATAAAACCAGAGGTAATGATTAATACCGTAATAAAACCTTTATAAAATTCAAGTAAACCCAAGTGGCTTTAGAATTGTTACTTGAAATGTCTTTTGCTGGGGGGCTCTGTAGCCTCAAGTTTACCGAGTCTGATGATTTAGCACAGGTTTATTCTGAGGCGCCTCCACATCCACATTCTATTATACTAAATTCGCCATTGACCAAGAATCATGCCTCTTGCCAGGATAAGTTATAAGAGTGGTGCTGGCTTGAGGTGCGTAATGAAACCTCTTGTCCATGGGCAAATTATATCTAGTCTCTGCACTTCCTGGTTCTAAAAAATTATTGGTCAAAAAAAATTGTTCTTCCCCAATACAACTTAAACAATTGGAAGTATAAAGTCAAAATTTATACGAATTACTTCCGCAAGCAGACCGAAGGAGCGCCCATGGGAAACCTCCTGTTGCCGTTTCGTATATGTATGAAACTGGATTTAAAAAAAACTCGTTTGTTGTATTAAAATGCCAAACTCTATTTTATTCAAACTATTTTCCATCTTTAGAACCGAACTATTTATAAGCCACTTTCCCACATTATCGTAAGAATTGAGGCGCTACTCAGCAAGTGCGTGTCCCATCGACAAAGATATAGGTGGTAGTCCGAGGGAGCCAAGTCTAGTACCGAAAGTCGCATATGAATGAACGCCACAACCAAATGACTTAATCCAAATGGCTTAATCCAAATGACCAAAAGACTTTTAGTAACAGTTTCGCCTGGTTTGAGTAGCTCACAGTAGATGGAACCTTTCTGAGCCCATCAAACGCAAAACACTGTATTTCGCCCATAACAACTGATGCTGATGGTTTCCTAAGATTTCACCATCCAAGATCTTTCACGCTTTGGACTCTTGAAATAAATCCACTTGTCATCACCAGTCACAATCCGAACGAGAAATGACTCATGGCTCATGTGGAACTCATTTTCAAATCTTCCAGATCTTTCCCACAGCCTTCAAACGTATCAAGATGGCTAAATTCTTGAGTCTCATTCAATAAATTCGCAAGTTGTTGTGGCATTTCCAAGTTATCTTCGTCCTAAAGTGCTTGGACAAGTGTTCCTATCATCGAACCTTTTGGAAGGTTTGCCACCCACCCATAGCGTAATCAATTCACAACTATTGTAGATTAAGTTCAGCTTTACAAATGTTTCATGCTTGACTACTGCAGATGTTGCTTGTATGAAGCAATACACTCGAATGAGCGTAAGTGAGCGTAACTGTTATCACATATTAGGATTAAATTGAAAAAAATAAAAAAAGAACCTAAGATCGAGACACATAAAGGGATTAACTACGAATGATCGAAATAACAAATCGCACAATAGATTTGAAGGCCGAATTACAAAAGCATTCCGAGAAAATACGTCTTTTCATGTTGAGCATTTCGAGACTCGCCAAAATACGACCTTTCAGCCTTTCGTGATTCGGCCAAATATGATTTCGGTTTTTTTTTAAAGTTGTTCAAATTCGGCCGTTTGGATTTCGGTTATTTTTCATTCAGTCTACGGCAGGAAAACCGCATGGCTACTCAAACGAGGCTAAAATTTCTTTTCGTTTTGTCTCATGTTTTATGGCGCTGGTGCCGAATGGCCGAAACACAAAAGGCCGAATCAAGAAAGGCCGAAATCCAAATGGCCGAATTTCAACAACAGTCACAGAAGGTCGAATCACGAAAGACCGAATTTTTTCGGAATGCCTAAATAACTATTCAATAAACAAACATAAATTGGCAATCAGATGACAAATAACTTTAATCAAACAAAAATGCAATAAGCAACACAACTATTTACTATGAAGTATAGATAATTAAGAGCTTTTTCTTCCCCTAAGCACAAATGATTTAAGATTTACGTTCATTATAAGGTGCGAGACCAATTTACCGTGTCCGTAGCAAATGTTTCCTAGAGGATTCAGGGCGAGACGGCCGCGACCCGCGAGTGTGCGCCGGTGACCCGCCTTCGGAAGCGCCGGCCACTGCGGGGGGACAGCCCCTCTGTAGAAACCACTTCTATTTAGGTGCTTACATTTTCCTAGGTTTACTGACTACTAGGGATTATCCCTTAGTTAAGTCCGAACGAGCGGTAGCGAGTAAGGACAGCATATATCCAACATTTGTGCAAGTTGAAGGCCGTGAATATGTTCGGCCGAATATGACGTTCGGTCATTCGTGTTTCGGCCTTTTGT
The DNA here is from genome assembly GCF_943734655.1 of Sabethes cyaneus. NCBI lineage: Eukaryota > Metazoa > Arthropoda > Insecta > Diptera > Culicidae > Sabethes > Sabethes cyaneus. The sequence goes on from NC_071353.1 coordinate 171,173,979, forward strand.
GATTCAGCCATTAGATATATTACGCTATTTGTTATTTCGGCCATTCGTAGGTAATCCGTTTTATGGATAAATTCATTTTGAAATTGTCTCAACTTTATTCCGACCTTCTATGTTTCTCTTCTCAATTCCGTGAGTAGAATGACAGTGTGAGCGAGCTATTGAATGAGTGAGTAAGAGTGAGTCGAGCAGTTGAGCCGTCGTTAGGGTAGAGCCGTGGTGGCTCATGCTGTTTCAAGAAGTTGTATCCATTCAACTCGATCGTGGGCTATTCGTCGCATTTTTTCCAGACGAGCCAATACATAATTTTATTTAGACATGGAAGTCACTTTTTACGCCTATATTTTTACATTTCGAAGTTTCAGAATTTACACAATTTTTCTTGCGCGAACCCCGCAACTTTGCTCGAGAGCGCTTAGAAAGTTCTAACGCGTTTTGAAAATCAAAATTTCTAAGAAAAAAGAATGGTTCGTCAGCGCTATTAGAGTAGAATTTAAAATCAACCAAATTTAAAAAAAATCCTTTCAATACAAATTTTGTGATTAGCGTTCTTTCATAAATGCACTGTTGCATTTTACGATCTGATCCGACAAAAATGTTTTGCATTTCTAATTGACCGTTTGCTTTTTAAGGTACTTTACACACCATCCCCCCTCCGGGGAGAATAATGCAACGGAGTGAAATTGTTCTAAAACACCCTGAAATCGCATTCTCACCGGTTGTTACGCAACTATATTTACACGAGTTCCGGAATTGACGCATTCTTTTACGCAAATTTTGGAACTTACGCAACTCATTTTAAAACTAACAAAGTTTTTTCGTAAATTTTGAAATGAATTTACGCGTTTTTTACGTGAATTTGCTTACGCGAAACGTTCCCGTCGCGTAAAAAGTGACTCGAATGTGCTGATGTTCTCCAATTATCCTTTACAGAGAGTTACTATCATGTCACAAAGTATTTTTTCTCTAAGCTATTTTCAAAGCGAACGAACTGTTTTTTGAGCTTTTAAGAACACGTGAAAGTTTCTGCAATTCGTCAACTCACGTAAAAGTGGTTGTATTATTGCACTCCTACAATTATTTTTATGACCAAAATTGGTCATTAAAACCATTATAAGAATGCAACAAAACTCAAATTGTTATTTGGAAAGTTTACGCGAATAAAAAAATAAAAAAATTGAATACATTCTAACCGTAAGTTCCATTTGACAATGTTTTGTAAAGCGATTTTCTCTCAGACAACGCAAGGCTAATTCGCTAGATTTCACCAAAAACCTATTTAGAAATGGAATTCTATTTCCTTTTAACAAAACTTTGCTGTGTATTGTAGAACAATAACACAAAGTTACGCAGTCACGAAGCTGTAGGTTGTTTTTTTTGTTCGTACAGCAAGTGTTGGCAGTTAACACACAAATTAAACCGACCGTCCGCCTTGTCAAAAGCGTTGTTTTGCGCTTCCGCTAATCTCTTTGACCATGTCAGGTGAATCACTAGTTAATAGGTGATGAGCTCACATAATGGCGCGCAAATGAGGATGATGATTTTGCAGGATTCTTTCCTTGAAAGTAACAAGATGGTCTATGGTCGATCCACTGCGAACAAGAAAAAAAATCGAGTGAGTGAGTGTTAAAGATTGCAGTTGAGCGATTCCATGGCAGACAATAAAAAAAAATTAGAATGATTTTTCCTGGATCTTGACAGCTCCAATTTCAAATTAAATATTCTATTAAGCTGTGCCATATGGGCAAGCCCCAGGAGCTTTTTTCCTCTACTAACTCGGAGCAATCTGGCTTACCTTGGGCTGAATGCATTCGCGCGTGCATGCCGCGTTCTGGCGGTCATTCGGTAACAATTTGCAACCGATCTTGAATCGGAGCTCTGAGCTCTGAGCTAAACTGAACCGAGAGTTGAGGAACAGCAGCCGAAAAAAAACGGAACTCATTACCATAGTTCCATGTTCTCATTCGCTACAGCAGAATTGAAAAACTTGCAGCAATTGCGCAGAACATCAAACGCATCATCATCGCAGTTTATTACGGTTTCAAATTCCAGCCAAAAAAAGAATTAAGAAAAGAAACGACGACGGCGACGGCGACGACGACGGGGACCGAAGGCAAGCGGAAGCAAGGGGGGATTTCTCGGAGGGTATTGTGCAGGTCCGCGATCGTGCGGTCCCTGGCTGGCTGGCTTACTAGCTGATGGCTGACGGCACAGTGCAGAAACAGCGTGTCTTAATTGTGGCAATTAACCTTTTTGCAACCACCAACTTGGATGGAAAGAACCTGAGAAGTACGGTTTATTTTTTAATGCTTGTTTTTTGTTTGCCTGCTGAGCTGCCAAGTGGGTGTTACTATCGGTCCATTGCGGCGCGGAAACAACGGTCAAACGGCACGGCACTGACTTCCGGGGTACCTACGGATTTACTGCGCTGTGCGCAAACAACACTCGCTCGGTGGCCGATGCGATCCGATGGTGTTAATTAGGGGAGGAACATCTTCGCGCGTTGATCGTCGTCGATCGTTCGGTGGGTCGGTTGGTTGGTCTGCTATGATAATTGCGATGATCGGAAATTTTGTCCACAACTGCGCTGAGCTTCGGTTAGGGAAAACCACAAATGGGAGAAATCCTAAACGTTTCTCATCGATGATGATGATGACGATGATGATGCTGATGAGGTTGAGATTCGTTAGGTTGGTTCCAATTTGCTCACCTTACCGGAAGTTACAGCTTACGGCTTTGATGGCCCCGCAGAAGCACCGTGGCACAGTGAAATGCAAGCAAGGTGAGAAACGGTTTTCGTCGATGGAGAAGAAAAAAATTGGTCCATTCGGTCGAACAGGTTCAGAGCCAGTGGAAATCGTTCCAGTTTCACCTCGGCGGCGGCCGGCGCCACCGACACAGACCGGTGCCGAGTTCACCGATTCCGCCCCTTTCGGAGTTAGTTGGTAATCCAATTTGGTGGGCTCGAATGGTTCCCGGTTCGATGTCCTGGATTCGGTGATTGATTCATGCGCTTTGGCTGCCGTTCCCTTTGGTTGCCAGCAAAGGGGCAAAAAATACAATCTTAATTCAAGATAATCGACACTAATCGCTCCTATATCAGCCCAGCTTTTCTTGCTTTCGCTGCGGAGTTTTCTAAGCGAAACCTTTTTCTCTCGCTTTTTTTTTCCCACTCGTTCCTTTTTCTGATGAAGTAATCCCGCAATCTAAATGTCTGCCCGCCAAGCACAATGATGATGAAGAGAAAAGGGAAGTGGCTCGTTTTAATTGCCGTAAACATTCAACCCAAAGTGGTCAATTACGGTGGATTTTTTTTTTTCGTTTTCGGGAGGTAGGTAATGATTTAACCAAATATGAAACAAGACACGTTCTGCTTCCCCCGCACGAATAGCGATGGAGTGCACTTGTTTCCATCCAGCCCAGCCTCCGTCGGTTCAACGGGACGGGAACAGACCCCGGCAGACGGTCAGTCATCAAGTCGCTGCGATGGTTTGTTTTGTTTTTTGACAGTTTCACTCGTTCAGCCACCAACCAACCAACCAAACGACAGCAACGACGAACGGAACGCGGTAACGACATGTCATTCATCTCTGGAAATTGAGTAGGAAGAACATTCTTTCCCGTTTTTGTTTTATGGTTTCCCCTTTCCCAGCATCATCATCATCATCATCATCATCGTTATTACTATTATTATTATTATTATTATCATCGTTATGTCGGTGTGCATTCCTAATCATCTTCTAGACTCGAACATTCAGAGTCGTACGTATGCGTTGAGCAAACAAAAACACTTGCTGGTGGAACAAATTTGTTGTGGTCTTTTCGGACCACAAGCAGAAGGTGTCATACCAACCGAATCGAACCGATCGAAACCGGACTTTTCGATTTCGATTTGACCTAGATTTGTCTGACAACGGACTCCGTCCGTTGCTCACAAAAGAGATTGTTCGGTGGATGAAAAGAAAAGTTGTTAAAGTTGTCTTTAACCTGACTGATTTAAAATCATCACCATAGTTTAGATTCCAGAGAAGCGTCATTTAACAAAAAAGATGCATTTTTTCGATAGCATAAATAGTCATAACGTTTTGCTTTGACACGGTTTCTCACACATAAGTCGAAGCATCGCAACCGAGGAGATGGCATCTACTGGGATGTTATTTTTCATATATATAATTTCTCACATCACATAAAATTGACAGTTGAATAAGTGTGCCAACAGTGAGCTTTCTTCCAGTGGCACAGTTATTCGTAATTACGAATACTTTCGGTTTTACACTCTAACACTTTCACTGCATACTTCTTCAACGGAAGCAAAACAAAAACGTTTGTCAAGTTTCCATTCATATAAAATTCCATTCGAGGAGAAAATTAACAAAAAATATGACCTTTCGCGGCTGTCGAATCCAACTAGTGCTAAACAGAACACTGAACCTTGTAGCCTCTAGCCGGTCTTCACAAAAATCCGGGAAGGATATTCTTTGAACGAACCTGCCTTCTGTGAAGGGTTACGCAGCATCAGGCAAATTGTGGGGGCCTCCTCCGCCGAAGGTCACCAGCACCGTGAAGAGTTCTTCGTACTAAAAGGTGTGTTCGGCAAGGATCTTAAATTTCTTAAATTTCTCAAATTTTGCTCCGGCCTCCCAAATGCCGCCAAAGTGTGGGGGCTTCGAGGAGACTATAAAATTCCACTCAATTAACTGCCGTGAGGAACAAACCTGCAGGCATCGGTTATGTTGTTCGTTTCGAAAGGGTGCAACGATGGATCGCGTTGTTTGTCGCACTATTTGAATGAAGTCGCTCTCATAAAGGCCCCTGAAGACCGTCTGACAGTCGTTTGAAAGTCGTCTAAAACTCATACGAATGTATTCTAAAAGTCGTCCTAAACAGCTCAGCTAAATATCATCTGAAAATCGATCAGAACCATTTAAAATCCAAAAAAAGTCCAGTCAGATTACTGAAAGCTCTTACCTCTTCGGAAGTTTCCTTGTTACCCCATAACAAACAAGAGCTCTAAACTTCAAGAAAATAATTGGTCCGTTATGACTCCCCAGTATTTGCCAGTAACTGCCCAAGTGATTGTTGTAGTGATGCATAGTTGTCAGGTTTCAGCGGAACCAGTTGTCCCTACCAAATGTCTACAAATGGACACAAGACCAACAACACCGGAGCACAGTGGTCCAAAAGGCCGAAAAGCGGAACTTTTTTCCTAGTGTCTTTTGCTTTCATTTTAGCATTAATGGTCTTCAGCACATTTGTTTATATCCCCCTTAATCTAATACTGTCAAAAGTTAGTCATTGCTTACTATAATGAAAATAAAAAAATTACCTTTTTGTGTTCGGAAATATAGACATAGTTTTTTCGGCAAAGTTGTAAATAATGTAAAAACAAGCAACTTTGCTGAAGAAATAAAATTTCTATCTTCATCGAGTGCTGAACTGGAGGGCATATTCTTTGAAATTTGTTTAAAAATTACTTTCTCATTCTTAGCTTTTGTTAGTTGCATTTTACAAGAACACATTCTTCTAGGTAATTATCGAAGTTCTCAAAACAGGTTTTTGCAGAAGACCATAAGTCTCTAAGGGACTTTTACGTTCTAAGTTATCGCATATTCAAACTTTAAATTTTCATAGCTTCACGAGCCCATGGGGTAAAATGGGGCAAGTGGATTTATGAAATCAGTGCCTCATCTTAAAGCTGAAGTCGAGTACTATAAACTTGAACGGATTCCGCTTGTCCCCAACCACCGAAATGAGAGTACGGCAAGCATATGTTTTATGTGTTTGGAGTTCACTATAGGCTCGATACACGTACATTCTTTTGTGTTAGTAGATAGACCTTCGGCAAAGTTAGGCAAAATATAAAGGCAAATAACTTTGCTAAAGAAATGACATTTCTATCTCTATCGAGTGCAGAGCTATAGGGCATTTTCATTGGAAATTCTTTAAAAATTAGTTTTTCATACTTAGCTTATGTTGGTTGCATTTTACAAGAATATATGGTCCTAGACCAGCGGTTCCCAACCTTTTTTCGGTTCGCGTACCTCCTGGCGGATTTCCCTATACTATTCTGCAGCGAACTAAAGTTTTGGCGAACCCCTGGGGGTTCGCGAACCCCCATTTGGGAACCGCTGTCCTAGACGATTATTGAAGGACTCAAAATATATAGTTTTGCAGAAGATTGCAAATCTCTAGGACCTTTTCTTACAAAGTTGTCGCTTTTAGCTCGTGATGTTAAGGAAAAATATAGCTTAAATAAGCGATAACTTTTAAAGGAAAGGTCCTAGAGATTTGTAACCTTCTGCATAAACATGTGTTTTGAGTTCTTCTAGAACCATATACTCTTGTAAATTGCAACCAACATACGCTAAGTATGAACAACTTATTTTTAAAGAATTTCCAAAGAAAATGTTCTATAGTTCTCCACTCGATAGAGATAGAAATGTCATTTCTTTATCAAAGTTGTTTGCTTTTATATTTTGCATAGCTTTGCCGAAGAAACCATGTGTCTATCTACTAACACAACAGAATGGTCCCCAGAAAAAGTGCTTCAGTTCCATAATGCGTCTAAAATGGTACTTGAACAATTTTGTGACGGTTTCCCAGATGCCTCCGAAATGTGGTGCCAACCGAGGTGAAGCGAAATGTTCCATCATTCCCACAAAAGAGAAATGACCCCATTCTTTCGAACTTGAATTTCTGCAGAAATGAATTCCTGTCACATTTTACGTAACTGTAAATCCAACCTTCGACGAATTCCGGTCGCCTTGTCATACGAGCGAGGCGGCGGGTTCCCAATCTTTTGATAGTGCTGATCCCACTCAATGAACGTATGTAAAACGAAATCACAGAAATCCATCTCAGAAAATGAGAAACGGTTGAGCCATTCCTGATGTTATTTGTGTATTATGTTTTTGTGTTGCTTTTGTATACAGTAATGTTCCGATTTTGTCAGCCCCATGTTAAATTTTGGGCTGACAAAACCGGGAAATTTTTATTTTCGTATTTTTTTTCAAAATTCAGGATCAAAGACCTTGCAATATCGAAGACTTCTACTAAAAATTAAATATCAACCCTCAATTGGTCAACTGAAAGCTTAACGAACCGAGCACAGCACACTGGTCCAGAGCCTTTTTTGGTGCCCATTAGCTTTGAGCGGAAAAACGTGGTTTTAGGTTGATGGAACCTTTGGAAGCGTCCAGCGGAATTCAAATTTTGATTAATCCGCCTAAAAGTGAAATAAAAAAATTATTTTTCTTTGGTTTCATTATAACACATTGATGTGTTCTTCAAAGTTTTACAGCATATTATTACAAGAAACTTTGCCGAAGACAGTAACCTTCTATCTCTGCAGCGAAGATGGAAAAATCTTATTTATTGTATATGAATTTGTAAAATCAGTTTTTATATTTTAGCAGTTTTTATAGTTGATGTATGACTTTTTCAAGTTTTACAAAGTTGTACAAATAGTAAAAATACACAACATTACTGGATATAGTAAACCTCTATCTTTGCTTGTTTAGAAACTATAGAACTTTAACTATAAAAATACCCTAATTTTGACCCCGATTTACTCGCAAGAAGGCATCATTTTATTCAAGAACTCTCCCCCAGAGAATCAGAATAGTTTCAAGCAGGCAGAAAAGTTTTATACAATGTTTAAAAGCACAAAAGTTAAACAAAATTTATAGGCTGACAAAATCGGGATAAAAAGCTGATAAAATCGGGGGTAGACAAAATCGGAAGCTGACAAAATCGAAACATTACTGTATATTGAGTGTCATTTTTGTGCCATTTTAATGTCATGTTTGTACTATTTTTTAATCATTTTTCTAATCTGCGCCATTTTTGTGCAATTTTTATATCATTTTTGCGTCATTTTGAGTAATTGGAATTTTGCAGCATATTTTTTGTATTAGCTTGTGTTCTTTTTCAGATTTTTTAAAATTAATTTCCTGTTATTTTTGTGGTATTGTAACCATACTCCGTTAGAGTTTTGGACCGTTTATATTTCACTAGCTGACCCAAAGCCCCCCACATGGCAAATTAGGTTCTATTTGCTAGGTTAGTTCTCGAATTGTGAGGAAAATTGTATTTCATTTGAGGAGCACCCCTCCTAAAGTGGAGAGGGGTCCTAATTCACCATAGAAAAAAATTCTTGCCTCCAAAAACCCCCACATGCCAAATTTGGTTACATTTGCTTGATTGGTTCTCGAGTTATGAGGAAATTTGTATTTCATTTGTATGGGAGCCCCCCTCTTAAAGAGGGGAGGGGTAATAATTCCTTTCCTAAAGAGGGGATGGGTTTCCATTCACCATATAAAAAATTCTTCTCTCCAAAAACCCCCACATGCCAAATTTGGTTACATTTGATTGATTAGTTTTCGAGTTATGAGGAAATTTGTATTTCATTTGTATGGGAGCCCCCCCTCTCTTTTAGTGGGGGGAGGGGTCTCTTACCATCATAAATCATTATTCCCCGGCCCCAAAAACCCGTACATGTAAATTTTCACGCCGATCGGTTTAGTAGTTTTCGATTCTATAAGGAACATACAGACAGACAGACAGAAATCCATTTTTATAGGTATAGATTTTTGTTGCGTCATTCGTTAATTTTGCGTCAGTTTTGCTATTTTTCAGTTATTTTTTTTCGTCAAGTCTTGCTGTTTTAAAATCATTTTTGTATTATTTTTATTTTATTTTAATTAATATTCCTTCCATGAGCATCCTAACAAAATCCATAGATTGCGGACGAAAACACTTTTCCTTTGTTTTTGTTTTTGACGTAGGATTACGTCTCGCGGCAAGGTTTGGTTGGGTAAGGTGTCATTCCAAAAAATCTTTCTCGAAAAGCGGTCAGGTTTAGTTTTAAATGCTAATACCTTAGCGGTTTCCCGATCAATTTTCAATATTTTTGCACCAATCGATCAGAACATCTTCTAAGAATTAGCTCAAATGAAAAACGCTATTATTTCGTAAGTGTACACTATTGAAAAACTGAAAATAATGAAGCATTGTCCAACAAGAAATCCTCGCATCCTGATTGGTCGAAGAAAAGACGTCATCATGGTTTGCACGTGTTTTTTGCAAAAAAGTGACAGAAACACCTCGTCCCAATTGGTCGAAGATTCTTTACGTCGCTTAAACCTATACCAATTTGATATCTGTGCTTGGGAAATACCTCAGAGTGCAAAACTACCCCTCTTCTTCAACCGATGATATCGTTTCAGCTAGGTTTACTAGTCTAATGTGATGTCCTGAAAGTAAACCATTTTCTTAAAGTATAAAACCACCCCTTTTCTTCAACCGCCTTTAACAATTAAGATTGAAATTAGTCCAAATTGATGTCCTGAAGGTGAAACGTCATCAAAAAGTGAGCGGTCATCCTTTCCTTTTGCCAGATTGTATCCATATAGGTCCATATAGCAAGAATTTGTTCGAAACTGTTGTCTTGCATTTGTGCATGTGACGTGAGACGTGACGCAGAATTCTCAAATCAGTGACTCCGAGAATAGTTTTGAAGGTTTCGTTTGCTGCTTTGCATCAGTTAGTTACTGGCAATTCTTTACATAGTTTCCATAATCAAGCATTACATTTAAATTAATTTCTTTCGAAAATGATGGACAAGACCAGGCAGGAGGGACCCGTAGTAATGCTTGCAAAAATTCGGATTTCTCAACTTGCAGCACAACCAAACCATTTTAACATAACAATTTTTTGATATCATCAAATCAAATACATAAATACATATATGTCTAACTAAATAGTGTTTGATGTTGAAGTAAGATTTGAGACGCTATTAACATTCATTCGAAAATAATTGAATATTCTCAACCTGAAGAATCGTATTACTACATGCATGGATACATGCTACTATCGCCACAAAGAGACTTACGTAGTCCTTCGTCACCTATATGCGGTTGTGTCTTGTACACAACCTCTCTGATTTTTTTGCTTTACCAAATGCGAACTCGCGCTGTTTTTAAGCAGCATATTTCCTCATTATTCCGGAAAAAATATCTGGAAAAGTTTTTTAAACTTTGCAAGCATTACTAACAAGTTTTTTTCAACAGCTTCATAAAAAAATGTGGGTTTTTGTATCGGTTAGTACAATAGCTATAATTTTTTTAAACAAACCATGTTCGAAAAAATTATAGAATTTCCATTTAAGTTCTCGGAAAAATTATTACCTCGAATTTGAAATAATGTTTTTTGTTGATAAGTCCATAAAGTATGATCATTAACAAAAAAAAAGTATGATTTTTTTTTTTCAAATATAGCAAGCAGTCCTGGCTGGCGCTACATTCCGTTCGAAATTCTACCTTCTAATTTTATGTTCGGTAGACTTCGCGACCACCTGTTACTGTACAGGACAATTTCGGGATTAATGCTGCAATCCTATTGATGTTAGAGTCATATTCTTACAGTCGAGCTGAGAACATACGACGACCAATGTTGCAATTCGAGCGAGAAGCAGGTATCAGGTATTATCTAAGTATAGTTCTGCACAACCCGCTCATGAAACCAATAGCTCATGAACTGTCAACAGCGGGGGAACGTGATTCTTACACCCTGGCTTCACACGCCGGATAAGAGTGCGGGCCCTCGTAAGCGTTCGATATTAACTTCTCGGGATGCGATAACGAGTGAGAGCGACGACCGTGGCTGATAGCTAAATACACAGCTAAATGCAAAAAAATGCAGCTGGAGCGATGCAAAAAAGCTGAAAAAAAGCTGAAATTTCCGACGCTGTCACTGGCACCAGCTTAAAAGTGAAGTACATCAGATTAACGGTTGTTACAATGTTGTTATGGTAACCGAAATATGACTAATTTCAGTCGAAATCCGGTTGCTTCAACTAAATGGACCTTTAATGTGCTACTTGGGTACAGTGACGAAGATTACAAGTTGTAACCGAAATACGCATATCTAAGAAGATCGCTCTAAGCAGTAGTAGAAAGTTTTCTCGTTTACTATATGTAAGGAACATGCTGCTCAAGCCACAATTGCTGATACTCAACGGTACGCTCCTATTTTATTTGAAATTCTATGAATTCAGACATATTTTTCCATCCACTCCAAACAAGAATGAGATAAATTGCTTCAATTTATCTCTAGCACAGTGCGACAGATAGCATTCCTTTGGTTAGGAATTTTTTCCCCAACTGCCGGAATTAACCGGAAAACTGTGCGGTCATCGACCAAACCAACTCCAGCGGATCAAGATGATCTCACTCCGCTGATCAAGATCTAACGGCAGAAAAGTATCGTTTTTCACGACGACTCATCCCGTCCCGTCATGCATTGAAAAGAGGAAAAAAGTCCAAAGCCTAGTGTTGCGTGACTACTGACTGCCAGGCAGGAATCTGCACGCCCTTGACAGTGTGGTGGCCGTGTGCTGCTTATTGCGAAAAATAGGAAAAAAATAAAAACATAAAACTAATCTCTGCAGCTCTAATCTAAGCTATCGCGATGAAACCGATCCGTTTGCCGTCTTCTTCATCCAGTTACCATCCTCATCATCTCTAGAAGTATCACATAAATCATTATGCAATTCTTCTATTTTTGTCTTCAATCTTCTTGCTCCGCCCTTCGTTCGTTCGTTCGGCCGCCGGTGAGCGGTTAGTTCCGCTGTCGGTTGGTGCGAAGCTTCCGTGAAACCGATCCACACGAATTCATATTCTAAAACCCCCCCGAAAAAAGTCGAGCAAAACACAGCACCAAACCAGCAACAAGCGGAGAAGAATGGAATGACTTCCAGAAATTGAGATTTCACACACCCAATCCTCACCTACCTGAACGAACGTCCGTGGAATCCGTTTCATTCCGAAAACAAAGCAAGGTGTCTGCATCATTAAAGCTTGCCTTTTTTCGTACGGCCAATCTCCATTCCATTCCATTCCCCGGTACTCGGTCGGTCGGTCGGTCGATCGGTGGCTGGTGGCTGACGACGGTGTCGACCTAGCTCATTGCCAAGTTCACTACCGTTATAAACTAGTTCCACTCCGTTCGTCCGCCCGGCCGTCCGTCCGTCTGCGACGGTCGTCGTTTGCTGCGAGGCTCTGCACCTGACTCAGGCTTGGAAAAAGAAGGCACACGCGCCATCGAAGAAAAGATCCACACGCAACAGCAGCCACACCAGCAACGACGACGACGACGACGACGACGGATGGAAGACCATAAATTATTATACTCTCCTCTGAGCGGAACTTGCCCTGCAATGTGTATATTTATTTGCCGATTGCTTGTTGTTGTCCTGGGGCGTAGAAATTAAAATCAATGTCACACCGGCTCAGACAGCATCAGCAGTGGCAGCAGAACAAGAAGGGATTCGTTCGGCGACAAGATGCAATTAAGATCGGACCGTCGGTCGCTGCGTTCAATTTCGCCATTACCACCAATACCACCTACTACCGTGGCGGTGCGTTCCGTTCCGTTTCGTTCCGTTGTTGGTAAGATACCACCACACCAGCAGCGAAGACCGGAATCTAATTTCCTCGGGTACCGGCAAAAGGAACGAAAATAAATAAACAAGCGTCGTTGTCGTCGTTCTGAAATTTTCGGCTAAGGGCGAACGGAATGAATATTCATCAAGTATCGTTTACTACTTGATAACGGTTCCCCAACAACCAACGTTTTCAGTTCAACGGGAGAACTGACTGACTAAATGCGTCATAAGTTTAATTTCTCGTGGGATGCAGGCGGCAGCTAATTATAGCAAATTTCTTGTTTTCATCTCGAAAATAAACAACATCGCATCCCAACCGCATAAAAATCCGATAAAAATCTCCCCCCCGCTTCGCTTCGTACGGCTAGAGTTACGGTTTCGTTGTTGGTTCAGCCCGCAAAGAATGCAACGAGCGAACGACACACGAAATGATAGCCATCTATAATTCATGAGACCTGCCCGGTAGTACCTGGAACTGGTAATGGAAACCCAACCCGACCGAACTCACCCGAACCCAACACAATGACAGGGCGAATGGGAATCCAGCAACTATGCTGGATCCCATCATCATGGTTGGTGCAGAAATGGGCCTTAATTTTCCTGGTTCTCTTCTGTGTTGTCTGACTGTGACTGTGTGACACATTCTGACCGTTCCCCAGAATGGTTCCAGAAACAAACGAAAAAAAAACGAACGGTAAGAACTGGAACTGTTCGGTGGCAGTTGCAAAAGTTTTTGACAGAATAGTTAACGGTCACTCGGAACTACACACTGGCGTGCCCAGACAGAAACAAAAGGTGGACCACCACCCGAGCTTTCCAGAAGAATGTTTTAGCCTGGAAAATCGAGTATTCGTACTACTTAGCACAAAAATAGCGGCCGTTTAGGTTGAAAACTTCGGACTTTCGGGACCGATTGAATTTAAAATCAAAGATAAATAGGAACTAGAAATCAACCTTAAAGCAGAACTAGAAATTAGAGTTGAAATTGGACTTAAGATCGGACTAGACATAGGGCATTAAATTAGATTTGAATTTGGACTCGAAGCTTGACCCACGGAGCAAACCTCATCTTTCATCCCCCCGACATTTATTCACTATCTACAGGGCAAATTGAATGCAGCGCGACGGTGGCGTTCGCGGTAGTCGACAGAAGCTATAAGCCATCGAGTCGTGCCCGCCAAGACGCAACCCCCGAGATCAAACAACTAGTGCGCACTATTTTTAATGGGAATCCACGGCCAAACCTTAAAAACCGACCGCCACCAAGCACTCTGCTGTCTCCGCAGCTTCCTAATAGATATATGCTTGCAACCGCGGAATACGGTCGAATGGCCTCCCTTCTGAACATATAAAATTAACGAAATTTTTTAATACAGTAATGTTTCGACTTTGTCAGCCCAATGTTGAATTTTGGGCTGACAAAATGGGGAAACTGACAAAATCGGGAAAACAATTTTTCGAAATTTTTTTCAAAATTCAAGACTTAAGACCTTGCAATATCGAAGACCTCTACTAAAAATTAAATTTTAACCCTCAATTGGTCAACCGAAAGCTCAATGAACCAAGCACAGCACACTGGTCCAGAACGTTTTTTGATGCGGATTAGCTTTGAGCGGGAAAACTTGGTTTTAGGTTTAAGGAACATTTAGAAGAGTTTCTTAAAATTATAAGTTCTATCGTCCAGCGGAATTGGATGTGGGATGTGTTCTGCAAAGTGTTATGGCATATTATTACAAGAATTTTTGCTGAAGACAGTAACCTTCTATCTCTTCAGCTAAGATAGAAAAATCTTATTTCTCATAAATGAAAAATCGTTAAAATCAGTTTTTCTATTGAAGCTGTTTTTGTAGTTGTTGTATCACTTTTTCTTGTTTTACAAAGTTGAATAAATAGTAAAAATACACAATATTGCTGAAGAGTATATACCTCTATCTTTGCTTGTTTAGGAACTATAGAACTTTTACTATAAAAATACTTTAATTTTGACCCCGAATAACTCGCAAGAAGGCATCATTTTATTCAAAAACCGTCCCCAGAGAATCATAATAGTTTCAAGCAGGCTGAAAAGTATTATAAATCATGTTAAAAAGCACAAAAGTTAAACAAAATTTATAGGCTGACAAAATCGGGGATAGCTAAAATCGGGAGCTGACAAAATGGAACATTACTGTATTTTGATCCTACCTTTTTTCAGCGGTTTACTGTTCCTCTTCTCACCCAGATTTCCGGCAATAAAGCAAACTGAAAGAAAATGAAAAAAAAACTCCCTTTGGGTAGACCAAAACTTGCAACTCGGGCAAGCCTAGCCAAAGTCCTGAACGTTATAACGAATTGATTTAAAAAGGCCTTTGGTACACTTCACCACATTTGACATTTGTGTAAAGATACAGAGCAGCCTTAGGATGCCTTAGGATGTGGTTGCAGTTAAGCAATCCTCAAGGTTATGCCAAGCTCAGGAGATTTTACCCATTTTTCTTATTTTGATTCCTGTTTTTCCTCTTGCGTTTCACTCATTTTTTTTGTAACAGCAAGTTCCGTGTTTCGTCCCGTTTTTCTCTTCCCTTTTTCATTTGTTCGTTTTCAGTTTTCGTTTTTTTTTCTAAGTCTCTTCCTTCTCGATTTTCGTCTTCAAGATGTTCCAATTTTTCTTTTTTTTTTGTCACATTTATTCTTTTTCTGGCACCATTTTTCCCTTTGCTCTCTGGTTTTGCTTTTAATCTTCCGTCCATGTGTTTAGCTTTTACTCTACAGTTTTACCATTTGCTTTGTTCCTTTTTTGCCTGTTTTTCTTTTCTTCTTTTTTTGTCCCATTTTTCCATCCCATTTTTGCAACTCTTTTTCTATTTTCTTCATTTCATCTATCGGTCTTCTCACTCAGTTCCACTATTTTCCTTTTCCATTTTTGTTCTCTGTATCTCCTTTTTTCTTGTTCCGTTTTATGCCTTTTGCTCTGATTTTCCTCTTGTTTATCTCTTTTCGGTTCCATTTTTTGTCTTTTTTCTTCCATGTTTAGTTCTGTTTGACTCCCTTTACAGACTCATTTTATGTGCCCTATCTCGACAACTCCTTTTCGATTTATTTTTAAAAAGTCCTAACAAATGAATATCAATAACATAAGCATGTTTTGTATTTTTTTGTGTTCGTCTGTTTTGCTTTTCCTCCTTTCCTGTCACGTTCCGTTTTGTTTTCAGTTTTCGTTTATCTCTCGCTCTCTCTATTGTCCTCTTTTTCTGTTCTCGTTTCTCAATTTTATTGCTTCCACATTTTCTCTTTTTTATTCCGTTTTTCCATTTTTATTCCATCTTATCTTGTTTTCTATCCAGTTTATTCTCATTTTCTTGCACACTATCCTCGTTCTATTTATCGTTCTCTCTTCTTTTCTCCTCCGTTTTCCCTCTTTTCTGTCCAGTCGGCTCTTTTTGCCTCGTTTTCCCTTTTTCCGTATTCTTCTGTTGGGCTTTTTCTCCTTTTAGGTGTGTCACGATTTTTCTTTCGTTTTGCTTTTTTTCGTACCAGTTTTTTGCTTTTTCTCTCGAGGGTTTTGTCTTTTCCTATCACGTTTGTCAAAGTTTTGTCACGGTTTCTCCTATACTTTTTTCCCTTACCCTTGTCTTGCCTTGCCTTAAGAAAAAAGGAAAAATAAGAGAAAAATAATCCGTCTCGATTTTTTTGTTTTCGTCTGTTTCGTTCCGCCTATTATTATGCCCTGCTTTTCCTCCTTTTCTGGTGTGTTTTTCGATTTTATCCCGTTTGTTTATCCGTTTTCTTTTTATCCCTCAATTCTCTGTTTCCTCGTTTTCTTTACTCGTTTCCATCTTCTGTCTCATTTTTCTTCTCGTCTCCTTTCCGTTTTTTATTCTATCCAATCGCCTCTTTTTTACCTAGCTTTATTCTCTGTATGCTTCTGCACAACCTTTTTGTTTTCACTTTTTACGTCTCGTTTTCCCTTCCTTTTGTGTTTTTCGTTTTGCCTTTTTTTCATGCCAGTTTTTCTTCTTTTTCTCTCGCGGTCAGTCCCGTCTTTTTCTTTCAATCTCGTTGGTCAAGTTTTTGTTACGTTTTCCCCATTGCTCTTTTCCCTTGCCCTTAGCTTAACATTTTCGAGGAAAGCGAGAAAAAAAATGAGGACAAACTGGGCATAAAAAGGGAGAAGGACGGAACAAAAAAGGGAAAGACAACGAGAAAATGAAAAGAAGAAAATACGAGAGTAGGAAAACTAAGATACAATAATAAAAAAAAAGAAAAAAATGGTTTTCTATTTGGCTGAAAACCGAAGACAAACAGGATCAAACGAACAGAACCTGACGGAAAAGGAGGAAAAGCAGGACACAAGAAGAAAAATGGAACACACGAAAACAAAAAATAGAAAAGGTCCCGTTAGAAACGGTACAGAAACCAAAACAGAAAACCGGAAAAAAGAAAAAACGGGTCTGATAATGAATGAAAAACGAACAGAAAAGATTAAAAGAAGAGAAAAATTAAGGTCAAGAAACTGGATAAGAGGAACTCGTGGCTCGTGAAAATGGAAGGAAAAAACACAAAAAACGGAATAAAAAAGAAAAAAAAAACAAGATAAAAAGCAGAACTAAAAGAGGCAACAAGAAAAGAAGAGATCGAGGAAACAGCGAACAGAAAAAAACGAAAAACGGACATGAAAAGGAGGTAAAACGAGACAACTAGAAGGAAGACGGAACCAAAGAAGAAAAATGCAAATAAAAAATTTTCCCGAAGCAGGAAGGGAAAATGGAACAGATAACAAGTGAAACAATAATAAGAAGAATAAGAATTATTCTCAATTTAAGAACAGCGAGAGAACAAAGAGTGGAGGAAATGAGGAAAACGGGAAACGAAAGTAAAACGGGATAAAATAAAATAAGAAAGATTGGACAAATTTTAAATTTTTGCCGCAGCGAAAATTTAAAATTTTTACCAAACCACAAACCTAGTGGCGAATTAAATTGTAAACAGCGAACATCTGGGTTACGGAAATTATTTTGTTTTCTATTAGCTTTTAAAGAGAAGGTGGGCCCCAGAATGCCCCAACCTAGGCACACCATTGCATTGTTATGTTGAGTTTTCTATGCTGAGTCAACACGAAAAAATAGAAAAGGCAGAGTCTAATGAGCGGGAAACCGGAACAGATGAAATTAAAAAAGGAGAAAGGCAGAGAACGGGACAAAAAAAAAACGAGACTGAAAAAGAAGTAAAACGTGCCTGACGGAAACGGAAACCAGAACAGACTAGAGAAAAACAGTAGGAAAATCAGGACTGAGGAAGGCGAAAAACGGGATAGGATAATAAGAGAGGGAGGAAACCGTGGGCAGAAAAGAGGCAAAAGGAGACAAATAGAGGAAAAATAAGACGGAAAAAGAAAAAAAAACATGTTCGTCACAGGAAAGATGAAGATGAAGAGGGAAAACTGGAAAACTGGAATAGAAAATAATTGCAACCAAAAGAGAAAACAAGACGAGCGAGAGAAAAAAAAATCGATGGAGGAAACGAGGAAAACGAGAATAAGAGGTCAAACGGGATATAAAAGGAGAAAGGTGGGACAAAAAGTGGGATGCGATGTGAAAATGGGACCAAAAACTAAGAAATAATAAAACAAAAACAGACAGAACACAAAACCAAGAAAACGGACAAAATGAAAAGGTAAAACTGTACAGAAAAAGACGAAAAACGAGATATAAAACAAGAAAACCGGAAAGCAAAGGGAAAAAAGAGGGTCATAAATAGAATAAACGGGACTGAAAATAAGAAAAAAAGGTAGCAACTTAAATAGGACAAACGGAACAGATGAAAACAAAAACGAGAGGGGAAAAAGTATAGAAAAAGACGAAAATTGGCAGCGAAAAAAGACGAAAAACGCGAAAAAAAGTGACACAAAATGAGAAGAAAACAAGAGGCAAACCCGAAATGAAATTATCAGGAATGAAAAAATGGGACAGGAAACGAGGAAAATCGGAATAATGAAAAAGAAAGTACGGAAGGAAAAGGAAGAAAAGTGAGAGCAAAATTCAATAAAACGGTACAGATAAGAAGAAAATATAAAACAAAAGCTGGAAAACCGGGACTGGAAAAGAAAAAAAAATTGAACAGAAAAGTCTAATTCAATTTCAATTTTAACTCAAATTTCAACTCTGCTTTTAAGCAAAATTTGAATTCCAATTTCAAGTCTAATTTCTTCTGAATGGTCGGGTGCCTCACCTTTTGCCCTTCTGCCTGGGCACGCTAGTGACGGTCACTCGTCCTACGGCAGAACACGGCAACTGTCACCTAGCAACCTGATTCCAAGGAAAAAGTTCCATACTTCTTCCAACTTCCAACTTCTAACAGAACACGATACAGAGACGCGAAACGATTGCAGCAGAAACTAGCACCGGGAAAAAAAGGGATGATTTATCTCGATAATTAACTTAGCATCTGTGTGCATTTCACCACCCGCCGCCGGTGCGGTGCGCTATGCTGCCACACTGCGGCAAAAGCGACGAAGAAACAAAACCCGAAAGGACGCGCAAACAAGATATGACAGATATGATTCATAATTTTGCCATTTGCCAATTTTCTCCCCCACCCCTCCTCCCGTCGAGAAAAAAAGGGTCATATCGTAAAAGTTACCCGGTAGGATGCTCTCTCTCTATCTCACACGCACTCACCCACCGAGGTAAAGTGAGTGCTTCGCACTGCCCGGGTTGATGGGAAATTAGGCCCGCAGGGTATGAAGATGAAGCTGAAGATTGTGTAAGTCAAAGTGATGATGAAGTATGTGAAGTATGAATTTCATTCTTTGCCGACTCCGTCGGTACATTATCGTTATTTATGTGAACTTTTTTTTATGCGAAACGTTTACATGGAATTTTTTTACTGACGTCACAAATTTCGCGTAAAACATGTTTTACGACAACATCTGGTTTGGTTTATGATTCCGAGTTGAGCTGTGCCAAAAGTCAACCTTCCCTCGAACATATTACAGCGAAAAGTCTGTGATCGACAATTAATTTGAAATGTTTCTGTTCTTTTTCCTTTCCCTTTGCAGCACCTATGTACGAGAGCGATCAGACTGACTTAGAGAATTCTGGCGAAGCGATGGGCTGTTACTATAATTACCATCCCTACAGCGAAGGCGATCGTATTATGACGAAAGAACCCTGCCTCAACTGTACCTGTCACGATCGTATGCTAATGTGCTACCTCCGGGTGTGTCCCTTCACCAAAGCGATCGGTCAGAACTGTACGATGGAGAAGCGCGAAGATCAGTGCTGCCCGGTGATCAAATGTCCCGAAGTCGAAGTAGTGGTGGACCACCAGACGACCCCCTCGACGGCCGTGGCTGCGCCCGACCAGTTCGGTTGCATGATCGATAACCGATTCTACCCCGACGGAGCTCAAGTAAGTACCAGGTTCAACGGTTCAACTCGTGATCGCGATCACTAAACGTGTCCTTCATCCCTAGGTGCCATCAAACCCCCACAAACCTTGCGAACTGTGCTACTGCATTCATAACATGACCACTTGTGTGATGCAAGAATGTACGCTACACATCGACGGATGTCAACCAGTCTACAACCGAGGCGTTTGCTGTCCAGTGCGATACGATTGCGGTAAGATCCTCTCCCATCCACCTCCAAGTAACTCTCAACTTAACCCCTACACCTCTTCACAGATCACGAACGGGAAACTCCACTGGAAATTGAAGACGAAATGACCACTACGGTTCGCCCGACGCCTGGCTTCATCCTGCCGACTACGATGCCTCCAGCGACCACCACGGACTGTATCCACAATGGTGAAGTGTACGCCGACGGAGCGATGATCAACACCGACAAACCATGCGAACACTGCTACTGTATGCGCGGTGACATCGTCTGTGCCGTCCAGGAGTGCGGAACCCCACTGGAGAACGAAGGCAAGAACTGCAAACCAATTCCGCCAGCACCGGATCAGTGCTGCCCGGATACGTACATGTGCGACGGTGGAATGGATGCCACTACAATCCTCTCGGACGAGCAACTGCTGGAGGAAGCCGTCACCACAGCCAGACCTGCACCAGCCGTCAGCAGCGACGAAAGCACGAAACCGGAAGACGAGGAAGATGTTCAACAACAGCACGTTCCTCACGAAGGAGTCATGGTCGATGACAAATCAGAAAGCGAAGAGGACGATTTTGCCCCGGAACCAATTGCTCACGATGTCCAAACTGCTGATGAATCGGAAGAAGAACCACAAGCTCCGGTGAAACCAGAAGCAGATGAAAGACCAACAGCAACTACCAGCCAACCAAGTGCAGCAGCCGATGAGAAGGAATTCACTACAGTCGCAGCCGCTCAGGACGAGAAACAACCAGAAGCTCCGATCGAACCAGTTGTCGCTTCCGACGATGAAAAACCAGAGGAACCTCAACTGACAACTGTAGCTCCCTCAGTCGAAGCGGACGCCGTACCAGAACAAGAAGAACCCATCGTCAGTCACGACGTTCCGGAGGAACCATTCACCACCGAAAGCCCATCCGAGCCAGAGAAGGACCTAATCGCACCAACCGCCGCCAGCGACGAGGAATCCCCAGCAGCGTTCACAACCATCGCACCGAAAGAAGCGGAAGCTGAAGCACCGGAAGCCACCACCACGTTCGCCTTCACCGCCAGCGATGAGGACATCGGCCAAACCACAGAAAGTCGCACATACCTACCTCCACTGCACGATTCGGAAACCACAACCACTCGAGTAGCAGCGGACGAAGAAGCTACCACCCCTGTTCCAGCTCCAGCTGCCGACGAACTCCCAGAAATCGAACCCGAACAGCCCGAACTTCCAGCCGAATCCGACCAACCGGAAGCCCCGGTCACCACGGTTAGACCACTGGAATCCACGACCTACGCCAAGGAACCAGCTCACAAGTTCGAAGACCACGTACCCGAACAGGACTTCATCGACCTCCCACCGGCCGTAGTCGTCACCGAGCTGCCACCAATTCCATCCAGCGAAGCTCCAACCACTGCTCGACTCCCGGAAATGCCCGAGGAGGAAGTCCAAACCAGTTACCCACTGGAAGCCGACTCGCACGTTCTCGACGACGCCTCAAGCTCGACCGCTGCCGCTCCTGCCGCCGAAGAACCACAGGAACAACCCGAAAAGATTCAACCCGACCTTGACGAACCAGTCGAAATGAACACCGTCATTCCGTCGGAAGACGAAACCAAGAAGCCAGCCAGCAAACCGGTGGCCGATGAAACTACACTGGAGCCAATGTTCCCCGAGGCCATCCCCGGTGAAGGTGACTGCCTGGTAGATGGCAAGACCTACAAGAACGCTGCCTCAATCCCGGCGCACAACAAGTGCCAAGTAGCCTGTACCTGCTCCAACAGTGTCGTTCGATGCGAGATGGTACCATGTGCCAGCGCTCCGTCCAAGGACTGCGCCCCAGTTCCAGCCGCTCCTGGTGAGTGCTGTCCAACGTACAAGTGCAATGCCGTTGAACAACTCGACAGTACCTCTGAATCGGACAGCTCGGAAGAACCTCAGGTTCTCGAAGACGCCAAGCAACCTCAACCAACCGAAAGCTCCTCCACGGAAAGCTCGTCATCCTCGTCCTCATCCAGTGCCGATGAGACGGAAGAATCCAAGGAAGAAGATGATGAACAATCCGAAAGCGATTCCACTTCGGACGATGAAAGCGAAGAGGATGACGAATCTAACCAGATCGAAGATCAAGCCACGGTTACGACCAAGCGCCCGGTAGCAACCTCCACCGTTAAGATCGAACAGGATGAAACCTCGGAGAGTGAATCCAGTTCCGAAAGCGATGAAGCCGAGTCTGGGGAAGGACAGAAACCAGTACCAGTACCAGTGACTACTGCTGCTCCTGCCGCTGCGGTTGAACAACCCGAAGCTACCACTCCGGCCAAGGTTTCCGATGCGGAAGAGGAACAGGATAAGGTAACAACCGCCGCTCCAGTAGCAACCGCCGACGAAGTCGCACCAACTGAAAAGCAACCAGCACTTGATGAACAGCAGCACGTTGAACCAGTGGAAGCTGACCAGGAAGAGGATCAACCAGCCGCTCCAGCAACAACCGCTGCTCCATTGGCTGCCGCAGAGGAAGTACTGACCACCGCAGCACCAGTTGCCGATGAAGAAAAGCCCGAGTCTGCCGTCGTTCCAGAAGTTAGCGACGAAGTCGCTAAACCTGAATTACCAACGGAAGAGAAGGATGAAGAACCTGCACAGCCAGAAGAAGCAACCACCGTGAGGATCGCTGCCGATGAAAAGGAACCCGAGCCGGTTGAGCCAGAACGTGACCAAGAACCGGTCGCACCAGTTGAACACGACGAACCATCCGACGAAGATGAGATCCAAGAAGTGCAGGCAACGACAGCGAGAGTACAGGAACCGGCGGCCGCTGAAGCTGCCACCACTCTAGCCGCTCAACTAGACGAAGAGGAAGTAGCCGCTACAACGGCAAAGGCCGAAGAACCCAGTGCGCCCAGTGTTTCCGCCGATCTACCTGTTGCTGCTCAGGACGAAGAAGAAAAGGAAGAAGAGATTAGTCCGGCTACCACCGCTCAACCAGCTGCTGCCGCACCTGCCGAAACCGAAGAAATCAGTCCCGCCGAGCAGGATCAACCAGAAAAGGCAGAGGAATCTCCCGCTACCACCGCCCAACCAGCAGCTGCTGTACCTTCCGAAGCCGAAGAAACTGAAGAGGTCAGTCCTGCTGAGCAGGACCAACCCGAAAAGGCAGAAGAAGCACCAGCAACTACCGCTCAACCAGCAGCCGCCGTACCTTCGGAAGCCGAAGAACCTGAAGAGGTCAGTCCTGCGGAGCAGGATCAACCAGAAAAGGCAGAAGAGTCCCCAGCTACCACAGTCCAGCCAGCTGCTGCTGCTGCCCCATCTGAAGCGGAAGAAAGCGAAGAAGTTAGTCCTGCCGAGCAGGACGCCATTCCAGAGGAAGCACCAGCTACCACTGCCCAACCGTCGGTTGCCGATGAAGTTGCACCCGCCGAGAAGGACGAGGAAACGCCGGAAGCTCCGGCTCCAGCGGAGCACGACCTACCGGAACAACCCGAACCGGAAGCCCCAGTAACCGCTGCACCTGCCGAAGAACCCGCCGCTACGGTTGCCTCTGACGATCACATCATTCACTTCCCACAGGAGGACACCCAGTTCGAACCGGCCGCGCCTGAACATCCCAAACCTGCAGTATCGGCGGACGAAGAAAAGGAACAACAACCAGAACACGACGACAGTATTCACTTCCCCGATGAATCAGAAGAAGAGGAGGATGAGTTACCAATCCACAAACCTGCAGTCGAACATGATCACATCCCGGGACACGTTCACGAAGAAGAGGAACCGGAAGAACCCAAGGTAACCACAAGCAAACCAGCAGCCGCCGACGAAGAGGAGGCCGCAACCACCGTCAAGGCCGAACCAAGTGCAGATGAACAACCAACCATCGTAGAAGAAGAAGTCGAAGCTGAGAAACCAGCGGAAGACCTACCGGCAACCACGCCAGCGGCTGCGGCGGAGCCCGAACGAGATGAAGCTCAGGAGGAAGCTCAACCCACGACCGGTGCACCAGCGAGTCACGACGAAGCGCCAGAAATGCCAGCCGAAGAGATCCATCCACAGATGCCTCTGGAAGCGGACGATCAAATTAAGGAACACGACGAAGCTCCGGCTACCACCACCGTGAAGGCTGAGCTGGCTCCGTCGGCTGACGAGGAAGAGGAAAAACCGGCTGTCCAACCTGCTGTTGTCCCTGCCGAAGACGAAAACGTAAGCGCAGAAGAGGATCAGGAACATGTACCGATTAGCCACGATACCGGAGCGGAAGATGAAAGTGAAAGTGACGAAGAAACACCAGCGGACGTGCACGAAGTATCGGCACCAACCTCGGATGAACACGACGAAGAAGAAAAACCAGCAGTCGAAAAGGAGCAGGAAAAACCTGCCGTTGTGAGTGATGAAAAACCAGTGGAACAGGCCGAGGAAGAGGAAAAGAAACCAGTACCGGAGGTGCCTGCAGTTGTAAGCGACGAAAAACCAACTGAACAGGAACAAGAGGTTGAGAAACAGACCGAAGCTGTTCCGGCAGTGGAGAGCGATCAGAAACCGGTGGGTGAGGAGGAAGAAACTAAACCAACTGAAGGTGTTCCAGCGGTGGAAAGTGACCATAAACCTGCTGCCGAACAGGAAGAGGAAGCTGTGAAACCAACTGAAGCAGTTCCAGCGGTGGAAAGTGATCAGAAACCGGTTGGTGAGGAAGGTGAAGAAGCTCCAGCAGTTGAAAGTGATCAAAAACCAGTTGAATCAGATGAGGAGGAGGAGGAAGCGGCGAAACCGACTGAAGCGGCTCCAGCAGTAGAAAGTGACGAGAAACCGGCTGCAGAAGTTGAAGAAGAAACGAAACCGGTTGAGACCGTTCCGGAAGCCGATCAAGGACTAGATGAAAAGATTGACGATGAAGTGAAACCAGCTGAGGTTAAACCAACTGAAGCTCCAGTCGCTCATGATGAAGAAGAGGAGACAACGGCAGTGAGTGATGAGAAGCCAGCAGAAGAACAGCCAACGGCTACTGCGGATGAAGAAAAGCAACCAGCTCTGGACGAAGAAGAAGCACCAGCGACGACCGTTGCCCCAGTAAGAGATGAGGTTAAACCAGAATCCGACGAAACTCAGCCACCAGCCGTGGAAGAAATGGAAGAAGTACAAAAACCAGCAGTAACAGCCGATGAAGAAGAAAAGACCCCGGAAGTTGCTGTGGAAGAGGAACCAAAACCTGCGGAAGACGAAGAAGAGAAGGTTGCTACCACGGCTGCTCCAGTAAGAGATATGGAAGAACCAGCTCCAGTTGAGGATCAAGTTCCGGTTGAGGTTAGCGAAGAAGAAGAGAAACAACCTACTACAGTTGCACCAGCTAAGGATGAAGAGGAACCATCTTCGTTAGCTCCTGCTAAGGATGATGAAGCCCCGGAATCTGACGAGGTTGGCCAGAAACCAGCCGAAGTCGAATCAGACGAAGAAGAGAAGGCACCCGCTACGACGCAAGCTCCATCCAAGGACGAAGAGGAACCAACTGAGTCTGCGGAAGAACACAAACCATCTCCAGCTGCCGATGAGGAAGAGAAACCTGCTGAGGAACAGGATGAAGTACAGCCCACAACCGCAGCCCCTGCTGCTGCTGATGCCAGTGAACCAGTTGAACCAGTGGAAGAGGAGAAGCCAGAAGCCGACGAAGAGGAGCTGAAACCTACCGAAGCACCAGCTAAGGATGATCAAGAAACCGAGGAAGAGAAACCGGTCGTCAAACCAGTCGAACCTGTGGAAGCTGAAGAACATGATGAAATTCCTGAACTGGATGATCATACGGAGGAGGAAGAGGATGAAGTCGAGAAACCCACTCCAACTGATGTTGCTGCTGAAGAGAAACCCACGGCGGAACCGGTACCTGAATCCGATGAAGCTGAAAAACCAGAAGAAAAGCCAACCGTACAACCAGCGGAAAGTGACGAGACGAGTGAGAGCGATGAGACGCCAGCAAAACCAACTGAACTTCCGGTCAGCGCAGATGAAACTGAGAAGGCAACGGAGGCTCCAGTGACGGGTGTGGAAGAGGAACCGAAACCAGTGGCAACCGCCGATGAAGCCGAGAAACCAGCTGTGGAACCAGTGGAAGCCGATGAACAAGAAGAAGTCAAGCCAAGTACCGTTGCGGCACCACTTGAAGACGAAGAAGAAAAACCCGAGGACGACGGAACAGCTCCAGTGGAAGCAGAAGCTCCAACTACTGCTGCTCCTGCATTGGATGAAGAAAAGAAACCCGAAGCTGACGAGGTGGAAACTGAGACCCCAACGAAGGTTGCTGATGAAGAAGCACCGAGCGTGGAAGCTGACGAAGAGGAGAAACCAGCGGAAGCTACGACTGCCGCGGCAGCAGTCGAACCTGAATCCGATGAAGCGGAAAAACCAACTCCCGAAGCCGATGATCAAGTGAAACCCGAAGTCAGTGCTGATGAGAAGGAAGAAGAACCAAAGGTTACCGAGGCACCAGAGCAGGAACCCAAGCCCACAGCTGCTGCCGATGAGGTAGAAGAAGAAAAACCAGCGGAACAAGAGCCAGTGCCAGTTGTACCAACGGCCGATGAAGAGGAGAAACCAGTGAGCACCGAACAGGCTGTCGAAGATAAACCAGAAGAGGAACCTGCTAAGGTGTCGGATGAACTTCCCGCAACAACAGCCGTTCCTGTGGAACAGGACGTTGGAAAACCATCAATCGTTGAAGAACCAACTCACGCAGAGGAAGAAGAGCCACAACAGGTTCCAGTTCAACCGGTTGAGGCTGAAGAAGAGCAGCAGACCCCGGCTGCGCCAGTGCAAGACGAAGTTGAAACTGGTGAACAGGAAGTAGCTGCTCCAGTGGAGCATGACAAGGAGGAAGAAGAAAAGAAACCTGAACCTGTTGAAGCCGATGAGGAGAAGGGTCCTGAACTGGCTGAGCCAGTTTCCACCGTGGCACCTGCCGTTGCTGCTGAAGACGAAAAAGAAGCCACCGAAACCCCGGCTACTGTAGAAAAAGACGAACCAGCACCAGTGCCGGTTAGCGACGCTGAAGAGGAAGCCCCTGAACCCACCACGGCCAAGGCTGAGGTAACAGAAGCACCTGCGCAGGAACCGGAAGCACCCACGACGAGTGTTCCAGTTAAAGCTGATGAAGCAGAAAAGGAACAGGAAGCTACGACACTTGCTCATGAGGAGGAACCTGCAAAGGAAACCACCGCAGCACCAGCAATTTCCGCACTTGAAACTGAAAAGGAAGAAGTCAAACCAGCGCAACCGGCTCAGGATGAGCTCCCTAAACCAAGCGAAGAAGGAGTTCAGAAACCCGAAGAGGAGAAACCTGAAACTCCAGCGGAGGATGAAGAAGACTTACAGCAACAGGCTAAGCCAGTGTTCGACGAAGAAGGTCACAAACCAGTCGCTCCTTCAGCGGAAGACGAAGATGACTCACAGCAAGAGACCAAGCCAGTATTCGATGATCAAGATAGTCAGAAACCTGCTTCACCCGCAGCAGTACCCGAAGACAGTTACGCTCCATCTAGCACTAAAAAGCCCGAACCAGCCGAAACACCCGAACCGTCGTACGGACCACCTGGTACTCACTACGATGCTGGTTACGGTCACATGCCACCGCACTATCCACCGGGATCGTACGAATACGACGACGAGGAAGACCCATCGGCATTCGGACCGGGAACGTGTCGGTACGGTGGCAAACTGTACGTCTCCGCGCAACAGATTCCACGCGACGATCCGTGCGATTTCTGCTTCTGCTTCCGAAGTGATATCATCTGTCTGCAGCAATCGTGCCCGCCGCCGATCAGCGGCTGCCACGAGGAACCGATCTCCGGTTTCTGCTGCCCGCGGTACGAGTGTCCGGTCTCGATGGCCACCGTGCTCAATGTGACGACCAGTACGACCACCACCACAACCACGCTACCTCCGCACTTCCTATCGCACGCGTACAAGGGCGCGGTGACGAAGCGCGGCTGCCAGATTCAGGGCAAAGCGTACAACGTCGGCGAGACGGTTTCCTCGGCCAGTGGGCCCTGCATGCGATGCACGTAAGTACCGGTTGCTTTCTACGTTCATTATTAGCTTGAAAATGATATTTGTTGACGTATGGGCGATACATAAAATATCCAAGGAATAGGCCACTTACTTGAATATTGTAGTTCTCGTTATGCCTCTCGCATCTAATATCTAAAACTAAACAATATTCTTTGATTCAATTCCATATTCCAGTTCCATACTGGAGTAGGGCAATGGCTCAGAAGAAATTAGGTTTTCCACGACTGGCTAATATTGTTAACAGCCTCTCGTCAGTCAACCTTCATCCATCGTTAATCATTTTGATGGGTTATTTTATGGAACGAACCATTCTCTCCCACATCCCCCCGTATGGCGAGCAAAAACTGAATAAACTAGGTTCTTGCTTCAGTAAATATCAGCAATCTGGTCGATCACATTTTTGATTTGACGTTTTTTTGGAATTATTTGACCGAGAGAACCACGAATCTACGAACCACTATCATAAAAGACTCAATCGTCTAGGTGAATGCGGTAGTTGCCTCTCTGCATGCCGGCTCCTATTTTCTACCTGTTTTATATAAAAAAGACTTCGAGTAAAACTCATCGTGTTTTCGCTGTTTAATCCTACTACCACAGGAAATATTCTTCTCCACTCTTCAGGATTTCTTTGTACAATGACCGGCATCCATTGCTTGTCAATCGTAGCGACGTCATTGTCATTGTACCACTGCTGTTTGGTCAAATTTGAGTCAAGCTGCCAACTTAACTGTCAAATGCCGAGACTCTTTCTATTTCGTGTCCCTCGATGACAGCTTCGGGTTCTGTCGGGTTCCTGTCAACGGGCGGTTGTTCTCCGGATCGATGCCCCGGACATATCGTGGATTTGGGCCGAGTTTCTTTAATTCTCATCCCAGATTTTCACTGCAAACGTGCCAGGATCGACTCGCACTGAGCTTGTTCCGTTACAACCTTGATGCAAACCAGTGTATAACCAATTTGTACTGTGAAATTGTAACCAGAGCTGTGCTCTAAAATCGCCTTATAGAAGATACTTCTAAGCCCTTCTTTAATTCTAAACAAACTTATCGGGCAGTAGAATTGAAATTCCACTGTTTAATTTCTTTTACCCTACCCACAGAGGTAAGTTCAAAAGATGAAAAAAGGTGCTCCACATTCAGGTATCAAGTATCAGGTATCAGCATCTTTGGCTTGAGCAGCACGTTCCTCACAATGCCTTGCGCCTTTGTGTCCTGTTCATCTCGCCCGTGTCATCATTTACTTGATGAGGATGGGAAAAAGGAATAAGAAAAGACTACATCATTCAGTTTGGCTCGGTTAATGTTAGCCAAAAAAGCTATTGTTCTTTTCATTTTCCATCGAAGCAATAAAGGTTGCCCACCTTGAAAAGATGACGCTGTGAACAGTATCTTCTACCAAATTACTCGCCAGAATGAGAAAGCAGGAAAACAGAAAAGACGCTAAGCTTTTGTATTATAAAAATAAGGAAATGTAATACAAATTTCCAAGTAGAGGGAAAACCAAAACAGTACTTTTCAGGACATTTAATTTCCTCGAAGAGTTAAATTTATGTATTGTTGATCCTATCAAACAGTTACATATAATTCGTCTCAATAATGCTCAAACTGAGTACCTCTTTGAGAAATATTTAACATTGAGGGTAAATCCTATGTTAAGAGTAGTATTCCTACGGTAAGCCTATGTTCATGCCCCAGGCACACAAACCCTCCTTTTTGCTTCGTATAACCTTTCTACCAAGGATGGCAAATTAATTTATTGTACTCTTATGGTGGTCTTCAAGACCAATTTTGGTCTTAAATGCCATCAGAAGAGTCTAATAAAACCCAAATTGTTACTTAGGTTATTTCTGGTGCTAGGGGACTTCTAGAAAAGAACAGATTTTATTACAAAGTCGACCGGCATCTTTGCGCTGTAGCCGGCAAATTGATTGATGGCAAATCAATTTCTATGAAAACAAAATATCGTCAGTTTACCCTAAACTGATGCTCATTTCCAACAGTTTTTTGGGTCTTCTTCATGGTCAACTTTGCTCAGCTTTGGGGGGGGGGCGGATTTTTAGGCGGCATCTCACTTCATGGTCTTTGTTCCGTAATAAGCCACATGAATAAAATAGTTTGCTTTACTTTTCCCTTGTTATGTTTTATCCATACGACCTAATAACAGGTTGCAAAAATCGGCTAAAACAGCACGGAACAATTAGGAATGTTCCATTAGAAACTGTAGTAGATGGTTTTCTAGATACTTGTTGGCTTAAATTTTCTAGTTGACGGACCCAGTTGTACTAAAAATTATAAGTACAGGTAGCCTTCCAAACCAGCCTAACTGACAGTTTCATATGCTTGAAAATGTCTGCCACCCTTTTCCTTCCGGTGACTGTATAAAATTCCTAATCAAAAAGCCATTTGAAATCTGCCTCAACGTAGGTTTCATCGTCTATCACCAGGCAACCAAACTTTGGCACTTGGTAGCAGCATCGTCGTGGACAGATTCCGGGGTCGTGTTTTGATCATTTTTTTTGTTTGTCGTTGCGATTCAGTGAAACCTTTTGAAAAGCCGACAGTCCAGCTTGTTTCTTTAGCTTTAGGAAAGTTTGGAGTCCCGCTTGAAGGCGCTGCTGGTCGATTCGGCATTCGATTTGCCCTCTCGATCAAAGCTTCCTGACTGTCGGAAAAAGTTCTCCGAACACTTTTATTCCATTGGTGACAACTGATTTTGGTGTTTTTGAGCAAATGTCAACATCAAAATAGAGCTGTCATTCTGCACGCAGATTTCTGCAAAATGAAGAATATTTATGCTTTTCTACCCTGGCTTATGGCGTGCTCTAAAAATAATCTCATTTCTCAGCGTTTGGATTTGCTCTCTCTGTAGACCTTCTCCGAAAAGCAAGGAGAATATTTTCTTTTACAATGTGTTGATGACAAAACCCCAACAAATGTTTACTACGGGCTTTTCCCCGTTCAATCTCAATGTGCTTTGGCCATGGATTATCCTTTTTCAATCCTAATTTGCGTTGACCGTGACCTTTTTCCAGCCCACCTTTAGTATGCGTTGGCCATTGCCCTTTGCCGGCTGAACCCTAATATACATTGGTGATGGGCTTTTAACGGCCCAATGCTAATTCACGATAGCCATAGCTCTCTCGCCGGTTCAACTTTATGACGAATTGGCCACGGGTTGATCCCGGTTTAATCTTAATATACGTTCACATTTACCTCATGGTAATTTTTATTAGCATGTATAACTTTAATCACAAATGGAGTCCGGCCAGTTGCATTTGTTGTTGCGAATGTATCTACCTCTTTGCGTGCAAAACCCACAGTGCGAAAAGCTTCGCAAAACAAACGCCAAAGAACGCCGCTACAAAATATATCCCATTTTTCTTAGCTCAACGTCGTCGTATAAATTTACCCAGATGGTTCAATAGACAAGATCGCCAATGTGATATTCTGTGGTTTTCCATCTGCTTGACTGACTCGAGTCGATCGGGCCATTTACTCCGACCTTTTCTCTCTGTGCCAGTTACACGCTACAGGCCAGATAACACACTTTACACATTGCAGGAAAATCCTCTAATGTAGTGTAAATACAAGGATGCCACAGTGATGAGTGACCCGGTACCCGGATCGCATGACACGATAGCTAAGGGTTTATCCGTTCAAATGTTACTTGGAAATAGAAATTGGACCTCCATTTGGAACCAATTTTGACTTGAAACTTTACTTCAAATTGAACAAGAAATTGGACTTCGATTGAATTTTCGCATTGGACGTGAAATCGGACTTCAGTTTTAATGTGTGCTTAAAGCTTTGCTTCAAATTAAAATAGGACTTGGGATTGAATTTGAATTTAATTTGAAATCTTAACGTCCTCTTTTACTACGCCCGAAGTTTGAATTAACGTTCGCTCTTTTTACGTCCGAAATTTAAGTTAACATCCGGAATATGAATTAACGTCTTCCTTTTTTACGTTCAAAATTTGTATTGACGTTCTCTTTAATTTTACGTCCGAAATTAGAATTAACAGTCTCTTTTTTACGTCCAAAATTCGAATTAACGTCCTCTCTTTTTTCGTTCAAAGTTCGAATTGACGTTCTCTCTTTTCACGTCCGAAATCCGAATGAACGTTTTCTCTATTAACTCTCTATTAATCTCTCTATTATTATTTTACATCCAAAATTTGAATTGAAGTTCTCTCTTTTTACATCCAAAATTTGAATCTGTTTACGTCTAAAATTCGAATTACGTCCTCTCTTTTTTCGCTCAAAGTTCGAATTGACGTTCTCTCTTCTCACGTCCGAAATCCGAATTCACATTTTCTCTATTAACGGCTAAGATATAAATTACATCGTCTCTTTTTAAATCTAAAATTTGAATTGAAGTTCTTTCTTTCTACGTCCAAAATTTGAATTAACGTCCTCTCTTTTTACGTCCAAAATTCGAATTAACGTTCTCTATTTTTTCGTTCAAAGTTCGAATTGACGTTCTATCTTTTCACGTCTAAAATCCAAATTACGTCGTCTCTTTTTAGATCCAAAATTTGAATTGAAGTTCTCTCTTTTTACGTCCAAAATTTGAATTTGTAAGCCAAACTCCCCGAAAGACGTTCGAATCTACCGAAATAAAACGCACCGATTCTTATAACTATGCCTTTATTCCATCAGGGTATAATTCGTCTCTTTTTACGTCCAAAATTGGAATTACCGTCTTCTCTTTTTAAGCCCGATATTTTAAATAACGTCCTCTCTTTTACAGTCGACTTAACGTCCTCTTTTTTAACGTCCAAAATTTGTATTAATTTCCTCTCTTTTTACGTCAGTAAATTTGAATTAACGTTCTCTCTTTTTACGTCCGAAATTTGAATTAGCGTCATATCTATTTACGTCTAAAATTCGAATTAACGTCCTCTCTTTTTTCGTTCAAAGTTCGAATTGACGTTCTCTCTTTTTACGTCCAAAGTTCGAATTGACGTTCTCTCTTTTTACGTCCATAATTCGAATTGATGTTCTCTCTTTTCACGTCCGAAATGCGAATCAATGTTTTCTCTATTAACGTCTGAGATTTGAATTACGTCGATTCTTTTTACATCCAAAATTTGAATTGAAGTTCTCTCTTTTTACGTCCAAAATTTGAATTAACGTCCTCTCTTTTTACGTCCAAAATTGGAATTACCGTCTTCCCTTCTTAAGCCCAACTTTTGAAATAACGTCCTCTCTTTTAAAGTCGACTTAACGTCCTCTTTTTTAACGTCCAAAATTTGTATTAATTTCCTCTCTTTTTACGTCAGAAAATTTAAATTAGCGTCAGATCTATTTACGTCTAAAATTCGAATGAACGTCCTCTCTTTTTTCGTTCAAAGTTCGAATTGACGTTTTCTCTTTTTACGTCAAAATTCGAACAGATGTTCTCACTTTTCACGTCCGAAATCCGAATTAACGTTTTCTCTGTTAACGTCTGAGATATGAATTACGTCATCTCTTTTTACGTCCAAAATTTGAATTAACGTCCTCTCTTTTTACGTCTAAAATTTAAATTAACGTCCTCTCTTTTTACGTCCAAAATTCGAATTGACGTTCTCTCTTTTTTCGTTCAAAGTTAGAATTGACGTTCTATCTTTTCACGTCCGAAATCCGAATTACGTCGTCTCTTTTTACATCCAAAATTTGAATTGAAGTTCTCTCTTTTTACGTCCAAAGTTGCAATTACCGTCTTCTCTTTTTAAGCCCGCCATTTGAAATAACGTCCTCTCTTTCAAAGTCGACTTAACGTCCTCTTTTTTAACGTCCAAAATTTGTATTAATTTCCTCTCTTTTTACGTCAGAAAATTTGAATTAACGTTCTCTCTTTTTTCATCCGAAATTTGAACTAGCGTCATATCTATTTACGTCTAAAATTCGAATTAACGTCCGTTCTTTTTTCGTTCAAAGTTCGAATTGACGTTCTCTCTTGTTACGTCCGAAATCCGAATTAACGTTTTCTCGTTAAACGGCTAAGATTTGAATTACGTCGTCTCTTTTTACGTAAAAAATTAGAATTAACGTCCTTCCTTTTTACGTCCAAAATTTGAATTAGCGTCCTCTATTTTTACGTCCAAAATTGGAGTTACCGTCTTCTCTTCTTAAGCCCGACATTTGAAGTAGCATCCTCTCTTTTAAAGTCGACTTAACGTCCTCTTTTTTAATGTCCAAAATTTGTATTAATTTCCTCTCTTTTTACGTCCAAACTTCGAACTAACGTCCTCTCTTTTTATGTCTAAAATTTGGTTTAATATTTAAATTTTAAATTTTAATATGCTGTTTGAATCATTTTTCTGCAATTTTTGTATCAATTTGTTACCATTTTTGTACCGTTTCATATGTCGGTTTTGTTTTATGTTTATATGCCAGTCATTTTGATATTTATTTGTAGTTTTTAGTCAGTTCTATGTTATTTTTGTCTAATGCTGTTTTGATGACCATCCTATTAGAATTTATAGACTTAGGAAGATGCTACTATTACTGTTAACTCTATGCACTAGCTGTACTACACAATAAAATTTAATACAAACTAAATTTAATGCGCGTATGCTGTACAACTACGGCAACTGCTGAAAATTTCTCATATATTCTTTCGGATATTTTATTATGGTCGCTCTAAGTCGACTCGATCAGATCTAATCTGACAGTAAAACTTTACTTTATATATTTTCAAGTTTAAAGCTGTCTGGGTGTTTAAGGTTTTCACGCAGTTTTTCAAGTTTGTCGAACAAAGCGAAAAACTTCATTATATTATGATGGGTGCCGTTAAGTAGCGAAAGGCATAATCGGAGCAGAGCGTACTCAAGCCTACTTGAGCTTATGGTCTGACTCTTCAAGAGATTATAAAAACCTTCTGAAGAGTGGACCTCTTGGTCTAAAGGAAGTTTTATAGCGGTCATCAGAAGATTCTAATGGAGCTTAAAGTATTAAACGAAATAAAACTTAAATTGCTGCTTGAGAGGATTTCTCATCAATTGTTTTTTTTTTTTCGATAATTTTCCTTACAGATGCGGCGGCGACGGTCAGATGAAGTGCGAACCGAAAGCCTGCAGTCCCGAACCGATGCTGCAGCAGATGATCGCCGTGGCAGCGTCCCGACGGAGATGAAGGGACTAAAGCGGACACAACCACAACCACAACGGATTGGGGATGTTCGAGAGAATCCGAGAGACCGACAGAGAAAGAAAGAAAAAAGAGAGACAGAGAGAGAGCGAATGCGAATGCGGTGAAATTGCGAACCGAGAGTGAATTCAAACATAGAAGGTAATCTCGAGCTAGAACTTTTTTTCAAAACGGGAGAGACAACTGTATGATATGATGGTGAAATGGGAACGAAAGTGACCATTTCGGTTTCGGTAAAGCAGAACGGAAACGTAAACGACGGAAAAGGAAAAACAAACAACGTAGGAGACATCATCACACACGAAACAAAGTAGCTCATTTTATCTCGAAGACTCGACTCACACACGTACACACACATTCACACGTAAACAAACAAACAAATAGTTCAGTAAAAAACGAAACAACGATTTTTAAGCAGCCTTTGGCTGATCTAAGCAGGCCTTTGGCCTGCTTTGTCAGTGCGAATGGCGAACTTACAACTTTTTTCTTTTGTGTATAGAAAAATTGTTTCACAATTATAAACAAAAAACATTTAGCAGGCAATTTAACAAATTAGACAAACGTCGGAATCGTGATCGTCGTGTCTCAAACAATTACTTCTAGTCTCTCTGTTTTACAATTTACAAATAGAAGAAAGGACAAAAACGGAAGCAAAACGAAACAAAAACACAACAAAACCGGTGGATCGTTGCGTATAACTCAAATCGCCGAATATCTTGTCTGTGAAATGGCACACCATTCCCCCCCCCTCTCCATGCATATGGAACACATACATACACATCGAAACGACAACCCCCCTTTTTCCCCCTACCCAAACTCTCTACTAGAGCGCTCTTGTAAGTGTAAATTGAACCTCAACGTGAATGTTATTTTTTAATACTTGGATATGAATATGCATTTCCGTTTTTTTACGTGTTAAATTTATTGATTTTTGATGTAATTTCGTGTAGTAATCCGATAAGAAAGTGTGTAAAAGTGGCAACAAGAGGTGCATCGACTCGCCCCTCGAATGTGAACAAACAAAAAAATGCTCAAAAACGAATAGTGGAATGAAACTGAAACGGACTAACTAACTAACGGTAGTATTAGCAGCGAAGTCAAGCCCGAATTTTAGGAATGTTCAAAATGGAGGACGGGTGACAGGACAGTCGATGATCAATGGATTCCATGGAAGCCCCCCTCACAATAAGGTAAACAGCTTCCAATGAACTCATTAACTATTGACAGTGTTACCCAACCCAAAAGAAAAACCAGCACATCAGTCAAACTTGCCCGAAAGAAAACTTAGCTTACACACTAAAAACGAATCCGCACAAACTTGAGTGAAAAAAACCCACAACAAACGAGGTAGAAAGATGTGATATGTATTTTTACAACATTTAGCACTGCAACATTTCCGGGGAAAACTAGAAAACATTCCATCTAGTATTGTTTTTTTTTTCTTAGGATTTTGGTTTTTTCCAAAAAAACACTTAACTCTAACTCGTTTGGAACCGAACCGACGGACCGACGGAATCAAGCTCAATAGATCCACGAACAAACAAAAAAAAAACGAAGAAAAATTTACCTTTTTCCGACTCTCTGGTCGTCTCACTGCACCTAACTATTGCGCATTTCCATTCCTGTTCTGTGTTGTTTGTTTTCTCCATCATCATCACCAACACCATCACCACCACCTTTGTTCTATGTCAAACCAAGTTTGAGATTGGCTGGTGTTTGCTTGTGTGCGCAACAAAACAAAGCCCAAGATCGCGATCGAGTCAATTGGCAATCACAGTTTAGCTTCTTTTTTGATTGAGAAGGGGGGCGAGCAGAGAGCGTGAAAGATGTAAATATATTACTAATTTATAGAGAGAAAAAAAAGAAGATAGAGATAGAAGAGAGAGCGGTGGGAGAACGGAAGAAGCAGGAGATCATTTGATGACACACACACGCACTATGTAGTAGGCCGTTTTTTCTACTTTTAACTTTGTCGAATCGAAACGAACCACAGAATCGTTCGAAATTATTACAAAAGTAAGCGCAGAACCAATTGATAAATTAATTAGAAACGGAACCAGTAGACAAAGCTCAGAAAAAAAAAAGTGAAGGTAAAACAAAAGAGAGAGAAAAAGCGAAACAGCAGAAAAAGAGAGAGTATTTTTATCTTAGTTTATGTGTTTCTGTCACTTCTTTTATACTTGTATATTTGCCATAATTTTAATCAGTTTAATAATCAAATCGCAATGTTTCAAAATAATTTTGAAAAAAAAAGAAACGAAATCGTATGTGAAAAACAAGTTAAGCAATATTGCAATTTAGGAAACAACTTCCTTCCCGAAAGTAACGGAATAGAAAACATTTAAATATCAAGAAAAAAAATCCAAGCGAATATTGACTATCGATTTAAATGTATTACTTAGCTATTAATTTAATCAAAGCAACCCATACTTTATAGTAGAACAGAAGAAGTAAACAAACAAAAAAGAACACTCGAAAGAAGGAAACCAACAAGATCAAAACAAAAACAAAAGCAAGGGTAAACAAACAGAACTGAAAGGATCGTCGCCAAGTAAGTAAACCATCATTTTGTATGTAGAAAAAAGAAAAAAAACAACAGAACAGAAACCGAACCCTCAAAAAAAAAACATAAAATAAAAACGTAAAATCAGGTTGAAGCGAGAGGAGAAGATGAACGAAACCCGTGGACGCGCGTGTGAACTGGAGCGACATTAGCTCGCCCGTGCTGTACTTTTTTCCCCTGACGGATGCTCCGGTCGTGCCAACAACAACAACAACCTCGTGAGATTGTAATTTACTGACTAACAACATTTAACGCTAACACACACTAGTAGCTTTTTTTTTCTTCCTTTGTCACACACCGCCGAGACTGTACTTAGGAAGTTTTTAACCCAAATCACTGAGAGTGACCTAATCTTTGACCAATCCTCGATAGACACTGTGAAAACGAATCATGTTATTTTCGCTTAAGTTATTACAAAGTATGCCACTAGGAAATGAGAGAAAACAAAACAAAGAAACCAACCAGGATAGCACTAGGAAGCAGCCGCCCAGTTGGCAGCCTCCATCTGCTATCCTTTCGCGCGATGACCTCTTCCTGTGTCTATCGGCTTCCTCCCCAGTACTGGGGAGTTTTAGAAAATTAACCTTTGCTTGTTTTGTTTAGTTTTTTTTTTCGTTTGGTCGAACCAAACCCCAACGGAGCATACCACCAACATCATAGTGTAGGCAGCGGGAAAGCGACACAGCACGGCGGCGACCAGAAATCTTGCTCAAGTTCAATTTTTAAGTTATTTAATTTAACGAAACAAAAAAAATCACACTCAAACAAACACACTCACATGCAGAGAAAGAGAGAAACCGCACACACATTCAAGCGCAGCAACCGGGATCGGCAAGTAACGCTCTCCGGGTGCTGCGCAGCAGCACGTAGAAAGCGAATAAGACAAAGCAAATTAACAAACAAACAAAAACAAGTAAGGAATCGCATGGAAGCAACACCTCAAACAATTTCCCAAGTTTCCAAAATCGAAAACTTCGAAGCCCCGGTTTCTTCGAATTCATTAGAAGAGAATCGGGCAAGGGAAAGAATTAGAAAGTAAAAATATTGCGCCAATCAACAATAGCCAACAATAAATATGTAAAAGCAGCAGCTGCCAACATGCGCAGCATGCTAGGAGGGACGCTCGAGCGAGAGAGAGAGACAGACCGCTCGAGCGCACAAGAGCAGTAGTAGCAAGAACGTAAGATTGAAGAAAGAATTAAGAAAAAAAAAACAGAAGAATTAAAAAATAAATCAGGATATTTTTAAGTGTCCTTTTATACTGAAGAAAAATTTTTACGTAAAAATTGAATAAAAAATAACTGCCGTGTTTTCACTGGAGAACGAGATCCGAACTCATCACAGGCTGCTGTGTGGCTGCAGTAGTAGGCTGGTAATTCTTTTGTTTCCAATTACATATTTGGTAGCTGTCAAAAAACGTCGTTCGAGTATCGCTGAAAATTAGTTGCAAATTAGCTCATTATTACGAGAGCATTCGTCATCCACATTCGTCTCTTCAAGTAGTGCCTGCAGCTCGTGGCTCAAACACCTACGCCACTCTCCGCTTTCCGGTTGTAATCCGCAAAAAAATTGTTTGCAACACCTTTGATTCAAATCCGGCAAGTCGCGTATGGCTTCCGTAAGCAAAGTCCGTAGAGGACTACCGGTCTGATCCTGTCTGCTGTCGATACCCGCTCGCCGGAGCACACCTTTCATAGCGATGTTGAATAACATACAGGACAATCCATCCGCAACCCTCTGCGCGATTCGAAAGGACTCGCTCCAGGGTAGCCTTGATCAGCCGCGTTATTTCGACCGTTCTTGTGCATTAACTGCCATAGCTGTTCACACTCGACTGTATCGTACGCTGTCTTGAAATCCACGAAAATCGTTGTACTCCTGACATTTCTGGATGATTTGTCGGACAGTAAAAATTTAATCCCTAGTAGCACTGGCCCTCGTAAAGCTCGCCTGATACTTCCCGACGATCTCTCCTACTATTGGGGATGGACGACGTAACAAAATCTGGGAGAGCACCAGGCTGATAGATAGTTTCTCCTCCTTCCAAAAACCGTGCCGTTTCTTTGCTGTTTTTGGAGTTCTGCTGTGAGTCGGTTGCTTTGTTAGTTGCAGAGTTGTTTTCAGTTGTCCGATTTCTCATCAAATCTCTCAAAGACACTGTTATCACTCGATAGCACTCCTACATTAACTTCCGTTCCGTCTTCTGTTACATCGGTATTGTGAAACTCATCGAAGAACTGCTTCCACCTATCGACCACCTCGCACTCGTTCATCGTTGATCAGGGTTCTCTCCTCGTCCCTACACATTCCTGACTTCGATATCTATCCTTTACGATTTTGATTCACCTTCTCAGAGAACTTCCGCGTGTCATTAGTCTGGAATAGCTGTTCTAGCTCATCACGATTCCGGTGCTTCTTCGGGCTCTTCTTCGTTCTCGCTTGTTGGCATTCCCCGTTAAACCAGTCGTCTCGAGCAGTCAAAGTTTCGTCATCTCTCTGACGGCCGTGCGTATCCTGCTGCATCCGTCTTCGAGGGTCCAAGTACCTAGCTCCACTGAGGAAGACTCATTCAGTAAGCGTGCGTAATTCTCGGCAACTCGCGGGTTTACTAATAGCCGATTGTTTAACCAAGTTTTGAGCGCTTGTACTATTGCACTAGGTAATGATCCGAGACGGTATCCACACCCCGTAGTGAGCGTATGTCGGTGAGGTTCGAGAAGAATCGACTATCGATCGATGAGAATATGGTCTGTTTGGTGCGAAAGTTCGTTGGTCCCGTAATCTCCAGGTGGTTTTGTGGATATCGTTGCAGGAAAACTAAGTACTCTTGATCATCAGTCCTCGAGAAGCTGCAAAGGCGATGCATCGCTGGTCGATACCGTTCATGTCGGTGAGCAAAAAGTGCCAAACGGAGGACAGAACTTGTAAAGAAGCAGAACACTTGTTTCGATCTAATGACACGCGCAAGATTTATGAGAAGTTAAACCAAACTCGTAAGAGCTACACACCAAAAGCTGACATGCATAGGGAGGAGGGAGGGAATTCAAATCACAAACGAGCGCGAGGTAGTCAACAGGTGGAAGCAATTCTTTGATGATCAGCCCAATGAATGAAGAAATTGCAGAAGAAGGCGAAACGGAAGTTAAGCTAGGAGTACCCATGGAAGATAATAATGTCTCAGCATCTGATCTACAAGAAGTCAAACGAGAAATCGAATTGCTGAAGACTAATAATAAGCCGCTGGCCGGCAAGAAGCGTCTACCAGCAGAGCTCTGTAAATATGGCCGAGAAAAGCTGACAACCGTTCTAAACTGGGTAATTTTCAATATTTGGGAGGAGGAGAAGCTATCGGAGGAATGGATGAAGGGAGTGATTTGTCCCATCTACAAAAAGGGTGCTGCAACTATCGCGGCATAACGCTGGTTAACACTGCTGTCACCGATAGCACAAGGTTTCGTAGGGAATTATCTGGCGGGCTTCATGGGGCTCGCACCACTACGGACCAAATTTTCACCATCCGCCAGATCTTGCAGAAATTTCGGGAGTACAACGAGCCCACGCAACACATCATTATTGACTTTAAAGCGGCATACGATACAGTCGATCCCGAACAGCTATGGCAGATAATGAATGTACGAACACGGTTTTCCGAAGAAACTGACGCCACTGATCAGAGCTACATTGAATCGAGTGATGTGTTTCGTGCGCATCTCGAGCACGCTCTAGAGTCCCTTTGAAATGCGGGACGGATTATCCTGCATGCTGTTCAACATCGCCTTTGAGGGAGTTGATCCGAAGAGCGGGTATCGAACAAGAGGCCCGATTTTCACCAAGAGTAACCAACTCCTAGAGTTTGCAAATGACTTTGCCAGGAACTTAGCCAGGAACTTTGCGATGGTGGAGGTAATCTATGCCAGAGTACAGACAATCTATGTACCGAATACATGAAAGGAAGAGGCTCAAGGAGGAAACAAGCGCACGCCTCCCATGACCATTCCCATGACCGTTGACGGCGACGAACTAGAAGTGGTAGACAAATTCGCTAGTGACCACGGATAACAACACTAGTAAGGAGATCCATCGGCACATTCAAGCGGGAAATCGGGCCTACGTTGCTCTTCGCAGGCTGGCTTCACCGGCTGGGGTACGCAACTTTTCCGGTGGACTGGATGCAGGACCTATTGGTCAAAGTCTCTAAAAAGAGAGATCTAACTGAATACGGTAACTGGCGTGGCATCACATTACTCTGTAATACTCTCAAAGTGCTCAACCGGATCCACTCTCCGGTGGCAGCAAGCTGCACTCCTTGTTAGCCGATTATGTGTAGACCATATCACAACGTTCCGCATTGTATTGCCCAGATCAACGAATTCCAGGACTCTCTAGGCGCCTTTAAATATCTTGGTAGCCAGACAACGCCCGATGGTGGTCCCAACACTGATATAGCCACACGGATCAGGAAGGTCAGGAGTGCCTTTGCAGAACTGCGAAACATTTGGCGCTCAAGCCACTCTATCACTCTACATACGAAAACCCGAATTTTTTACTCAATTGTTAAATCCGTAATGCTGTTTGCCTGCGA
Source organism: Sabethes cyaneus (assembly GCF_943734655.1). NCBI lineage: Eukaryota > Metazoa > Arthropoda > Insecta > Diptera > Culicidae > Sabethes > Sabethes cyaneus. The sequence continues at coordinate 171,216,331 of NC_071353.1, forward strand.
AACGTGATGCGTCTCAGCGAAGACAATGCATAAACCGCAGGTATTTATTAACCGGTGCCTACGATACATCATTCGTGCCTGGTGGCCTGACAACTCGATTTCCAAAGAGGAACTTCATCGTCGAAGTCATCAACGGCCGATAGCCACAGAAATTCGTGAACGTAGGTGGAAGTGGATCAGACACACCTTGAGGAAAGGAGCGAACGAGGTTTGCAAAGACGCACTCGACTCGACGCACGCACTCGAGGTAAAAGCTATGGCGGGTAATCGCCAGCAGTGGAGATTTCTTATTTCATCCCTTTGTACTGCCGGACCGGCGGACATGGACACATAAGTAGATTGCCTCCGCCCAAGGTGTCTAGTAATGATGTGACAGTCCATCCAATTGCCACAACCCTCTGTGCGAGGGTTGCCATTGAAACACGCACGTAGCACATGCTCTGGAATAGTTTTGATTAATCGCTTGACTCGAAAACCGTTTGCGTGCATAGATGTTTGCACTCGACTGTATCATATGCTGCCCTGAAATCTTCAAAAATATGACGCTTGAGTTCGTTGCACTCCCGACATTTCTGGATGATTTGTCGGAGGGTAAAACTATAATCCGTAGTAGCATGGGAACCCCTGAAGTCCCTCTGATATTGCCCTACGAAATCTCTTGCTAGTGGAGATAAACCACGTAACAAGATCTGGGAGTAAGTACTTCGTAAGCAGCGTTGATCAACGTAACGCTGCGGTAATTGCAGCAATCGAACCAATCGCCCTTTTTATGGATTGCACAAATCACACCTTCCTCCTCCCAAATTCTTCAAATTATCCAGTAATTTCTGGCTCGCTGTTTTACTTCACCTGACCGATTTTTCGCCGGATCTCTTTGAGATCAAAAACAGGCACGCTGTTATGGTTTATAGACACTCTTATGTCGAATTTGTTTATTCAATCCGGATTGGAACTGGATGAACTTTTTGTGTTCATTTGCTTCTATCTGACAGATAAAATTTATCCAGTTTCAACCCGGATTGAATAAACAAATTCGACATTAGGTTAATTTCCGTTCCGTCTGTTATATCGCCGATGCTCATCGAAGAATTGCTTTACAAGATTGGTTCACCTTCTCATAGAACTTGTGCATCTCATTAGTCCGGAATAGCTGTTCAAGTTCTTCACGACCTCTGTCCTCCTTATGATGCTTTTTTCTCCTCAGGATCCTGCTCAAGTCATTCTGCGCTTGTCGATACTTGCCCAAATTCTCCCTCGTAACAATGCTTAGGAAGTTTTCCAAGGACTTTTTTCTTTCCTCTTCATTGCTTACTGGAATTTAGTGCAGCTGCAAACGTCATGCGACACCCACCGACAGTGCATGCTATGGGGCTTGATCACCGCTCTACGCATCGCTTTCTTCCGATATAAGCTTTTATATCCCCGATGACGATCTTGATGTCCCAGGACGAAGAGCTATCGTACCCTACCTCTAGCTGCGCATAGAACGCTCCCTTTCCGTCGTCGGATCTACCTTCGTGTGGACCTGGACAGTGCACGTTAAGGATGATGTATTTGAAGAAACGGCCTTTATTCCTCAACATATATATTTTCTCGTTGATCGTCTTCCAGTCTATCACGCGACCCTTCATTATGGCCATCACTACAAAACCTGTTCCAAGCTCGTTGCGCTTATTGCGTCGCCTTTGACCATTCCGAATGTCCCGAATCGAGTTTCCTTGATTGTACGTAGTATTTTTGATGTGCCACCCCCATCGATAAGGGAAGTTGAAGAAGGCATCCAGCGGCTAAAGAACAACAATGCAGCGGGAAAGGATTGGAGCGGAACTTATTAACATGGGCCCGGACAAGTTGGCCGGCTGTCTACATCAACTGATTGTCAAGAATTGCGGTACGGAACAACTACCGAAGCAGTGGATAGACGGGGTTATTTGCCCTATCTACCAGTTAGGCGATAAGCTGGATTGTGAGAACTACCGAGTGATCACTATCCTGAATGCCGCCTACAAAGTGCTGTCCCAAGTCTTCCATCGACTATCGCCAGTATCCAATAGATCAGGCCGGCTTTGGCAGTGCCGTGGTAATCGATGGGGATGAGTTTGAGGTAGTCGACGAGTTCGTATACATTGGCTCACTGGTAACCAGCCGTGATATTAAAAGGCGTATTATCAGCGGAAGTCGGGCCTGCTACGGACTTCACAAACACTTGCGGTAGAACAATCTGAGCACCCGTAAAAAGTGCACACTGTACAAAACGCTAATTAGACCGGTTGTCCTCTACGGGCAATCTTGAACACTGCTGAAAGCAGACTTACGAGCACTCGAAGTTTTCGAACGGCGGGTACTAAGAACCATCTTTGGTGGCGTACAAGAGAACGGTGTATGAAGGCGAAGAATGAACCACGAGCTCGCGCATCTCTACGGCGAACCCAGTATTCAGAAAGTGGTTAAAGCCGGACGGATACGTTGGGCAGCACATGTTGCTAGAATTCCGGACAACTATCCAGCAAAAATGGTTTTCGCATCAAATCCGGTAGACCAGGTGGAACGAGATCTGACGAGCACTGGGTGCCCGTGGAACTGGAGACCAGCTGCCATGGACCGAAATAGATGGAGAAATGTTACGCAGGACTTGTCACAAGACGCTAGGCCAAAGTAAGTAAATAAGTAACGTAGTATTTTTAGATGTAAGTAGGTTGCCCTTACAGGGACACACTATCGAGTCTACTGATGGGGCTGTCATCTTAGATGTAGTGCTGAGACAGCACATTTCCGGTCTGGTTCAAATGCTGTCGTGAGCCGCTCCTAACCTGGAGTACAACCTGGAGCACTTGGTTGAGGAATCTTCAAGCCATCAAGAGCCACCCCTGATATGGGAATAGACGCTCAAAGCTGACAAGCCAGCGTTATCTACGTTGCTTGATATTTTAAAATGATCTAGAGAACATCCGAACATCTACAGAAAAGTCGTGGCGGGAAGCTATCACCGATATTCTATGTCCGGAAATCAAAGCTACTTTAACCTCGATGATACAATTAGTTTCTGCCAGCCGAGCCGTTCCGTTTCTGTGCTCGATATACTATGAACCTGCAATCGAACAAAGGAGGGTTTTTGCTGATTTCGTCAATGCCCAACAACCGTTTTACCGCTTGAGTCACATTTGTTCATTTTTGGGATGCTCATTGCATTGAATTTTGGAAAATTCCTCTTGCCCAATCGTACCGTTTTCTGCCAATATTCACCGGTCGTCCCGAAACTGTGGCTAGATGTGAATCAAAGGTCTTCCAACTTGCCTTCTCAGGCAAGTATACACAAGTTCTCATAGATTCCTTATTCTCAAAAAAATAACACAGTAATCAACTATCGAGGCATTACATTACGCTGAATGCAGTCGCGAAGCTATTTAAACCAGGGGGGATCTATCGGTAAGGAATTGTGAAACTCACATGTGAAGGGGCAGGCAGGTGACCATAATTTTCAATGCCGCTCTTGCTACTTTTTTTCTTACCGATTTGCTGCTCTTACCTGTATGTGTAGCTTCCGAAAAGTTTATTAGTTTGTTTTATTTACGCTAAAAAGCAGATAAATCCATTATCGGGATCAAAACAATACAAACGACAATTGCGCTGCGTGTTTGGGTTTGAGTTTCTGTCAACTGCAGCAGACAAAAATAGAGTTGCGAGTCCCTTGGCTCGAAATCAATCACACGCCGTTTGGTCCATGACAGTACAAACGTCATGGACCAAACACCATCTGCGGTAACGCACACATGTATGGAATCTGACAGCAATAGATCCCCCCTGATTTAAACTGGTTCAATGACCCTCTACGTACTCGCCGTAAGTAATATCTAAGTACTGATAAACACGGTTTCACTTTCCAGCGCTTTTGCTCTATCACCACTAATCGACTGTGTCTTACATCTTATGTATGGCCCAACGAGCTCAAACAGATGCTTTACACACAGACTTGTCGGCAGATTTCGATGAGATACACCACGCCATCGCAATTGCAACTTGTAAGACTCGTCAAGAATAACTCAAGGAAGTATCCAAGATGATTTTAAAATGCACTTCTGAGTCCATTATGGTTAGAACCTGACAACTATTCGGGCTAAATCAAGCATGTTGATTTCAATAATTAATTATTGCATTATTCCAAAGTAGTTTGAAATGACCTTTGAGAGCGGTGTGAAAATAAGGTTTCCTTAGTTTAAGAAATAGATTTAACAAACAGTTTTTTTCAGTTGTTAGTAAAAGATTTTTCCCATAAATTTGATGAATTTGCAATTTATGGAAGATTTGTAGGTCACATAATTGTATATCTTCATAAAAAATTTCATCAATTTCTGAAATGGCGGTTTTTGGAAAATCGTTTTGTAATTTTTAAAATGTTTTTTCTTTTTTCAGTTTTTTTATGAAAATTCAGAAAATTTCCAAACAAAAAAGAAAGAAAATTTAAATTTAAGTCCCTTCCAAAAGTTAGCCTAGACCAATTTTGGAAAAACTAAGCATGCAAAGTTGCTTATTTACATGAACTCTCCACACACACACACACACACACACACACACACACACACACACACACACACACACACACACACACACACACACACACACACACACGCGCGCGCACACACACGCACACACACGCACACACACACACACAGTTTCATTGAATTCTGAGAGGGTCGTGCCAACCTTTGCTCGAGTTGGCATCAAATCCGTCCAACCCATCGACATCTCTATAACGAGCTGCAGTGAACGTCAGCGACAACATGTCCTGGGCTCAAAATTTGACAGCGGGCCCAAATCAGACTGCTGGCAGTTGAGTGAAACGCCGTGCTGACATGCTGTCTCATTTTCGCACGCACGAGATGTTGGCAGCGAAAACATGGTTGCCTGCCGATGGGGTGAATCCGTCTATTGTATAAGTTAGAGGTAGCGAGAAGAAAAGATAGGGGAGAGCGGGAGCTCGATACTTCCACACTATCACTTGGCGTACTATAAGCACGTTCCCTGAGAATCATATTTTTTAAAGAAAAGCTTTTACTCGATATTATTTATGAGGTTTCGGTTTTACCAGCACTGCTGCTTTTAACGCCCGGCGAAACGGAGTTTTCTATTTCACTATATATCAAAAATATTCAAAAAATGTATCTAACAGACCTCGTAGAACGAAGAACATAGAGTCAAACTAAGATTCAGTGAAAATTGTTAGTCGAAAAATGACATACAAAGATGGAATTTATGTCAAAATTTTTGGGGTGTAGGTTTTACCCACAGTTCTCCAATACCATGCAGATTTTGTTTTGTTTTTCGTTCTTCCAATGCGCATCCCAATATAGACATTGAAGACGTACTCCTACGGCAAAAAACTTCGGTGTTAGAACTTCTTACAAATATGGATCGAATCATCTTCGGTCACTGGAATTGAAAATGTACCCGTAAACAGTTAAAGCACCACGTAAAGGTATAGTTTCAAAAGCATAAAGATCGTCTGTTCAATGAATTAATTATTTATTATCACTGCTGGTCTGTTCGGTAAGCAGAATCAAGACTTAGGGAAAAACAGCTCTTCTACTGCTGCTGATGGCCGCCCGTCACGTAACAATTTATGAGAGAATTTCAATTCTTTAAATTAAAATAATAAAAAAATGGCGATGATAAAAACTGTTTTGATCGGTTCTATAAAGGGAAATAATTTACCACGTACCTGTCCTCGGCACTACAGAGTATTCAAAACTCCGCAAAACAGCAGCAAGCAGCACAGCAGCAGAAATCCGTCGACTAAAAACCTTTCAAATATTTCAATCCTTCGATATCAACCAAAGTGAAATCCTCAGCAAGCATGCGGTCCGGTAGCTCCAACCGCAAACAGCAATCTTCAGGCAATTATCCAGGAACCATTTCATCCCAGCAGCAGCAGCAGCGGCTTCAACAAACAGCCACAATTTAATCGTGCCCCTTACAGCCGATCTGCACTTTCCAGTTCCACCAAATACATAAATACACTCATTGATCGATGCCCTATTCGAGCCATACCAGAAACCACACAAAACAAAATGGTTATTAAATGAACACTCAGCATCAGCAACCACCGTCACACGGTGAACCCCCCTTTCACTAATCACTACACACTTGCAAAAAAGCAACGCCGGCCGAAGGCCACCGCTTTCTAAAATGGCGTTTGCCCCGGCATCGCACTTGCTTCTATGCACTATGACCAGGCCGCTTTTCCTATAGACTATACAAAATCACTGATCACATATCTGCTACTCGACGAGCATATTCTGGTTAAAAAAATTGACGGCTTTTCATCTGTGAAGAGGTGAAATTATCACCTCAAACACCGCACATTTTCTTTGCAAAACACTTGCTGCACTACCGCAAGACCGGTCGCGGGTCGCGTCGGACAAAATCGCGAGTAAAATCACTGTAAAACCACACTTTCGCGAAAACACTAACGTATGCAAATTACCGGATTTATGCTCGTCGCCAAATGTTTTACCGAAGCGATTAAACAAAAACCGGCACGAAAAGAAAACTAAACTCGTCGCGTTGCTTAGCTAGCAAAAACTGGCTGGTCAGAGTGAACTGCGATTTCAACTCGCGAGTCGCGACGCGACTCTGTTCGGTACCGTTCTAAAAGTACCGTTACATGCGTTCGGCGAGGGTTCATTCACGTGCTTGTACGAGCTAGAGACAGCGACGTCCAGCAGATCGGCGGATGTTTGTGCACGCATAAATTGAGGGCCCTTCCTTCTTTAACTCGCGACGCGAATGGATACATTCACCCGCATTTTATTTATTTGTATTCCGTTCCATTGAATTGTTTCGTTCATTCAATTTTGCTGGTGGAATGTGGAATGGCACAACTACTGTCGTAGTTTCGTTTGACAAACAGATCCGTAGAAATCAATGTGAATACATAGTCTATTTACCCTCATTACGTAGTTCTCAGCCAGTTCTCAATAATTATTGTTGAATTCGAGTTTGGCGCTTATCCAAAGTCAAGGAAAAGGAACAACGCCATTCTTTTCTTCAAACCGATCATTCCGCTGAAAAGCATTCCCAAAAAAAAGCGCTTATTCTGTTCTGTTTTTAATTTATTATTCGGTAAAAAATGCATGAAATTTTATTTTCATTAATTTTCACTTTTACAGAAGTGGAATAGCCTTTCCGCCCTAGCCTTCTCGTTAATTCTTCTGTGGATTTTTTTTTGTTTTCTTCCCCACAGAAAGACGACTGCACCACTGCGTGGGTTATGTAAATTACCTCCTGCCTTGTTTGCTCTCTTGGCTTGTATCGTCTCCTATCAATAGGTGTAAGTTTACTGCTATTTTGTTTTTCATTTTAATTTTATCTTCTTTTGTTTACTTATTTATCTGTTCTTTTTTTTAAAGAGAAAAACACAAAAAATTTGCTTGCTTTTTCTAATGGTAAACGTAGTTTTGCTTGCGAATGTGTGTGTTTGTGTGTTTTTACCTCCGCGTAAGTGTACAAACCGAGGAATACAACAGACAGAGTCGATTACTCTGCCGTAGATTTAGTACTTTTAATTCGTTGATTCTAATCAATGCAGCCAATGTTTGCACAGAAAATGATTATCAGCACCACATTCAAAATAGATTGATTATCTCACACATTTTCGATTTGTCGAACTGAAATGCAAAAAAGCTTTTTTCACGTGCAGGGAATGAGATGTGTGCGTTTTATAAATTTTTTTTTATTTCGTTTTTATTGTGTTTTTGTGAATTGTGAATGAAAGTCGTCGTAAAATGCTTTTTTTAGAAGAATAGATGACTAACTACGAAGAGTGTAGAAGAGAATGTTAAAGGTTTTAGCAATTGTTTAGTTTGATTCTTTTTTTTCATCTCGTTTAGTTTTAGTAGTTCTTCCGTGGTATAACTTTCCATTTAAGAGAAAAATAGTTTGGCCTTTCGTTTGGTCTTTTCTCCTGCGCACTTGTTTGCTGCTGCTGCACTCTTTTTGATTCACGACACTGCTCTAGTGTCGTCTTTCAAATGTTTGTTTACTTTTGCTTCTGGAAAAGTATTTACATTTTTTTTCATTTGGTATTTTACGGGAAATGTTTCATCATTTCTAAGTTTACAAACCTTCTGTTCTATGCTTTTTTCTTTTGTAAACAACTACCGTTGTTGTCCACCTTATTTTTTCGGTAAACTTCATTCATTCAGCTTCCCTCCTCAACTCTAATTACGCTTGCTTGCTTGCTTGCAAAAGCTTTTGCAGTGCACTAAATAGTATCACAAAGTACAACTTTTTTTTTGTTTGTTTTCGTTTTAATAGTTGATTTTTTTTTCTTCAAATAGTAAGAATGAAACGACTAGTTTTTGTGCTTGCCTGTTTTGTTGTTTTTCTTTCTCGCTCACTTCTGCTGCAGTTGCTGCAGCGCCTGCTTAGATGCTGGACATTGATGTTTTGTTGTTGTTGTTGGAGTGTACATCGAAACTTCATTCTGTGTTGTGTTTTGTTTTGGTTGCTAACTTTGGGACATACATTGAAGGTTACAAAAATGGTTTTGCGATATTTTGATTCCTTTTTTTTTTCGTGTTCAAAATTTTATCTTTTGCCGAACAGCCCCAGTGAGATGCTGCTTGCGTACTTACAATTCAAATTCGCCCCGCCTTCCTTCTCCCCCCAAAGGGGTTTGCTCTAAAACGACCAAACCCGCTTGTTTATGTTTTGGTTTATGATGAGTTAATTCACATACTTAATTGCGTATGTGTTACAATTTGGCTTTAGTTTATTCATTTATTTACTTTTTGTAGTATCTTCACATTTAAATACGTCAAAAGTTTGGAATTTTCTTTAGTTAAGTTTTTTTGTTTTCAATTATTTATTATCCTACTAGTGAAAGTGATGAATTTTAATGTTTTGCTCTGGCATGCTTACTGAGAAGGGAATGAAAAACACCTATTAAGGATTATGATTTTGATTTTTTTTCTAGTTTTGCATTTTAACTAATGCTGACAAATTGTGATATCTGAAAGACTGAATTTAAAAGGCTGTTTTTTCTTCTTTCTACAATATGTTACGGTGATTTCCGTCCGATCATCATCGGACTAATGGTGCATCAGCAATTGTGACATTTTAATGTGATAGGAAAAGTAAACTTTAAAACATGAGACTTCTAGTGTTCTAGTTTGATTTTTAAAAGATTTAAATATTACTGTATGCCATTTGTGTCTTACCAACAACCCTGTAATGTTTTTTTCGTGTCCCAAAGCAAAAGGGGAAATCGCCAATTCTGTGTGCGTGCACATTTTCATCGAAACTTTCCGTCTAATTGACCAACTACTGTCCAATTCATTTCCTACGCGGTTGAAACTTATTGAATATAGCATGACCTCAGGAAATCTTTCCATCTCTGACCCAACTTCCTAGAACAGATATCCTTTTTTAGTCTGTAAACAGTCTTTGAATACTTCATCCGATTTTTGGTTGATTAATTTTGCGTTATATCCATCTGTTTTACATTTCCATCAGAGAAAATTCTATTATTAATACTTTAATACAACAATGGAGACAAAGAGGAAACAAATTTTACATTCCATGATATGGTCGGAGTTCTGCCAAAACGAACCAAGCACCAACAATATCCAACTGATTGCAGACCTGACCTAATGAATAATTTTATCGCCCACTGTATCGGTGTATAAATCAATTGGTAATGGTAGGATCGTTGGACGACACATGTGTTGGTTAGGTACGAACCTCTAACGTATACGATTGCTCTTGGTTCAGTCCACTTTCGGATAGGGCTTTTCACACTAACACTAATGTGACTTCTGGGGGGCACACATTGCATTAGGCCAGCTCAAGTTAAAATGTAAACATTGAATAAAAAAGTGTTTAGCTGCATTTCTCACTGCTTTTTACCATTTTTTATGTACGAAAAGTGAGTAAAAGAATATTGTTTATGTTTAATTGGTTAAATCTTTAAGCCAGAATATAAAAAAAGGCATTTTACTTCGTAAAACTTGAGCGAGATTTAGATGCGGTGTTCGTGGGGATCATCGACCAATTTTTATGATATTTCTTATAATACTTAGAATCTAACATACATTAACTACTGAAAAGTTGCAGTGAAAAAGTTATTGCTGCAACATGTAAACTTGCTGCTTCCAATCTGAATATTGTCAAGGCAATTGCAATATGAAGTTTGAACCAAGGTTTGAACTATTTTGATAATGTATAGACCTCTTATTAAATCTTAAATCTTTGAAAACGTCTAGTCTACAAGAGTAGTTAAACATTACCTAACTATTCTGCTGACATTAACTATATTTAAATATAGTACTTTAGGAAAATGCCATTAAATTTGCCGCCTTCAATCTTTGATAGTAATTATTAAATTGTTTATACCTTCAACATTTTGCAAGCTTAAGGACTTATGTATATGATTTTCATGCATAAAAATTTGTTAGATACTTAACGATATCGAATTAGATAACGTTTTTCGGTAAAGTATAGGTTAAAAAATACTTTTAGTACAGTTGACAGGAAGCAAGACCTTTCCAAAACTTTTTTAAAGCAAACCAAAACATTGTACATCATTAAAACTTATCGCTATGCTGTTTCTGAGTATCTTAAACGAAATACTTATTTAAAAAAAATTAAAATAAATCTTATTCAACACCTTTCCCATTTATTTTGGCCTGGCTGTAAGGCCATGTGTGCCCCCCAGATCACTAATACATTTACACATAGGCAAAAGCCCTATTCGGAGAGTCAGTTAGAGATATGCAATCGTTGGAAATGGTCGATTTGTCGCCTCGTGCGTCGGTAGTATAGTCACGAGTGTTCGAATATCTTTTATCAGTACAAAATGGCGACGAGAAACAGAAATCTGGTGAACACGGGAACGGAAAACATGATTTCCTTCAACAAATGGTAAAGTGAGAGTACTGAATATTTGTGGTTTTATGTCAAAAGGTGAACCATAATCGAGGTAAAAGTGATGATGGGAAAAAATGTGCGTAAATATGGCTCAGTACAAGAAGAAAAGATGTATGCGTGCTCGCGTGCGGTGGGAAGAAAGCAAGCGAAAACTTTTGGCAGTAATATAGAATGTGATCGCAGCAAGCTGTGTGCTGTAAAGTGTGCGCTGAAATTTGAAATGGAAAATTATTCTTCGTGAATATGTTATGGAACGGTTTTGTATGAAACGGCCAGTATAAAATTATGGAACGGAGGGGCGTTCTATGTGCCGAAAGCTGTTTGCGGAAAATATGATTGACGTTTGTCAATCGGTGTGATTGCGAAATCATGATGCGAATACAGGTTAGTGTTGATATACAAAGAACATGTGTTTCCCAAAATGACAACGTGGATAAGAATGGCTTTCGAATTTGCAAGCGTCGAATTTGTAATCTTATACATAAAAATGGATTTCTGTCTGTCTATCGGGATATTCCTTATAGAATCAAAAACTACTGAACCAATCGGCGTGAAAATTTGCATGTAGAGAGGTTTTTGGGGCCAGGAAAGGTTTTAGTGATGGTTAGAGACCTCTCCCCCCACTAAAAGGGGGGGCTCCCATACAAATGAAACACAAATTTGGAACCAAATTTGGCATGTGCAGGTTTTAGAGGGCAAGAATATTTTCTATGGTGAATTAGGACCCCTCTCCACTTTAAGAGAGGGGGGCTCCTGTACAAATGAAAAACAAATTTCCTCATAATTCGAGAACTAATCAAGCAAATAGAACCAAATTTGGCATGTGGGTGTTTTGGAGACAAAATTTTTTTTCTATGATGAATTGGGATCCCTCCCTGCTTTAGGAGGGGGGGCTCCTATACACTTGAAATACAAATTTCCTTATAACTCGAGAACTAATCAAGCAAGTGGAACCAAATTTGGCATGTCAAGGTTTTTGGAGGCAAAAATATTTTCTATGGTGAGCTAAAACCCCTTCCCACTTTAAGGGGGGGCTTCTACACAAATGAAATACAAATTTCCTCATAATTCGAGAACTAATCAAGCAAATGGAATCAAATTTAGCATGTGGGTGTTTTTGTACGCAAGAATATTTTCTATGGTGAATTAGGACCCCTCCCCACTTTAGGAGGGGGGCTCCTATACAAATGAAATACACATTTCCTCATAACTCGAGAATTAATCAATTGATTGGAACCAAATTTGACATCCCAAGCAACAATGTGCGTTTTATAGTACTCTTATGGTGGTCTTCAAGACCAATTTTGGTCTTAAATGCGATCATAAGAGTAATAAAACCCAAATTGTTGCTTGGGATGTGAGTGGTTTTGGAGGCAAGATTTTTTTTCTATGGTGAATTGAGACCCCATTCCTCTTTAGAAAGCGAGTTATGACCCATCTTCCCTTTAAGCGGGTGGGCTTCCATACAAATGAAATGCAAATTCCCTCTTATCTCGAGAACTAATCAAGCAAATGGAACCAAATTTGGCATGTGGGAGTTTTAGATGGTAGACATTTTTTCTTTGGTGAATTGCATTCAGAGATTAAATCGGGAAAGGGATTTTTGAATTTCTGTGACATTGTGGACTGGCTATTTGAAACTTTCAACATCTCGGATCCATTCAACAGCTTTCTACTTGCCTTTCTTCCCACAGTTAAAACATTGTTGAAGCAACTAACAGCACAATGGCCCCTCTTTGCAGCTATCGTATCCATCGATGATTAATACGTCGAACAATGCTGTGAACTCAATGGTGCTGTGTTACAGTGGAACTGCAGAAGTATCATCCCCAAATTCGACCTTTCAAACAATTAGAGTACGGAGGGGTAAAAGTGCGATTCAATAATTTATCGGTGCAGATTCCGAGTAAATTTTCTACATTGGCATGGATGGGTGACTACTTTGACAGCTTGAATCTAACGAAAACTTTAGTTGCTTACGAAGCATAGCTGCTGAGTTATGTGCAAATGTTATTTTAGGGCGGTTTTGATGTCATTTTTTGTTATATGGCAAATGCGATATCAACAGGAGGATATTACTTGTTGAAAATTTGTAGCAGCGTTTTACATCACTCACATATCTGTTTTGAAAATACGATGAAAAGAATTTACAAAATATATTTCGCTTTTCCACAAATTAATCAAACCCCGTCAAGCCCCTAGCGGGATAACAGTGCGATTCACGGACGGGGCAAAAGTGCGGTTCATGGACAAGGCAAAAATGTATAGCTAATTATGTAAAGCTTTAGGCACTATATTATAGATACTAGAAATGAAAGATCTGCAGAAAACTGTGCGCTCTACAGATGTTGGCCGAAGAAAAACAATGTTTTTCCGCTGATGAAACAAAAAACAAACGTTTAGAAAAGTTTCGATCTAACTGAGGCTGCAATACACCAGCCCAAAATAGAAAAGGTGCAAATTGAGAATATTCCTTACCGAAACATAACGCAGATTGAAGATAATATGGTTTTGTTAGCTACTGCTGGGCTAATTTCATGGATTCTAGCTTCGAACTTTTGCCCCGCGGTATTCGCACTTTTGCCCCGCTAGTGGGGGAGATTTCAATGGAAGTCGCTATACGACGACAACCGATCCTCCCTAATTAATAACCTGATTGACGACTTCGATATGGCACTTCTAAATACTGGGGAAGCGACACGTATACGTAATCTTGCAGCTCGCGCCAGCGTACCGGATCTATCTCTGTTCAACATCACTAGCGTTAGATTGCAAGTGGAAGGTAATCAATGATTTCCACGGTAGTGATCATCTGCCAATCCTTATATCAATTACTAATGGGTACCCGCCCGTGCATTTGATCAATGTTACATATGACCTTACAAGCAATATCGATTGGATTGGACGCTACGCGGGGTAATCTGAGAAAACATCGAATCGCGCGATGAACTTCCTCCGGAGGAAGAATACGACTTTATTACTGGCTTGATCCTCGACGCCGCGACTCAAGCTCAGACGAAACCGATACCCGGAAAAAATGTTCAACCGGCGGTCTTCCACCATCTGGTGGGACAAAGAGTGCTCGGAACTGTACGCGCAAAAGTCCTTAGCGTATAGGGACTTTTGAAAACACGGTTCGATAGATCTGCTTATGAAGTACGAGGTACTTGAGAGACAGATGAAGAGCTTGGTGAAAGCGAAAAAGTGCGGATATTGGCACCGGTTCGTGAGCGGATTGTCGAGAGAAACAGCGATGAGCACTTTTTGGAGCACCGCTCGACGCATGCGGAACCGTTACGTTACAAACTAAAGCACGGAATACTCTAACCGATGGATCTGCGACTTTGCCAATGTCTGTCCAGATCCAGACTCTGTCCCAGCTCAAAGATCTTTTCGCGACGCGTCCCCTTCGACTGCAAGTGTTACAATTTTCTATAGCTCTCCTCTCTTGCAGCAACACTGCTTCAGGGGTTTTTTTCCTGTTGGGTACATTTTCTACTGCGACCAGTTATTTGATCTATTGTGGCAGGCCCCAGTTTATTGTACGCCACATCAGGGCGTCGAATCACTATTAGTATGAGTGATTTCCACTTGCAGATCGACGGCATTGTCCCAATAAGGTATTACGGCCGATTGCGATACTTTCCTGTATCCGAAAGCTAATGTAGAGAATGATCGTCCTTCGCCTAGATAAATGGATCGAAGAGAATGGCTTACTTTCAAATACCCAATTTGGCCTCAGCAGGGCAAAGGAACAAACGATTGCTTAGCGTTGCTGTCTACGGAGATTCAACTCGCCTACGCTCAGAAGGAGCATCCGAAATGGCATCCGTCTTTTTGGACATTAAAGAGGCCTTTGATTCTGTCTCCGTAGAAGTTTTGACCGAGAAACTTCACTTGCAGGGACTCTCACCGGTTTGTGAATAATTTTTTGCTTAATTTGTTGTCGGAAAAACGCATGAGGCTCAGGTCTAAGTCCTCTTCTGTATAATTTTTATGTAAACTATTTTGATAGTTGTCTCGAAGAGTCATGCACGTTAAAGCAGCTTGCAGATGATAGCGTTGTTTCCATTACAGGATCCACGGCTAACGATTTGCAAGGACCTTTGCAAGATACTTTGGACAATTTGTCCAGCTGGGCGTTAAAGCTGGGTATCGAATTCTCCCCGGAAAAATCAGAGTTGGTCGTTTTTTCTAGGAAGCATGATCCAGCCCAACTTCAGCTCCTACTTATGGGTAAAACGATCGCTCAGGTACTAGTTTACAAATATCTCGGTATCTGGTTCGATTCCAAATGCACTTGGGCATGCCACTTTAGGTATCTTTAGGTATAGCCAACAGAGGATAAACTTTCTTCGTACAATTACCGGAACTTGGTGGGGAGCTCACCCAGGAGACCTTACAAGGCCATACCAAACAACGATACTATCTGTACTTGAATATGGGTGTTTCTGCTTCCGATCTGACGCTAACGCGCGTATTGTCAAGCTAGAGCGAATACAATATCGTTATCTGCGTATAGCCTTAGGCTGCATGCAATCGACCCATACGATGAGTCTTGAATTGCTGGCGGGGATTCTACCGTTGAAGAATCGCTTTTGGGAATGGTCCTATCGTCTACTCATTCGATGTGAGATTATGAACCCGTTAGTAATTGGTAATTTCGAAAGGCTAGTCGAACTTGAATTTTAGTCTAGATTTAAGACCTTATATCTTGACTACATGGCTCAACATATCAACCCTTCTCAGTACACTCCCATAAATGTCGCATCACTAGATACTCCTAAGTCTGCTCTATACTTCGACACTACCATGAAACAAGAAACTTTCGGTATCCCGCATCAATTGCGATCGCAAGAGATTCTCAAAAAAAAAATTCAATAAATTTAAAAGTGTTAGTTGCGATAAGATGTTTTATTCTGACGGATCCTACCTCGGCGAGTTCACTGGCTTCGGTGTCTTCAACGAAAACTTTACTGCCTCCTACAAACTCGATGCTCCTGCTTCCGTGTATGTCGCAGAACTTGCTGCAATTCAATACTCCCTTGGGATCATCGAAACTATGCCCGCAGATCATTACTTCACATCTTCACAGATAGTCTCAGTGCCATTGAGGCTCTGCGATCGATGCAGATGGTAAAGCACTCCCCGTATTTCCTGGGGAAAATACGGGAGCTTTTGAGTGCTTTACCTGATAAAAAAAATTTAAGGTAACCTTAGCCTGGGTCCCTTCTCATTGCTCAACACCGGGTAATGAGAAGGCTAATTCTTTAGCTAAGGTGGGTGCGATTGATGGCATTACTTTTGATAGACCAATTGCTTATAACAAATTTTATAGTACCTTGCGTCAGAAGTCGCTCATTAGTTGGCACGAACATAGACGAGTTGGGACGATGGCTACATTCCATCATTCCAGTCTGTCGATGGATCAAGTGGTTTACATACCATCGTCCAAGAAAATAACAGCCAGATTTTGTTCAGTGTGACTTCAAGCGTTCCAGTTCAATAGCAAAATGGGGCGACAAATTTTGATGCTAAGAAAGAGAAACTAACGGCTGAATTTGCTCGGAAAGTCAACCTACAAATACCTGAGGGCTACAAATATACTAAATATATAACAGGAGGGCACTCAAAAGGATCAGCCTCGTCAGCCGTAAGCGGCTGTCTCCAGGTTAGGGGCGGCTCATGGTGGTGTTCCCATCGCACAGAGCATCGCCATTCCTGTACCAGGTATGCGACTGTACCCCAGGTTAGGGGCGGCATACAACAGCGCCCGATCCGGAGAAGGCGGTCAACCTATGGAACGCTAGGTCTCGCCAGCTATACCCAAGACGGCATGCTGTTAAAGAACTCTTTCGGGTATCCTGGCAAGAGAGCTGCAGAAGATGAAGGCTGAGGTTACAGCCAGGGCCGGCGCTAGCCAATTTGTCGCCCAACGCAATTTCTCAAAATGGTGCCCCCAGAGCGATCTGTGTGTAGACATTTTGCTACCTACACACTCGCAAACGCACAGCCTCGTAGCGTTTTTCTGAACAAGGCAAACAACTCACGGGCAGCTGTGAGGACTAGTGGTACATTGGGATACAGATTTTGCATTACTTTTTGTTTTCTTCTTCATCTTACGCCCTGGATTCTACACGCGGGTGGGAGTGTGACTCCTCGCGAGTGATCGGTATCAGTTGCTCAGGCTGCAATGACGTGCGAGAGCGACGCCCGTGGCTGTTAGCTAAATACACACTCGCAAAAGTCATTGCAGTGCATGAATAAACAAGAGCGGGAGTCCGAAAGGAATGCTTATGCCGGCGTGTTCATTAGAACGAGTACGCGTGAGTGAGACGTATGGATCATGCACTGCAGGCACTAATTGGAATGATTCTCAAAGCACATTTGTCGAAATTTGGGAGAGTACGATTGGTCGATAACGTCGCAAGAATACCGGATGACCGTGCAGTGAATCTGTTCTCTTCGGCCTTAAGGGCCCCATACACGTACGCATATATTGGCTTGGAAACGAATAAAATGTTGGGGAATCATTCAGGTCGAGCGACAAACCCAACATCTTCTTTATTCTGTGCTTGGTTCGTGGCGCTCATACACAGGCGAGAGTGTTGACCGAGCATGAATGTAAGGGAGAAAGAGACGGACGACGAATGATCACGACGAAGCGGCATAGAGAGAAGACAGTTAGTGTGCCGAGAGATCTCAAAGCAACCGTCCGAGTTTTGGTTGTTCCGCGTGATGTAGTTATTTGAAGGAAATCCCATTTAAATATATTATTGTTATTCTATTAAATAGCTACAAATAAAACTTGCTTATTATTATCACATGAATTCACCAACATTTTCGGCCAACATGTTCGTACGTATATGAGGGCATTTAGGAATAGAGAGACCCAACTTATTAGATGGCTCAACCAGGTTGAAGCCGATTTGCTTGTGTCGAGATGCTCAACGAATTGATGGCAAACAGCCCAGGACCCAATACAGTGGAGAGTAACTCTAGATACACCACTTGCCATCCCGGCTTTAAGCTGCTAAAGGAGAAGGAAGAAAGTTTATATTAACCACTTATTTATTTAATGCTACAGTTTTTTTAATGTAGGGTAAATGGCGCTCCAAGCAGCTGCCTGGTTGCAGCCATCCAGGAAGTGCGACATGGATCCCTCCATGGAAGGCGTCGAAGAGTAAAGCGCACAAACCTCCGTTGTACAGCCTCGATACGGTCAACTCCATTTTGGTAATGTGGATTCCAAATTTGGCCGCAATACTCGAGAGATGAATGCACCAGCTAACAGTACAAAGACTTTAGACAATAGATGTTACTGAAATCCTTAGCGATCCGGAACATGAAACCTAGATTTCTACAGGCTTTCCCGATTACAAATGAAATATGCTGCTGGAACGATAGTTTGCTATCTAACAGCACGCCTAGATCTTTGATGCAGTTAGTTCTTTCACTGCTAGTAGCCAAGAGCTTGTAGCCGAAAGAGATAGTGCTGAAGGTGAGCGTCGGCGATAGAGCTGATTCGATAGAAAATTTTCAAATCATCGGCGAAGGAAAAAAAGGGGAACTTTGAGTTTAAAATTCACATCACTGATGTATAGAAGAAATATCAACGGTCCTAGGTGGCTGCCTTCAGGAATTCCAGATAGAGCAGAAAATTCATCAGAATAATTCAGAAGTATCACATCTACTAATGTGGCAGCTGTAAAGCAGAGCATGCAGTCCAATTCGTGTTATATGGAAAACGAATGAAGCGTATCATTAGGTGGAGGCCCATTAATGACCGTCTATGCGTGTTGAGGATTGAGGGCAAATTCTTTAACTACAGCCTGATAAATGTGTACGCACCAACAAACGACAAACTCGATGACGTAAAATAGGAGTTCTAGGATCTTCTCAAGAGACATAATGATAGTCACAGAGGACAGACGCGAAGTTTCGTCCCGTTATTGGTAGCGAAAGCTTCCATCCGGCCACAAACGACAATGTCCCTAGGCTTATCAACTTGGCTGCAGCCAGAGGAACGGCTATCTGTAGTACCGATTTTGCACGATGGAACATTCGAAAGCACACCTGGAAACACCTCAATAGAGAGGCCTATCAACCATGTTCTGGTTGATGGCCGGCAATTTTCTGATGTCGCAGACGTGCGGTCCTTCCGGGGATCAAACGTCGACTCGGACCACTGTCTGCTAGTAAACAAGATCCGCGCCCCGTTGTCCACTGTATTCAAATCGAAACCAACGAGGAAGATACGACTGAACATTCGGCGGTTATCAGCGAAAGGAGAATTGCTTCGAGAAGCGGCACGATACGAGAAGCTTCTTAAATACGATCAATGGAACCAGGAACCGAACCGTGCCAATTCCTGTTATGTGTAACGACAAGGAGGGGAACCTGATTACCGAAAGATCGGAGGTGGCTAGGCGTTGGAAACAATATTTCGATGCATTGTTGAATGGTAAACAAGATGAAGCGATCAACAGAAATAGGATAACGATTGAGGATGTTGGACAAGCTGTGGATCTACCAACTTTGAACGAGGTTAAAAGCAACGAGAGAGCTGAAAAACGGCAAAGCAGCTGGAAAGGACGGCATCCCTGCCGAACTTTTGAAAGTCGGGAGCGAACGGCTGTATTGTGCAATCCAGCAGGTTATACTTGACTAGCTGTAAGCTGCGCGCGTCGCCTCGCGTCTAGTTGAGAGCAAATTGGAGGTACGCTATGTAACTCTATGAGGTGCAACTACGTTGCTTTTGCTCGTCTTGAATGCAATCTGGTATGATTGGTTTGAGTCCTTGCTTAATGTGGGCGAATATTACCACGAAAATACATTTCGCGCCCCTCGTTTTGGCGACAGACAAGGCTCTTATATATATAGATGAGGAGGAACTACCTACGCACTGGTTGGAAGGTCTCAAATGCCCAATGTACAGAAAGGACCATCAAATCGCAATGCAGCAATTACCGGACCATTACTCTCCTCAATTCCGCATACAAAATTCTCTCCCGCATCCGGTTTCTCCGACTGAGGTCGTTGCAGGAAACCTTTGTTGGCGAATATCAGTGTGGGTTTTGAGAGAGACGCTCCACGACGGACCAAATCTTCGATTACTTCCGGGAATTCAACTTGCAGACTCACCATTTGTTTATGGAGTTCCGGGCGGGGTACGATTCAGTTAAACGAAATGAGCTTGAACATGATCCTCCAACAAAACTGACTAAGTAGGCTGATACGTGTTACTCTCTTGATGGTTCAAAATCAAGCGTCAGAATAGTGGGTGAGACATTGGACTCGTTTGTGACGATAAATGGTGTGAAGAAAAGTGGCGTACTATCGAATTTGCTGTTCAACATTGCGTTGGAAGGTCCTATTCGAAAACTCGTGCTCTATTAGACACTGATTTTCCCGGTGGTACTCTCCGGCCATGAAGCGGTGGACGTTGAAAGAGCGACCAACCGACGAGCTGTTGGCGTTTTTGAGCGTAAGATCCTGCGATCAATTCTTGGCGGCATATTAAACGAAGGAGTGTGCCGAACTTGACCCATCAGTCCAGGCTTAAAATGAGTTAAAAAAGAGTTGTCGAGAATTTTGAGGATTTCATGTTCAGTTTAAAGATAACCGATGTAAATTGTGTGACAATGATTGTATGGTTGTTGGCTAAATTAGTGAGGGATGCAGCTCTGGTGAATTGAGAAAGAAATTATTGATGAAGGAAAGCTGTGAATGACTGTTTCTAAGAGATGTCCGAAGCCGCAAAATTTGATAAAGCTTCGGATATACAGGAACAATTACTTTCAGGATAAAACGATCGCTATCCTCTGGTTTATAGCTCGCTCTGGTTGAATGCCATATTGTTTTTTTAACTGTCCGGTAATTAACACGGTGTAAATAACACAATTTTTGAAAAATTAGTGCTTGGTTCATTTTGGTTCACCACGAACATAAGGCCCCAAAAAAGCTTAAATTATTTTTTGTTACAATCCGGCATGTTGATTATTGAGAATATAAAATGCAAAATGGCGGAACACCTCTTTTAAGTATTCTTTGGATCTTCTAATTTTAATCGAAGCAACCCAGGATAACACAAATCTGCAAGACAAAAAACAAAATAATGTTTGACAGTTTGGGTCAAATAAAGTCAAACTGGAATTCCTCTGATGGATCTGCACAGAATAGAGGTTCGTACAAATTGTTCTCTCAAATTTCAAAAGTGGCAAACTACAAAAGGAAAACAGTCACAAAAGAAAAAAAAACCCTGCAAAATGCACCAGCAACAATGATATGACGTTAGCTAGGATTTGGGAAAGGGCAAACAAACTATTAGTTCTGTGTTGGCTTGCTAAAATCTTCTGCACAAAATGTGTGCCCTGCTTCGGTCCTTCCCAGATAAAGGGTTTCGTAACGCGAACCGACCTGCCCTGTAAAAATGCTTGAATAATCAATAGCGTTCCTCTAGGTTATGTTAAGTTTCTTCTTTTTTCTTTGTAGTTAATATGTTTACGATATAATTCTTCATTAACATTAAATGTGTGTGCGCAATTGAGTTTACAGTAAATTTCCTTTCAAAGGTACAAATTTTATCATATCTTTTGCTCGTCTCTTCTCCGCTTTTTTTTCACCTCTAAAACATTTTGATAATAGTAATAATTATAATAATACGGTTGTATGCATGCTGTATGTATGTATCATCAGTATAAAATATAGGCTCTACTGACCCAATAAATATATTCGTTTTTTAGTGTTCCCCAAAACAGAAAACAAACTAAGTTCTTTTGTTTTGCTCCAATTTTAGTATATAACTTTTTCAATTCTCTTAAATAGATAGGTCTTCGATTCAATGTTTTTTTTGTCTCTTATTTAAATAGGATACGGCGTTTCGTTTCTCTTCTCCTCCGAACGCACTAGGACAGAATATAATGCAGGAAACAGGTACAAAATACGAGTAAGTAGCACGAATCACCAATTGTTTGTTTCTGTATGCGTTTTTTTTTTGTTTTGGTTTGGTTTTTGGTTCTGACAATTTTTTCGTACAATTTTAATTCACTCCAAAACATTTGTAACGGAAAACTGCTGGCTGAGACGCGTCGGTTGGGAGCACTGCCAATCAATCTATAGTCGGAGGGAATTTTCCATGACGACAACCATGCCATGGGCTACACTTAGTGGGGGGGCGGTTGAACAAAAAACAAAAAACTTTTCCTTTTAGCACCTGATTATAATACCTCTAATAACTAACGGTCGGGGAAAAAGAACCTCAAATTACTTCCCATCCCACTCCAATTTGTTCAAAAATTTCAGTTTAAACTGTACCTAATTTTGTGCTTCTTGTTTTTTTCCTACTTTTCCTCCAGCTCTCTTCACTTTTACTAAACGATTTTTCCTGTTTTTTTTGGGATAAAATCGTTCCAAAACACAAGCTCATCTAATGGTTTGTTTCCTCTTGTTTTTTTTAAAGCAACTGGCGACCTTTAGTCGCACAAGTTTTTTCTTGCAAAATACTCCCTTCTACCCAAACATTCAACATTTTACAGATGAAATCTTACGACTAGAAAATGTGTGTGTGTATGTGTCTGTGTTACGTTACGTTACGATTGAAACATCCAAAAACGATGCGGTTCAAACTAAATTCGTCTAAACATTCATGCACGGACTAAAACTGAATGGCACAACTAGATTTTCGATTAGATTTTTTTATGTTGGATAAAAGCATTCCTCTTCTTTTGTTTAGTTTTTTTCACAATCAATCATTCATCTTCAAACAAAATCGAGGTCACTCCCTGGCATCAGCGAGATATCAACCGCAACCGAGTCGCAATCCACTCGCTGGGACAGTGACTGTGACTGTGGCTGCGGATGTTGTGGCATCTGTTCCGGCTGCTGCTGCTGCTGCTGTAGCAGCATTCCAGTCCCAACTGCCGCCGTACTGGCGGAACTGCGGCGCACTTTGTGCCCCTTGTGCCGTCCACCGGCTATGATGGCCACTTCGGCGATATCCTCGCTGATAACCGTGCTCTGCCGAGGGGAGAGCCCTAGCTAGTTGAATCAGGAATCGACCAGGACGTGCCATCGCGTCACCAGTTCCGAGCGTGGATTCATGGCGTCCCGCATGTCGCCCCAGTGGGCGTTCTCCTCCGGGCCGCTCGAGTTCAGCCCGAGACTGAACCAGCCGACCATCTCGTTACGCTTCATGTTCCGTTTCGCGTACACCGACACCATCAGGGTGACGTCGTTCAACTGGAATAAGGCCACCTGCAAAATAAGAAAGAAACTCAGCATGTGGATTAATCGAAAAAATGTCGAGGCCAAACAAACCTGAAAGATAAACGTCTCCTTAAACAACGGATTCGGTTGACCACGACGGGTTGAAGTCTTCGCCCTGGCCATCTCCTGACCCATACTGCTGACCAGGCACAGCTTCACGTACGTGTCGGGCACTTTGTTCAGTGCGAGGTTCCGGAATTGGCTGCCCTTGACGATCTGTAATTCAAGAGATATGCAATAGAAGCATTTAAAACCGCTAGTTTGTCATTATCCCGAAAAAAATGGATTTTATTCCAAATGTTAATTTCGCCCTGAAGGACACCCTAGATGAATGCCCTGGTCGTCAATGTGATGGCAGGAACTACTTACGCTGCACTTGTCCAAAAAGGGTACACGACTCTGAGTAAACAGAACTGGGAGAAAACGTGGCAACCCTCTGGAAAGACAAGATTCATCACGCAGCAGCTGACCAACGAAATAGGCCTAACACTAATCGATTTTCCGTCTCCAAGGGTATGGCCGTACGTAATACTTTCTTCCAGCATAAACTCCATCTCTAGTACTCCTGGAGGTCATCAAATGAGACAGAAACACAGATCGACCACGAATTGATCGACTGTCGGTACTTCTCAGACATCATTGACGTCAGAGCCAGGGCTCAAAAAAAAAATCGCAAGTTGACTGTGACTGCGTGAATACGTACGCTTTCTGCATTCAACTTGCGCTTCAAGCACGATTGTTTTATAAATGCCGCTTCCCAGTTGGCTTCGAGGTATGACGCTGGCTTAATAAGCCAGTCATCGTATGTTCGAATCTCGACTGGGAGAGGCTGTTAGAGTCAATAGTCAATTGGCCCTGCAATTGTCCTGCACTCTAACAGCTGGCTGCGAAGTCTGTCGTATAAAAACAGGAAGGTCAAGTTTCGATAACGAAATGTAGCACCTAGGCACTATGGGCCAAAAATTAAAATTTCGGGACAAAAATATTTGCGGTAAAACGGCATGTCTCAGCTCAATGTGGTCTTCGGCAACTTTTTAAATAAAAAATTGATGCATATTTTGAAGGGGTCCAATATTTAAGCGTTACTTAAACAACAATTTAAGTAATAACTTTTTGAGTAAACTTTTTTTCACCTTTTTGGTTTCAAAATATTAAAGATAAACCAATTTCAAGTAATTTGTCTGAAGATATGAAACTTCTACCTTTTACCCATTTTCAGCAATAAACCTTTGTTTATAAACGACCCCTCAAATCACATTTGTTCTTATAACATGTTTAGTTCAACAGACAACTCAATGTGATGTTCTAGAAAATAATTTGCACATAAAAGAGGAATATTTTTGTGGAAGACTGTTTTGTTTTATAAGCATTAATTAATAAGATATAACTGATTTTATGTTAAAAACCGTTTGATGAAAAATCCGAATATCTTAGCCATCTGCAAGTATCTGCAATTAGTTTGCATACTAATTTGTAGGGAATTGTTAAAGTTATCTGCTCAAATACACATATTTTAGAGAATACCTGGGAATACCAGGGAATAACGCGGATTTTTTTTTCAAACATTTTATAACTTAATAAATATGCGTCCTAGCGTCAAACAGTCTTCACAGAAAATATGTATTTTAATATACTGAATAACTTTGTAGAACATTTGAAAGCAATAAAATAATCGTGTGCAAAGTTATTGAGTGTAATTGATATTTAAGTGCTCTTTTTTAACACAGCATTATATTTCGCAACCGGTAAGAGACAGATAGTTACTTTATTCAGCAAAGTTGTTTATTTTAATATTTTCTGCAACATGCGGTGAAAAAAACTTTTTTTTTAAATTATTTAAGAAAACAAAGGTTTGTATCACCCTAATAGGCGAATTCATGGCCACCCTAATAGTGCAGGAAGATGCACTATATTTTATTATTTTACTTCTCTGAAGACACCACTCTTGAAAAAATACACATTTTTCATCAGACGGTTTTTAACCTAAAAACAGTTATATCTTATTAATTAATGTAGAAAAAGCAAAACAGTCTTCAGCAAAAATATTCCTCTTTTATGTGCAAAATGTTGTCTGGAACACCACATTGAGCTGTCTGTTGAAATAAACATGTTACAAGAAGAAATGTGATTTGAGGGGTCGTTTATAAACAAAGGTCTATTGCTGAAAATTGGTAAAAGGTAGAAGTTTGATATCTTCAGAAAAAATACTTGAAATTGGTTTATCTTTAATATTTTGAAACCAAAAAGGTGAAAATAAATTTACTCAAAAAGTTATTACTTAAATTGTTGTTAAAGTAACACCTAAATATTGGACGACCCCTTCAAAATATGCATCATTTTTTCATTCAAAAAGTTGTCGAAGACTACATTGAGCTGAGATATGGCGTTTAACCGCAAATATATTTGTCCCGAAATTTGCATTTTTCTGACCCATAGTGCTAGGCTTTGCCTTTATGAATGCAGTCAATCTGCCGCATGCGAATACCGCAGCCAACTATCCATGTGGCCTCTCAAGAGAAGCCAACAATCGTTCTCCTGCGTTGCATTCATATTGAAGAGTGTAAACTCCAAACTGACTGGGAGCGACGTAATTTTTCGTTTCTCTTTTTGTCTTTAAATCGGCTACAGACAGTAAAAGTTTTGTCGCCTGGCGTCAAGCAAAATGTTCTTTTATGTCGGACGGCGTCCGACCGACTCAGTCACGCACTCACTCGAAGTCATTCTACCGGAAGAAGATGAACTTGAGCTGGAAGAGCAGGAGTATGCGGAGCTGGAGCAGCGTTCCCAAGTAACCAAAAGTTCCGATAAAAGGGGATTTTTTGGCTTAATCAGCCAACGAAATGATTATGAATAGAACTCTATTCAACTTCATTTTTAAGTAATTAACCGTACTTTCAAGTTCGTATTTGATGATTAAACTTCGAAGGGAATACAAAGTAACTTCTAACAGAACTAGAAAGTTCGCAAAAAGTATACTTAAGTCGCTATATAGAACACTGTTCAGCCCGAAAAGAAACTCCAATAATTTTAGAAATAAAAAAAAGATTGGGGGAATATTTTCCCACTTCTTTTTGTTTTGCAGATTCATGACATTTCTCATTAGGGTATTTAAAATTTCGATTAATAACCGACTGTTTTTTTTTTTTTAAATATTAATTTATTGTAACTTACCACACACCACCAACCAAAATCTCGAGGATTTGAACTCGAGTACTTCTTTTCGGTGACTTAGACGCATACCACTGCTCCGTTGCTGGAATATGTGATTTGCATCGTTTTTACTCGATGTGCTAATTTCGCATTTATCACAGCCCCGAAACGAACTTACACTTAATAACAACTCATCGGCAAAATTCATGTCACTAGCGGCGTCAGAGATGGTGCAATGCATTAGGATAGGCTTGCAACGCGGAACGCTCGGGTTCAAATCCAGCAGCGGGCGGTGTTAGTTAGGCCTTTTTTTATATGGTCTATCTTAATCGCATGACCGACGCAACCGACTTTACAAAAGTTAGGATGAGGCGGAGGAAGAAAATAGAAAAGTATAAAAATAGAACTAAAAGTGCTGTTTTATAAACTTTTGCCAAAGTTTCTTTAGAAGCTGCTTGGCGCTCTGTGCAGCGAACTTAAGGCAACTTTAAGTTCGGTTAATTACAAGTAAAGCTACTTAGCCAGCTATAAATCCATAGACATAAAGCTTGTTAACCTTCCTTAGACACCATTATCCGAACTCTAAGTTACTTTCAAGTTATATGTTGAACTTTCAAGCTGCATGTTGGACTTTCAAGTTGCCATAGATATTAACGGTACTTTAATGAGAATGAAGTTCGGTTTACAAATGTAGTGTCTGGTTGTTCAGCAAGAAAGTTCTGCGGAACTAAATTTGAACCAAATATGAACTTTCAAGTTTGTTTCTTAAGTGAAATTCGAACTTTTGGTTGCTTGGGTTGTCAGGTAATGTGAAAAGTCTCCACCGGAAACTGAACGCATTTTGCAAAAGATTTGTGTCACGAGAAAAAAAATTGTCTGGTTAAGAATGACAGTATGCAGAAGATGCACGATCGTGAGCTGACCAACAGGAGGAAGCAGCACTTCAATGAACTCCTAAATGGCATTCAGGTGGAGAACTTTGGCGGCGGGTAAGGGTTTCGAGGGT